>NC_045434.1:117815267-117952135 GCF_002776525.5 Piliocolobus tephrosceles | reverse complement strand
AAAAAAAAAAAAAAAATGTGCTATCCAAATGGATTCCAAATTATAAATGGAGTTAAGAAAGTATTTTAGAACAGGAATATTTTTTGGGTGCTATTTATCTTCTCTAGGTTCCATCTCAGAACAGCAGATACAAGCAAGTTATATTCCAGTAGAAAAGGCTGATTACCCCTGCAATAGTCAAAAGTTCACATAAATCCTGCCTCTGTTCACTTGTTATTTAAAGAAAGAGACTAAGTCTACAAATAACTATGTGTGAGATCCACATATTATCTAATCTATCAATAAATAACAAAAATAATATTGACATTTTAACTTTCTGATCATTTTGCCTAGGAATCTTTAGATTGGTTTCCTAAAGTCATCATGCAAACTGCTGAATATGTAATCCCTGGTTGTCAGCAGTGTTTTTATTTTCTTGATAAAAACATTAATTTATTCACTGATACATGTTTTAAAACATAAGTCAAATATTCATTAATACATATTTCAACATTCAATGATCATTAATCTATTTGTAAGGTACTACGTTAATGCTTGGAGGATATAAAGATGAATATAGAAATTCTTGTCTTCAAGGAGCTTATTAGTAATAATGAAATTATGTATACAATTATTTATAATAAAGTATATTTATGATAACTTTTATAGCAGAGGTGAAAAGTATTACAATAACAAATGGAATGAAGACATGAATTCTTCCTTGGGAAAAAAGAAAAGACTTTGATGATGGTTGTTTTAAGTTACCAAGTAATTGGATGGCTTATTACACAGTGACAACAAAAACACTGAAAAATCTAGTGTTCAGTTTTGTTGTTGCTCTTTTTGTTTGTTTGCAGTATGGCAAGAGAATAGAGGAGGCAAAGATGGTGTTGACTGACAATGAAGAATTTAATGAGAAAGTCACATTTGAGCATCTGCAGAAAGTCAGGGAACTAAGCATGCAGATATCTGTAGGAAAAGCATCCCTGAACAAGACAATGGCAAAGGCAAAGGTCTTAGTTATGAGTCTGAAGTGTTCAAGCACAGCCAGAAGGTCAGTGTGTTTACAGTAGAGGGAAGGAAGAAGAGAAGAATAGATCAAGTCATAAAAATAATATACTGGAGGAGTCAGATCATGGAAATTTTCACAGATCAAAAGAACTTCAGCATTTACTGTAAGTGAGGGGAAAAGTTACTGCAGAGTTTTGAAGATTTAACAGAATCACTCTAGCTTCTGTGATAAAAATACATTGAAGAAGCAATATATTTTTAATCATGTTAGAATGGACTTTGCATGGTAAAAATTAATCCTGTTATCTTATCAATACCTTTAACAGAAAAAAGTTATTTACTACTTTGATGCAAAGTTTGGTGGGAGTGAAGTGATTCTGCGAGGAGCTGTCATTGATGTGGTGAGTTAGTATTCTAGGCTATGTTTAGCTTGAGGTTCTACCACCTCAATATGTGGCCTACATGATCACTGTTTTCATATCCAATCTTTCATGCGATACTCTGGAATTGACACACGTCACTTTAATTAACACCCCATCTACCAAAATGAATCATATAGTCCCAAATAACAACAAGAGAGTTGGGAAATGTAAAGGAATATATGAAATAATTGTTGAGTCTTACTGTGTTGACCAGACAGCAAGGGCAAAAGTAAGAGACCAGTCATGAGGCTATGACAATATTCCATATAGATCATGGCTGCTTGGACAAGGATGGTAGAAATAGTGGGGGCAGTGAAAAATGGTCAAATTTTGAATATAATTTGAAGGTAAGATAAAGGGAATTTGCGGAATGTCAAGGCATGAGATATATGTCCGGAGCCATGAGGCCCGCGGTTAGCCAACCTCTGTTGCTTGATCTCCGCAAAGCGGAGACAAAACGGCACATTTCCGGGTTCTTCATTATAAACTGTACCCGCGCGCGCCTAAAATCTTTCCCGCGCGCCGGCAAACTTTTTCGCGCCCAGGAAGATATGCAGCCTACCCCGCAGGTGCGATCCTGCGCCGGGGAAAATTACAAACCCACGGCGCATGCGCAATTGTAATTTGAGAAGACCCGGCCCCCCGTCACCGCCCTGGCCCAACCTCTTCCTCTGCCAGCCTGTATTAGGCATGACCCTGCATTCAATAAACAAGACTTGATCAGGCTATTTGTCTTGTCTCCATTTCTCGTGTTTTCTTGTCTCCTCCATTCCCACTCCCCCTTCCAGGGCCCGTTCGACTGTCCTGCGGGTCGGGACAGATATAAAAGATATAGAGGAGTCACAGGTAACTGAGATGGGAAAAACTGAAATAAAATTTTTGAATACTATCAAGAGCTCAGTTTTAGGCCTCTTAGTTTTGAGATGCTTATTATATAACATTGAGAAAATGTCAAGTAAGCAGTTCAATATATGGACTCGGAGTTTAGAGATGAGGTTCAGGCTGAAAATATGATTTGGTAGTCATCAAGGTATGGTTCTTAAAGCCATAAAACTGAATGAGATGACCTGTCAAGTACAGGTAGGGCAAAAAGAAAGATTAAGCATGGGAAATTCCAACCTTTGGAAGTCAAGGAGATGAAGAGCAATCAGCAAAAGAAATAAAGAGAGCGATCAGAATGATAGGAGAAAAACTTGGCAAGTATGGTACTCAGTAAGCCAAATGAAGCGAGTTTGGTTTATTGGTTGTTTGTAGGGTGTTGGTTGTTTCTACAGCAGAGTAAGCAACTGTGTTTAGTGAGCAATGCTTATAGATCAAGAAGGATAAGATCTAAGAAATGACCACTGGATTTAGCAGTGTGTAGAGGTCACTGATGACTTCAAGAAGGGCAATTTCAGAAAAACAATTGGGATACAAATCTGATTGGAATATTCTGAACAGAATATAGGAGAAGAAAATTGGAGACAATGAATATAAACCACCATTTCCAAGAGTTTTGCTATTAACAGAAAGAAATGAAATGGTAGTCAAAGAGGAAAGTGAAGAGAATTTTTAAAAATTATTTTATTTGCTTTTGGTTTTTTAAACAAAAGGTAAATAATCATATTTGTATATACTGATGAGAAAGGCTCAGTAAAGTACATGAAAGGCAGGAGATTTACTTCCCAAGAGAGAGGTTAGCTTAACCAAGACTCACAGATACAGTTAGGATTAATAGACATGGGAAACCTCTATTATTTGGTTCATTTTTTTTCCCCAATGAGATTATGAAGCAAGGTCACCATTTAAGAATAAAAGTAGGGGCTGGGTACGGTGGTTCACGCCCGTAATCCCAGCACTTTGGGAGGCCGAGGTGGGACGATCACGAGGTCAGGAGATCGAGACCATCCTGGATAACACAGTGAAACCATGTATCTATAAATAAATAAATAAATAAATGAATAGCCAGGCATGGTGGCAAGTGCCTGTACTCCCAGCTACTCAGGAGGCTGAGGCAGGAGAATGGAGTGAACCCGGGAGGCGGAGCTTGCAGTGAGCCGAGATCGCACCACTGCACTCCAGCCTGGGCGATAGAGCAAGACAGTGTCTCAAAAAAAAAAAAAAAAAAAAAAAAAAAAGGGAAGGATTCAAAGTGATAGGAAATAGGAGAAAGCATGGAGTCAAAGATTTACTGGAGTAAAGCAGGAGAGAAAGTGAGCTTGAACAGTAGGAGAAGTGGTGCGTTTTGGGAAATCAAGGGAAGATAGTGTCTCAACGAAGAAGTGGTCAGGTATGCCAAGCATTGCTGAAAAGCTAAAATGAGAACTGAAAAGGCCTACTGGATTTAGTAACTGGGAGGTAACTAGTGACCCTAACAAGAACTACCCTGTGGACTGATGGGATCAGAAGTCAGGTAGGAGCACACTTTGGAGTGCATGGGAGATGAAGAAATAAGAATAATTATGTCTCTCTCTTTAGAAGCTTGGCTGTGGAGGGTGAGGGGAATGCTTCTGGCAAGAAGCCAGGACAAATACTGGGATCAACCCTTCTCCCTACTGTGGTTCTCCAACGCATGCCAGAGATAGGACCCTATCTTCATGTGGATAGGGTTTTCCTGTCTTCATGTGGAAAAATAGGGAGTTTGGGGGTAAACGGTAAGATGTAATAGGGAAGTACAAATAGCCACGTGGTCAAGTGAGGAAAATTAGGGACACAAACCAAAGGAAGTAAAAAAGGTATTTCTGTCTGAGAAGGTACTCAGTGACATGGAAGAATATGAAGATGAAAACGAATCCAAGAAAACCACCACATTAGCGGGGACCTCCATCAACACACAGAACCCCTGAGAACAAGAATGAGATAAAGAATCAACAATTGCTCAGTGAAGTCAGACACACCCAAGCTCCAGTACTTTTCCCTCCTCCCATTCCCCAACATAGAAAAATTAAGGCTGAAAATGAGTTAAATTCATGGTTCTCAAACTGTGCTAAGGTGCTCCAGCTACCCTTGCCACCTTATAGAGGTACTATGGGATATTTTAAATATTTGAGGGAAACATAGCAATACTCACTGTTTACCAGACACTACCTGAACTACCAGCTTGAGATGTTTCTCAATTTGAACATTAGATACTGTTTAATTCCTTTTAAGAATGTCATGTCTTTGAAAAGCTGGGTTTTCGGCTGCTGCTCTTATATAAAACATTTGGAAGGCCAAGGTGGGTGGATCATGAGACTATCCTGGCTAACACGGTGGTTTTCTTGGAAAACCGGAGTAGAATAGGAAATAAGGTGGCATCAAGGGGTGCTAGAAAAAACTGCTGAGACAATAAAGGCACCAATAACTGAAAAAGTTTGGGAACTTCTGGGCTAGACAAAGAGAAGGGAATGAGAAAGGTGCTTCTCAGGTATGACCACACACACCTACACTCAGATACAGAAAAGATTAAAGTGTACTACATATTCCTGCAATCCTTTAGGTCAAGCCTGATATGAGGGGAGTGTAAGAGGAGACACCTTAATGGAGTTTGAACTTGACATCTCAAACCAACTGTACTGATAGCAACTGAAAGTGACTAGAAAATTATGACCTCTACCTGACACATTGTCATGGAAAGGATAAGGTAGATTTCATTTAGTACAACTAAAAGCAATTAAGTGGAGAGAAAATAAAATTCTGTCATGTAACTATTCCACTCAGTCATGATACCTGAATTACCGTAGATAATGACCATTAAACTCTGATAGCCCCTGTAGTAATTCCTAACTGTAGGAGACAGTGGTGAATATAAAAGTGAATTCCTTCATGCATTCATTCATTGAATAGATATTTACAGAATGTGCACTATATGTGGAACATTTTACTAAACATAAGAGTCACAGGGAGGATGTGAGGGTGATTTTGCTGTGGTACCTGTCATCAACTAATCCCAACAGTTGATTTGGCTTATCTGGCTAACTAGCTGGGTTCCCCTTCCTTCCTAACTGCCCCATATATGTCTCTTCCAAAGCTGCACACTCTGCTGAGGAGGATGACTTTCCCCAATAGAGGAGGATGATTCTTCCGTAAGGGCATACGCGTAGCAGTGCTCCCTTGCTAGAAGCTCCAAACAAGTCCTCAAAGGACACACCCAAAAAGTCGGCGAAGGACAGTGTTTAAAACAGCATGACCACTCCAATCAGTTTATATCACTACCCTATTTTTTCCAAAGCATTTATTATTCTCTGAAAGAACTTTATTTACATGTTTATTCTGTCTTAATTTTAGAAAGTAAGCATTGAGAGGGCAGGAATTGTCTTGTTCTTCTTCCTCGCCTCAACCTCTCAACATCTGCATGTCCCATGACGCTATTCTGGGCACTATTCTATCTATACCCTTTGTCATTCTTCGGATATAAATAAGTTGATGCCATACCTAGTGGTGACCTTTCACAAGAATGCCAAACATACACATTCAACTTCCTACTTGAAACAGGGATACTGAATAGATACCTTAAACCTAATATATGTTCCCCTATTTCCAAGGTCCCACTACAGTTTCTAACCTACTTACACTTGGTCAATCTTCTCACATTCAGTAAATGGCATCATCATCTACAGATGGATAATATGGAGCTTAAGCCAAAAATCCAGAATTCATCCTTGCTTACTGTTCTTCGTCTGCAAGTTCCTATCAATTCTACTTCTAAAACATATATCAATTCCAGTTCCTTCTCTACATGTCCACTTTCACCAAACTATTTCTGGCAGTGTTTTCTCCAGACTTCTACAGTAGTCCAACTGGCCTTTCCGCTTCTATTTTTCGCGTTGCAACCAGAGAAATTTTCATACCTAAACTTTGAGTCTCTCCCCTCAACAAACACCTATTTAAAGAATTTGTCAGTTTCTAAATGTTCTTCAAATAAATAGGGCTCCTAACAAACCTACAGCGTCTACATGGTCTGGCTCTGCCTATCTGGTATTTTGGTGTGTGTGTGGGGGGAAGGTTCTTCTCATGTTTGTCTTCTAAGTTTTCATTAGTATCTGTCCCTCTCCTTCTCCCCAACCAATGCTGGATGACAGCAGATCATTGGTATACAGCTTACTGCTGTATCTCTAACATTTATTTAAGTGGCAAAAAGAGCTGTAAGAGGAACTCTGGTTCTCCAGCCTGTAGCAGCTACGTCTAGAATAAAACCTCTCTTTAGAATTCTCAACAACCTCTCTGTATGGGGTGAGGGGTACATTTCTGACCCTCCGGGGATGATCTCTACCTTACTCCATTCAGAACCTAGGCAGAACGGTGGATTAGAATGTAGACCCCAAGTCAGAACACCAAGGGTCAAATCCTAGTTCTTCCATTTTATAGCTGTGTGACTTAACCTCTTTGTACATCAGTGTCCTCAGCTGTAAAATAAGGAGAAAAGTACCTACACCTACACCTACACACACACACACACACACACACACATTATAATTTATTACGCGACCTCTTTCTAGAGGCTGCCATTTCTGTGAAATGAACCCTGGCGGGTGCCTATCCCTCGGCTAAATGCCTACTGATTCAAGAAAAAAGTCTCAACTTTTTGCCCTTTAAACTGAGTTATCCTCCCCATGGTGTCTAATAAGTTGACTGAAGAACTGGCTATCTTTAGATTTTACCATTGAAAGACTTTAAGAACATACCCAGTATTTTCACACCCAAGTTGTCCTACTTGATATCCAGGCCAATTCACTTTCCCAAGGCCAGGGATTAACAGCCGCGCGGGCAGCTTCTGACAGCACTCGCCGCCGCGCCCCTCCTTGCGCCCCGCCCCGCCTTGCGCTGCGCCCCGCCCCGCCCCGTGACTGGCCCAGCCCGCACATGCGCAGTTATGAGTCCTCGTGTCCTTGAGCATTCAGCTTCTTTCCCTCAAGTGGCTGGGGTTCCTGGTACCTTCTTCGATTGACAACTTGTGGTCACTCGCACTTCTCTGGGCCAATTTTCGTTGTAAGTCTTTCCGGAGCTACCTGGAATTTAAATCATTTTGCTTTACTGTCATTAGCACCGCGCCCTTCCCCGAGTCTCAGAAGGGTTGCGGCTTTTCCGTGGCTCAGTTCTCGCGAGAAGGTGACTTTCTGTCTCGGTATTTCCTGGTTTCCTGGTTTCCAGAATCCTTAGCGCGAGGCGGAAAAAATATCCCAGCTTGTGTTGATGCTGCGATTTTGACTGAGACTTCTTCCCACGATTTCTGTTTTGCTTCTCCAAGGAAAATGGCAGCTCCCGAGCAGCCGCTTGCGATATCAAGGGGATGCACGAGCTCCTCCTCGCTTTCCCCGCCTCGGGGCGACCGAACCCTTCTGATCAGGCACCTGCCGGCTGAGCTTACCGCTGAGGAGAAAGAGGACTTGCTGAAGTACTTCGGGGCGCAGTCCGTGCGCGTCCTGTCAGATAAGGGGCGACTGGTAAGGGCGCGCCCCGCCGGAGTCTCCCGGGAAGGCCTCTGGCAAGCGACCGGGGAGGGGGAGCGCTGACAGGAGTAAGGCGGAAACGAGTGGGGAAGATGCACTTGTGTGATGGGAGCTCCGCCATCCTACCTCTTTTGTATCAAAATATCTGCTCTGCGAAGTGGAGTTTTAATCGGCTTGAGTCTGGATTAGTCATAGCACTGCAGAAAAGGGCAATGGTGAATGACAAAGCAGAAGAATGGAAATTAGCTTAGTTATATTGAGTTTTCAGATCCATCCTGAGAGCCTCACAACTTTTTTGAATTTGGGGTTATTGCTTCTGAACTCAGCGTATTCTTACAAATGTGCATCAAGGGATTTTTAAAAGTCCTAATTCATTTATAAGCCAATATTAAATCGTTCATCAAAGTAGAGAAGAAGCTGCATTGGTGACTTGAGTAAATTAAATGCAGAATTTCAACTAGAAAAAGAGGCTTTTCATAAAAATTTCCCGATGGCATCTTTTAGGTAACAATTTTTTAGGGCTGTTAAAAGTACCTATGTAGGAATTTACACAATTACTGTTTTGCTTTATATCCAAAGATGTTTTGATTTCTCTTCATTAAAATAGGAATAGCGATGGGGCAAGACAGCAGTGGTTTTAAAGTTTCCGCAGGTGATTTTAATGTTAATGTGCAGCCCATGCTGAGAGTTACTGAATTATAAGAAAGGCCAATTTTGATCAGTATAAGTGTCATTTATACCCTCAAAAAAAAAAAAATATGGCTCAATTTAAGTACGTTAGGTCATCGTGGATCAGATTAGACAAAATTAGTGTGCGATATGATTATTAAAGTAACTTTTAATAAGCATTGACCAGAGCTCTTCCTTAGCATAGTGTTTCTTTTACTCTTGACTTGTGTTGCTTTTCTGATGGTTTTTAAAATCTTTATAATTTATGTTTAAAAATATGCTTCTCCCATTGAACATTATTACAAAGATAAAGCACAAAGGAAATATGCACCTTGAAGAATGATTTCTCTGTTGGTGAATGTTTTTATACTGTGCATTGTTATGTATAGAGGAAAAGTTTAAAATCTTCAGGTCTGTCATAAATGAAGGAAATACATTTTTTGTTGGTTAAAAGTGACCCTCTGTGTGGAAGAGGTCTTTAAACTTTTGGTCTTTTGAACTATTTGCGTGTGTAAAACATGTGTCTTTATATGATAGAGGTTGCATAGCTTTCATCTCAAGTCTGACTCAAAAAATGTTGAAAACCACTGAACTGAAATTAGTAATCAGTTAAATGGTCTTGATTTTTCATACTTTCCCATGATTTTATTAACATGTCACATTACTCCACTGGTAAAATGTCAGATTTCTTTATGAGAAACTGAAGTTATATTGGAAGTAATTTGTACCTTAACTCTGTTTCAGAAACATACAGCTTTTGCCACATTCCCTAATGAAAAAGCAGCTATAAAGGTATGACTTTTTCTTGACTATTAAAGTTGTCAAAAGTATCCTCTTATCCAGTCTTGGTTTAATGTTAAACTGTGGTTTTTAAGAAGCAAAAGCGTTTGTATTCCAACAGTTTCCCCAACAGACTACATTTGATTTGTTAGTTGGTGGATATTGCCCAGTCCTTTAGTAAATTATCTATAAACCAAAACTAACTGCATATGTAATTAAACTAACAATTTCTCAATGATTTAGATTGATAAATATCTCTAACTGTTACAAGGTAAGATGTTTCAAGTGTTGAAAGGAGAATATACATTTCTTTAAAGTTCCAGGGAATCATTCACAAAGGAGGTGATCTTTTAGCTAGAAGTCTAATGATAATTGTATTTTTTCAGAAGGAAACAAGGGGAGATGGGCCTTCGGGACTTGGGGAACACCAAATAAAGCTGTGAGGCGTTGCAAGTTATAAGTGGAGCAGGAGCTAAGGGTTGAGATGGAAATTGGACTTGAAAAATTGAGTCTGGGAGAGAGGTATTGAGTTTGGTTTAGTAGGTGTGCACTTGATACTTTTGAGCTGGCTCATAATATAATCAGGCCTGTGAAAGATATCTGGTATAGTTCATATCATGGATTGGATGCACAGAATTATTAGAGGTAGGAGACCAAATGGAAGGCTGTTATAATGGCCAAGGCAAGAATAAAGAAGACGACAATAAGAAGACAAAGGGGGAAGTAGATATATACTCAAGAGAGACTGAGTTTGTAGGTTTCATAATATAGGAGTTGAGAGAGACGGGTTCAGGATATTTGGATTGAGGATTGAGTTATTTGGGTTGTTATATTAGCTGACATGAGGATCCAGAGAATGTTTACAAAAGTATGTGATGAATTCACATGTCATCTGTTAACCTGGAGGGGTCACTGGGCTACTTTTGTGGAAATACTTAAAAATATTAGTCTAGAGCTGAGGCAAGGTGAAGAATGGAAAGATTCTTCAGCCATGTGAATAGATATGATTGCCCAAAGGATAATAAGCTAGGAGAGAAGAATGGGAAGGAGCAGTTAAAGTAGGAGAACTAGAAAAGAAATTATCACTGATGCAAAGAGAAGTATGTTTTAAGAAGATGAAATCCTGTGATGATGCAAAATGAGGAATGAACACATCTATTAAAGTCTTTTTGCCGTGAAACAATAGAAATGACCCAGATTCTCATTGGTAAAAGGAAGGGAAGCCTTAAATCACATTATGTCCATATACTGTACTGCAGCTGTCTGAGAATGATATCAAATGGTATGTGTTAATACAGAATGATAGCCCAGATAGAGTACATGAATAAAGTTGCGAAAGATTATGTATGATGTAACCTCAGATTTTTTGAAACGAATAGTATACATGTTAGCATATGCACAGGAAAAAAATATGACAGAACTATACACCACAATGTTAAAAACATCTTTCTCTGAGAGTAGGATTACAGAGGGCTTTCATATTATATTAATATGTACTTTTATAATGATAGGTAATTTTTTTTTTCAGAAAAAAAGTCTTTTTAAAAATATAGCATATTACATTATAAATAAAGTATGGGAATGAAAAACTCATTGTTTTAGGGTCAAAAATAACTTGGAGGAGAGCACATGGAGCCAGTCATTGTCTTTGAAAATGTTTGTAGTGAAAGGAAGCAGTAAGAGGTTAATGGCAGTATTGATAGGGCTTTTAGGCTAGAGAACATTTGGCCTTACTGGAAAGTGATAGATTAAGAAAACAAAGGAAGAAATGTTCAAGAATAGAGTAAGTAGCCAAGTTAGGTAGGAGGAGTTAACATTAAAAGTGAAAAGCCATAAATATTTGAGAATAAGAACTTACGTGATACCCATTTTGAGAGGAAGAAAGTTGGAATAAGTCAGATTAGATGACCTTCATTTCAGATAATCAAGCTTCACTGTTAATGAATAGGTCTAACATTCATTTAGGGTCTTGAAAATTATTGAAGCATTTTCAAACTAACTTTGTATGACGATGTAAGGCAGGAATCCTCAAACCCCGGGACACGGACTCGTACCCAGCCACAGCCTAGTACCCAACCATGCCCTGTTAGAAGCTGGGCCGCACAGCAGGAGGTGACTGGCAAGCTAAGGAAGCTTTATCTCTCTTCACAGCCTCTCCCCATGGCTGCCTGAGCTCCACCTCCAATCAGATCAGCAGTGCCTTGGCCGCTATTGTGATCTGCACATGCAAGGGATCTAGGTTGCACTCTCAATGAGAATCTGACTAATGCCTTATGGTCCGAGGTGAATCAGTTTCATCTCGAAACTATGTCCCCACCCCCTACCCCGACCTGTGGAAAAATTGTCTTACACAAAATCAGTCCCTGGTTAAGGCTTGTAGTTTCATGTGTTGCAAAACTATTAAGTGCCTACTATGTGCTAGATGCTGTTTTAGGTTTTGGGATTATATGTGAACAAAAACAAAGATGATTATAGTTTGTAGTCTCAAAAGGGGAGACAAAATAATCTTTACTATTTTAGAGGACAATAAATGCTATGGAAAAAGGACAAGTAGAGCAATAAGATCGGGAGTGTTAAGTGGGGAGAGGTCAGGCTGTAGTTAGGGTTATATTTGAACAACAATTTGAAGGATGCGAAGGGAGTTAGCTAATGAAATTTCTGGGAGAAGTATGTTTGAATTAGAGGAACAGCTGGATCAGGGGCTCTAGGATGTGACCATGCCTGTCATGTTGTTCAAGGAAGCCACTGTGACTGGAGCATACATAGTGGGAGTGATCATTGGATTTGAAGTCAGAGAAGTCATAGAATCTATATTATGTAGATTATAGTAAGGAATTTAGATTACTGTCAGTAAAATAGGGAGCCATTGGAACAAGGGGGTGACCTGATCTGACATATTTCAAAAGATTGCTTTCTCTGTTGTGACTAGACTGAAGGGAGGGAAAGGTAGAAACAGGGAAATCCATTAAAATGTTGTGGTAATTCAGTCCAGAATTGATGGTTGCCTTGACCACAATGGTAGTGGTTAGCGGTGATTAGATTCTTTATATAGTTTGAAGATAGAAGCAAGGATTTCTTATTGTATTTATTCCAGTAGGTTTTGGGGGAACAGGTGGTGTTTAGTTACATGCATAAGTTCTTTAGTCGTGATTTCTGAGATTTTGATGTACCTGTCACCCAAGCAGTATACACTGTGCCCATTGTGAAGTCTTTTATCCCTCACCCCCACCCCCACACTTTCTCCTGAGTCTCCAAAGTCCATTGTATCATTCTTATGCCTTTAGGTCCTCATAGCTTAGCTCCTGCTTAGGAGTGAGAACATTCGATGTTTGGTTTTCCATTCCTGAGTTACTTCACTTAGAATAATGGTCTCCCATTCCATCTAGGTTGCTACAAATGCCATTATTTTGTTCCTTTTTATGGCTGAGTAATATTCCATGTTTCATATTATATCTCACAACTTCTTTATCCACTCATTGATTGATGGACATTTGGACTGGTTCCATATTTTTGCAGTTGCAAATTGTGCTGCTATAAACATGCATGTGCAACTATTTTTTTTTTTTTGTATAATGACTTATTGTCCTCTGGGTAGATACTCAGTAGCTGGATCAAATGGTAGGTCTACTTTTAGTTCTTTAAGGAATCTCCACACTATTTTTCATACTTACTATACTAGTGTACATTCTCATCAGCAATGTGGAAGTCCCTTTCACCACATTTCTACCAACATCTATTATGTCTTGATATTTTCATTATGACCATTATTGCAGGAGTAAGGAGGTATTGCTTCATGATTTTGATTTGCATTTCCCTGATCATTAGTGATGTTGAGCATTTTTTCATGTTTGCCGGCCATTTGTATGTCTTATTTTGAGAATTGTCTATTCATGTCCTTAGCCCATGGGCTTGTTTTTTTTCTTGCTGATTCATTTGGATTCCTTGTAGATTCTGGATATTAGTCTGTTTTTGGATGTATGGATTCCAAATATTTTCTCCCACTCTGTGGGTTGTCTGTTTGTTGATTGTTTCTTTTGCTGTGCAGAAGCTTTTTAGTTTAATTAAGTCCCATCTGTTTATCTTTGTTTCTGTTGCATTTGCTTTTGGGTTCTTGGTCCTGACGTCTTTGCCTAAGACAATGTCTAAAAGGGTTTTTCCGATGTTATCTTCTAGAATTTTTATGGTTTCAGGTCTTAGATTTAAGTCCTTGATCCATCTTGAGCTGATTTTTGTATAAGGTGAGAGATGAGGATCTAGTTTCATTCTTCTACATGCAGCTTGCCAATTATCCCAGCACCATTTGTTGAATAAGGTGTCTTTTCCCCACTTTATGTTTTTGTTTGCTTTGTGGAAGATCAGTTTCCTGTAAGTATTTTGGTTTATTTCTGGGTTCTCTATTCTGTTCCATTGGTCTGTGTGCCTATTTTTATACCAGTACCATGCTGTTTTGATGACTTTGGCTTTATGGTATAGGCAAACAGGATTTCTTAATGGCTTGGATATGGAATGAGGGAAAGAAGCATTAAGGATGATTACAAGATTTTTGACCTGAATAACTGGAAGAATGGACTTGCCATCATCTGAAACAGAGATGGCTCCTAGTGGAGCACATTTTTGTCTGGGGGAGAGATTAAGCGGTTTAGCTTCTGAAATGTTGATTTTGAAACATTTGTTAGAAACCTATGGGGCACTATCCATTATTTGAATATGTGTTCCTTGACTTCAGGACAGAAGTCTGCGCTGAAATTATAAATTAGTGAATCATTAGCATATAGATTTAAACTGCAGATGCTGGATTAAATCACGAAGATAATATGTTGAAATAGAGAGGAAGACCAGGCAAGAGCTCTGGAGCATTCCAACATTAAGAATGTGAGAGAAGGCACAAGTCAAAGAGATGGAGGAGTAGAAACCAGTGAGCTAGGAAGAAAATTGTAAGAACGTATGAAGTCTTGAAGCCAAGTGAATGACATGTATCAAGGAAGAAGTGATTAACTGTGTTAAATGCAGTCAAGTGAAGACTAGGAGTTGATCATTAGCCCAACAATACAAAATTTGTTGTCTATGATAAGCAGTCTCGTTAAACTTATTAAAGCATTAACCTGATTGAAATAGTTTTGAAACTTAATAGGCAGAGAGGAGTTGTAGATAGAGGGTTTATATAACTTCTACAGAGTTTTACTGCAAAACTAATAATGCAAATTTAGGATGGGAGAAATAGGAGCGTGTTTTCGTACTGATATGGATAATCCAATAGAGGACAGAAAATTAACAGTTTAAATAAGAGCACCCCCCACACCCCCCACCACACACATTTCCAGAGCATAGCTAAATAAAGAACCTTGAGTAGATGAGAGGATGGAATTTAGTATATAAGCCAGGCAGCTGGATTTAGATAGGAATGTGGATAGTTAATACATTATAACAGAACATAGAATTTTGGCGTGCATATGCTGGTAGATGGGGAGTTATAGTGGAAATCTGATATTCTCATGTCATCACTTCAGTTGTCTCAAAGTAGGAAACCAGGTGCTAGGCTAACGGAATGCCAGAAAAATATTGTGAGGTTAAGGAACAAGGAGAAAGTACAAAATATTCTCTTATAGATGGGAAAATTAGACTACGATTGTAGTAAGTAATTTTGTGGTATCATTGAAGGTCACCCTACAATTTATGGTGCTGTTATAAATTGAAAGTAAGGCCAGGGAAATTTGTTAGCTTGTTTTCAGCCATTTTCAGCTGCCTGGGTATAAGCAGAGCTGGCATAAAGTGGGATTTAGCCAGATTTTTATTTTCCTCAGTTATAGGAGGTAGTCCTTTAATAAGTACTAAACGCTTGATAGCCTGAGTTTAAAAATAAATTAGGAAATAGTCAAGGAAATGTTTACAGCATTGGCAAAAAAAAAAAAAAAAAAAAAAAAAAAGTATACGTAGGGACCAGCCCCACAGGGTCAGTGGGTTTTTCTCCCCATGTGTTTAGATGAGAGACTGTAGAAATAAAGACATAAGACAGAGGTAAAAGATAGCTGGGCCCGGGCGACCACCACCACCAAGACGCAGAGACCAGTAGTGGCCCCAAATGCCAGGCTGTGCTGATATTTATTGGATACAAGACAAAGGGGCAGGGTAAGGAGTGTGAGCCATCTCCAATGGTAGGTGAGGTCACGTGGGTCACGTGTCCATTGGACAGGGAGTCCTTCCCTGCCTGGCAGCCGAGGCAGAGAGAGAGAGAGCACTTACGCCATTATTTCTGCATATCAGAGACTTTTAGTACTTTCACTGATTTTGCTACTGCTATCTAGAAGGCAGAGCCAGGTGTACAGGATGGAATATGAAAGTGGACTAGGAGCGTGACCACTGAAGCACAGCATCAGAGGGAGACAGGCCTTTGGATAACTGCGGGCAGGCCTGACTGATGTCAGGCCCTCCACAAGAGGTGGAGGAGTAGAGTCTTCTCTAAACTCCCCCAGGGAAAGGGAGACTCCCTTTCCTGGTCCGCTAAGTAGCCGGTGTTTTTCCTTGGCACCGACACTACCACTAGACCACGGTCGGCTTGGCAACAGGCATCTTCCCAGATGCTGGTGTTACTGCTAGACCAAGGAGCCCTCTAGTGGCCCTGTCTGGGTGTGAGAGAGGGCTCACACTTGTCTTCTGGTCACTTCTCACTATGTCCCTTCAGCTCCTATCTCTGTATGGCCGGTTTTTCCTAGGTTATAATTGTAGAGCAAGGATTATTATAATATTGGAATAAAGAGTAATTGCTACAAACTAATGATTAATGACATTCATATATAATCATATCTGTGATATAGATCTACTATAGCTCTTGTTGTTTTATGTATTTTATTATACGGGAACGGCTCGTGTCCCCAGTCTCTTGCCTCAGCACCTGGGTGGCTTGCCGCCCACAGTGTAAACATTGGTCTCTAACAGATCATTTTTAGTACAATTGTGAAATGTTTACTCTTGTTCTTTTAACTCCAGGCATTGACAAGACTCCATCAGCTGAAACTTTTAGGTCATACTTTAGTCGTTGAATTTGCAAAAGAACAAGATCGAGTTCACTCCCCATGTCCCACTTCAGGCTCTGAAAAAAAAAAAAGGTATGTAGATAATACATTTTGTAACATTTTTAAAGTTTTTTTTTTTTTTTTTTAATCAGTTATATAGTTATTGTATTGGTTTCAGACTAGCCAGTAAGTAATTGGAAGAGTAGTGACAGATTTTTCCATTAAATCTAGCACAGTAAAACAATATCTTTATTTTTGCCCCTAATTGTACATTAGGAACCAGATTTAATATTACAGTTTAATCAGTGTGAAGTGGGAAGGGAGTGGGCTGAAATGAATTCATCTTCAACCTTCAATGGAGGGAAAATAACTAGTATAATGTCTTTGTATCAGAGGTAACACAGTGTGATAAGATCAAGACTGGCATTTGGTTTCCAGCTGTGACTTTTTGTGGTACACCTTGACAAATTTGCTTTACACTAGTAGTTCTCAGAGTTTGGTCCCTAGATCAGCTGTATCATCTGTAAACTTGATCAAACTACCGAACCTTGAGCTTTTTTAACCCTGTCTTACTGAATCAGAAACTTCATTGAGGGATGGAAGGGATGGGAAAATGCTCTAGAAGTCTGTGAGTTTTAATAAACTCTCCAACTGATTATGACACACGTTAACGACATTTGATTACCACTATTTTATACCATGTAAACTTTAGTTTTATTTTTGGTCAGTGACAATTATGCCATCTTCATAGTCTTGCTATGAAGAGTAAATGGAAATGTGTAGTGCTGAATAATAATTTTATTATTATAGCACTTCTGTAGTAATAATACTACAGAAGGGATTCAGTGAAGGTTAATTTTAGTTCCCTTCCCATTTCTAGGTGTTTGCTTGAGAAATACTTGAAAGTTTTTGTTTTTTTTTAATCAAACTGTTTTTATAATGACATGTTTGAAAAGGTAATTTATCTTTTTTGTGTGCAGTTTTTCACTCTTTGGAAAGGTAAGATTAACTTTGATTCTGTATGTCCCAGGTCTGACGACCCTGTCGAAGATGATAAAGAAAAAAAAGAACTTGGTTATTTAACAGTGGAAAATGGGATTGCACCAAACCACGGGTTAGCATTTTTATTTGCTTTTCTTTTGCTTTTGTTCTGTGTTGTATACAGATATACAGATATACAGATGTCTTACTGCTTTTTGCTTATTGTATATTGTGATATACAGATATCTTATTATACATTGTGATATACAGATATCTTACTGCTTATTGTATATTGTGTTATATACAGATACCTTATTGCAAATAAGATAATTTAAGATAATTTTAAAAACAAAGATATTTATTGTCATGTATATTTTTAATATGAATCACATTTTGTGTTACGAATTTGTCACTGAATTCATTGCAGAGAAAGCATCTCTTGAAATGTTGAGAGATACAAGGTAAACCTCTGCCAAGACATACAGTAGCTTATTTTTCTTTTTAAATGTACTTTGGATCTTTTAGGAACAAGGTAAATCTAATAGTACTGCATCATTTGAGCAGTGTGTTTGTTACCAGGTTACCTAAAATGAGTTACTGATATGAAATTATTAAAACATAAGCATCTTAAATGTTTTTTATTTTATAGGCTGACTTTTCCTTTAAATTCATGCCTCAAGTATATGTACCCACCACCTTCCAGCACAATCCTTGCAAACATAGTAAATGCCTTGGCAAGTGTGCCTAAGTTCTATGTACAGGTAAGTAGAATAAAACTTTTCCTTAAAGGACTTGTTTATATAGCTTGATACTTTATTTTTCATGCTGATTCTCATAAAAGTAATCAGACTAATTCTAGACAGCTAGTGATACAGTACTTTAAATGTAATTAAATATTTACTACTTTCAAGTAAAGACTTTTATAAGGTATAGTATAAGTGGATACTAATAAACAGAAGCTAGTTTGGGAAATGTAATTTGTGACAATTCTCTATTTAGAATACACCATTAAGTAGAGATTCAGACCCCTGAGCAAATTCTTAAAAATATTGGCAGTAATAACATATTTTTTTGAAGTACAAAGTATAGATGTATTTTAATGTATTTCTCTGTTTTATAATTTTACAATAATTGGGGTAAAGATATAAAATCATTTCAAGTAGGTTTTATATTGCAAGAATATTACATTCTTAGCAACGGGACTAATTGAACATGTAGAATTGACATTTTAGGAAGATTAATCTGAGATACACCAATGCCTTGTTTTACCTTATACAGAGATCATAAAGTCAAGAGATGGGCAGGTCTTCCTTTACACTCGATTAATAAATAGTGTTATTGCAAAATTTCTTAGTATGTAAAATACAAGATGTGAGTTGAATCAATTTATATGTGAATTTAAATGTTTTACCATTTTAAGGTCCTTCATCTTATGAATAAAATGAATTTGCCAACACCTTTTGGACCAATTACTGCGCGACCTCCCATGGTAAGACAGCTCTTAGAATTTTCAAGTTAAAATTTCTTTTCCCGAATGGGATTATTGAGGCTGAATTATACAGGTGTTATAGCAACCTCTGATGTACATTGAAAATAAGGAACAGATATAAAGTAATATGATGATAATAGAAGAACTGAGAACTTTAAGTGAGGAAAAGCCAGAATATGAAAGAAATGCTTTTGGCAATAAAGACTATCATTTCATCCAGCATTGTTAAGTTTTTTGAGCCAAAACATTGTGCCATCCTATGAGGTAGTTACGCTTAACTAGATTACCTAAAGATTTCGTTGTTCTTGTTTTGTCACAAACAGAGCTTTGTTTGCAAAAGACGAAAAAGGGTGCTGGTATTTTTATTAGACTTGACTATGCAAATCTGTCAATAATTTAGAAGTAGGCTATACCTGCTCTTGAATAATTTTAGTTATTATTTTGCTATAGTACTCTTAGTATATTTATAAATAATAGCAATGCAAAATTATTAATACATTGAGTGTTCATATATGAATAGAAGAGAATTTGGTGTGAGATTTGCTACTTTTCTAATGTATGTACTATTAACTTTAGGATTTGTTTGTTGTTTTTGTTTGTTTTTTTGTTTTTGTAACCCCAACACCTACTCAGTGCTTGATATATTACTGGAGAATTAATTAAGATTATACTAACTGCTGTTAACAAATACATTCTTAGTCATTTAATACAATAAAAATGATTTTTGTCATGTCACATCCTTTCCAAAAGTAGAGCAGAGGGATGTTTTGGTCTACTGAGCCATGAAAAACACCTGAATTGTTTTGACCATGTGCCTTCCCAGGTTGATGAAGATATTACTACACAGTCTGCAGATCAGGAAGAAAAAATTATTTGTGGGAGTTTCTAATTGTCTGATTTCATTGGCTATAACTCAGTTACAAGGGAAAATATAACTACAAAGGAGCTTTGAAAATTTAGTTCAGCTGAGGGTGAAGGAAGAAGAGGCACATTTTGTGATCAGCTAGTGATCTGCCATACAGGGTGTTCCCTCAATATGTGTAGAATGTGTTAAAAAAATGTGATAGAAATGAGAATGTAGTATTCAAATGGAGTTTGTTCTATAAATATTTTAGACTGCCATAGTATTTTTGTTTTATTCTTTTAATTAGTATGAAGACTATATGCCGTTGCATGCACCTCTTCCACCCACATCTCCTCAGCCACCTGAGGAACCTCCTTTGCCAGACGAGGATGAGGAATTATCTAGTGAAGAATCAGAATATGAAAGCACTGATGATGAGGACCGACAGAGGTTTGTAACATGAAATATTTGTTTAGTTTCCAAGAAACATAGAATGTAAGAAAGAGACTCTTGCTCTCCCTAGATTTTGTGTTTATAATTCTTCATAGTTTTGGGTGATTAGAATTTGTCCTCAGCCCCCAACACCCCAAGCATATATAGCAGCTATAAATTAAGACCTGAGAATAGATACCAAGACCTAAGTGAAAATTTTTGGATTATGCATAATTTTTTAGATCGATGATTATGGTATTACAAACTACGTTCAAGCCTTGTTATTTGTGGATTCTATATTTGCGAATTGTGCTAAAATTTATTTGTGACTCCAAAATCAATAATTGGTGTGCTTTTTATTTATTATTATTATTCTTATTTTTTCTTTTGACACGGAGTTTTGCTCTTATTGCCCAAGCTGGAGTGCAATGGCGTGATCTCAGCTTACCCCAACTTCCGCCTCCCAGGTTGAAGCGATTTTCCTGCCTCAGCCTCCCGAGTAGCTGGGATTACAGGCATGTGCCACCATGCCCAGATAAATTTTTGTGTTTTTCGTAGAGATGGGGTTTCTCCATGTTGGCCAGGCTGGTCTCGAACTCACACCTCAGGTGATCCACCTGCCTCAGCCTGCCAAAATGCTGGGATTACAGGCATGTACCACCACGCCTGACCTTGATGTGCTTTTTAAAATTTTTGGTGGAAATGGACATTGAGCCATGTGGTGAAAAATTTGAGTCAGTCAACACACAGGTTCCCAGATGATGTCAAATAAAGACACCCTCTAAGAGCCTTTTGTTTCAGTTCTCATACTACAAACAAGTATCCTTTTCATGGTCTATTCAGCACTACCTTTTTTTACATTTTTGAGTTTTTTTGTTGTGACTCTTGTGTTTAAAATGGCCCTCGAGCATGGTGTTGAAGTGCTCTTTAGTGTTCCTGAGCTCAGGAAGGCTATTTCAAACCTGATGGAGAAAATACATGGTTTTCCTTCAGGCCAGAGTTATGGTGGTATTGACTGTGAGTTCAATGCTAATGATTCAATAGTATATATTAAGTAAGGTGTTCTTAGACATAAACATATATTAAACAAGGTAATGTATTGATCAGATGACAAGATGTTGTAAACAAAGGCTTCCAGGAACCTAATCCTGAATTTTCCTAGGGACAGTGATTTAGTGTTTATGGTAACCGTAGAACATAACTAATGCAAATGAACTTCGATTGTGTTCATGTTTTGACAGATGCTTATTCTTCTGGACTTTATTTACCTCAGAATAATTTCTAGAGCAATTCTTTAGGATTTTATACAAAACTATTCATAGTAACTACTGCAGATGAGTTATTCTTTTTATTGATAGTTCTTGACAATCTACGTATTTTATTTAAGGATTCTGACAAACAATAGTACATTGTTAATAATGTTCATGTATATAATCCACAGCCTGACTTAGAACAAAAGTTGCCAAACGGTTGCCATTTTATTTGGGCAACTGCTTATGATGAGACATACATTTTAAAAATTGATAACATGTAATTAAGTCTCTTATTTATCTCTTAATTGATGGTGTTCTATATATTTTATATAAGTAAAACATTTTAAATATTAAATTGTACACCAAAATAACAAATTTAACTTTAATAGAAACAGTGGTAAATAGCTATGCTTCTAGAAAGGAAATTCAACATGTATTTTGTTTATCATTCCTCTCCTCATTGTAGAATGAACAAATTAATGGAACTAGCAAATCTTCAGCCCAAAAGACCTAAAACAATAAAGCAGCGCCATGTGAGAAAAAGGAGAAAAATAAAGGATATGTTGAATACACCTTTGTGTCCTTCACACAGGTAATTTTATTTGAACTATGAAATGAGGGTTTTCATAGTCCCTCATTACTGTCACTAGTGTAATAAATTAGTGAATAATGTCACTAATATAAACGTGAGTGTGTTTATATACAGTTATTTAGTTTCTCTTAACTCTATCACCTGATATCAGACATTTTTTATTTAAAAAATACCAGCTGATAAAAATTCACATATCTTTTCTTGGCACACAGGACCCACCAGAGTGCCTTTAAGTATTTGTTGAATGCATGGTAAAGTTCTCTGCTAAATATTGTGTGTAGTTTAAAGCATGCTTCTAAAGTTTAATGCTGTCTTTTCAAACAGTGAGTTAATAGTCTTAAGGATAATAAGCCAGATGCACAGATGATTATCACATTAGCATTTATAATACATGACATAGGAAATATAAACTAAGAACTAAAAGGTTGTGAGAAAAGAGAGGCCACAGCCAGTTGAGAAATTTGGAAAGGTTGTAAGAGAGAGGAGACATTTGAGCTGGCCCTTTAAGGAGGAGAGACAAAAATTAGGCAGGGAAACTGTAACCTATGTGAATGGAAGAATAAAAGGAAAGTTTCCAGAGGTAAGAAAATTTATTGAATAGGAATAGAAACGATGAAAGAGAAAGCTAGAAGGATTTGAAACCTCCCCTAAATGTTAGGCTGTGAAGTTTGAATTTATTGAAGAAACCATTGGAATGCCATTGATATTTTTAAAAATTAAGAATTCCTTTCGCACTACTTTATCTTGTAATAAACTTCCTAAGGAATTTGCAGATTTGGGATAAGGGTCAAGCCATAGTTATCCAAGAATGTTAGTAGATATAAGTTACCTTTCCATTGTGTTTTGCACATTTTATTATAGTCCAGAAGTTGTCAGTAAAATGATACTTGTTTTATACATGTTTGAATTATTTTACCTTTTTTTCCCTTTGAATCTCTATAGTGACACTGAACAATAGAAATTAATGTGAGCCACATTAAAATTGTATGAAGACATAATGTAAAATATCTTGATAACTTTTTATATTGATTATATGTGGAAATAATATTTTCGATATAATGAGAAATAATAAGTTATCAATATTTCTTTTCATGGTTTTAATGTGACTATTGACAATTTTAAGTCATCAAAATCTAGTGTTATCTATATGTGTAAAATATCAAACATAGAATGCACTATTTTGCATATTGGTAAGTATCCTGGGGTTTAGAATCAAAAGTCATCAAATCTCTGTCATTTCCAGAATGACCTTATACAAATTATTAACATTGCTGAACCTCAGTCTTTTTATGTGTAAACTAATAATTTATTAGTCACCTATATGAGAGCATTAAAGTTTATTAAACTAATAAATTTAAGTCACTCACTTTATTCAATATAAAAAGTGTAGTGAATCCTTTGTCAGTGTTAACTTTTACAATTTAAAGTAAACTTGAAATAATATTTTACTCAGGATTTTATTTGCAATTACAAACTAATGCTATGATTGTTTTTAAATAGCAGCTTACATCCAGTGCTGTTACCTTCGGATGTATTTGACCAACCACAACCTGTAGGTAATAAAAGAATTGAATTCCATATATCTACTGACATGCCAGCTGCATTTAAGAAAGATTTAGAGAAGGAACAAAATTGTGAGGAAAAGAATCATGGTAAGGATATTCTAGTTACTTCACATGCTGAAATCAATTTTTTGTGTTAGAATTAAATTTTACATATAATGTTTTGTATTTTAGTATTTGTCAACTTTATTTAAAATATGCAATTAGTGTTTCCTCAAAATCATGGAATAATATCCACTTTCAACTTTTTTATATAACAGAAATTGATGGTAAATGGTGAGATTGTCACTGTTACCCTTTGCTAGTAATGACCTCTAGAATGAAATTTAGTGCTTTTTGCTGATATTTACACTAAAAATATAATGGAGTATATTTTATTGACTTTTTCATTGCTTGTTTCATGTGGTGGCCTATGGTTTTATTATAATATTATTGGTTAGAAAACAAGCAATGTGACTATTTTGTGAGTTGTAGACATAATGTAATGTATATATTTTTAATCCAAAAGACATGGACGATTGTTGCCAAAAAAGCTATTCTTAAGTTTAAAAAAAAGTATTGAAATTACAGATTTTTTTTGCTTATTTTAATCACAGATTTGATATTATAATGGTGTTCTTTTGTTCTTTAAGTCTTTATTTTGAAATTTCTGAAATAATCCCAGTTGATCGGAATGTAAGCAAAACAAAGTAAAATTGTTAAAAAGTTAACACCTCAAACCTCATTCTCTTCTGTCCTACTACCTAGAGGCAAATACCGTTAACTATTTGTTATGTGTATGTACGTACGTGTGTGTGTGTGTGTGTGTGTGTGTGTATCCTTCCAGACCTTATCCTGTACATGTAAACACATTTCTATCTTATTTTTTAAATGAGCATTATGTTTTGATGATATTTATCATTCGCTCAGTAGTGACTTGTTGAAAGTTTGTTATCTAGCAGCCTCCATGGACAAGTTTGCCATGGTCTCTTTTTTGAAGTTTACAATCTAGTTTGGGGTAGCTTACTATGTCAAAATATAACCATATACTTTACATTTTTTGGCTGTATAATAGACCGTAATATAATTTTGTCAATATTTTATCATGCATTTTTCATAGAAGTTGAGGTTGTTTCCCTTCTACTATTACAGAAAATAGTGAAATATGTCTTTGTGCATGTATCTTTGAGCACTTGTGTGAATATAGGATAGAATTCTAGTAAGTATTGCAAACATAGTGAGTGAAAAACTGTGACTAGTTTTCATTCCTGTGTTGGATGGTGAGTGTGAACGTAGTGCCTTTTCAGGTAGCACCTCTTTTGTGCGTTTATTTAACATTTTTCTTTTTATAAATTTTTCTTATCTCATGGCTAGTCACCCTTTAACACAATTTTTTTACTATTTGAACCTTTATAGAAAATGTTTACCGGCTGGGCGCGGTGGCTCAAGCCTGTAATCCCAGCACTTTGGGAGGCCGAGATGGGCAGATCACAAGGTCAGGAGATCGAGACCATCCTGGCTAACACAGTGAAACCCCGTCTCTACTAAAAAATACAAAAAACTAGCCGGGCGAGGTAGCAGGCTCCTGTAGTCCCAGCTACTTGGGAGGCTGAGGCAGGAGAATGGCGTAAACTCGAAAGGCGGAGCTTGCAGTGAGCTGAGATCTGGCCACTGCACTCCAGTTTGGGCAATAGAGCGAGACTCCGTCTCAAAAAAAAAAAAGAAAATGTTTACATATGCTTCTTTCAGTATATGGAGAAACACCAAAGAATTTTAGTGCCTAAAGATATATTATTAAATATAAAATGGGGGGAGGGGTAGAAAGTGTTTTTAAAGGAGAGATTCTTATGGTTAATGTTAACATTGAACTCTTAGATTTACCTGCTACTGAAGTTGATGCATCCAATATAGGATTTGGAAAAATCTTCCCCAAACCTAATTTGGACATCACAGAGGAGATTAAAGAAGACTCTGATGAAATGCCATCGGAATGTATTTCCAGAAGGGAATTGGAGAAGGGCAGAATTTCTAGAGAAGGTAATATCACGAAATAAACTAAGCACATATTCCATTTTACATATCTTTGACTTTACAGAAACAAAACAAATCTTTCATGCCATTTACCTTAAGGCACATACTTTAGAACATCTCTCCGATTAATGTTTGTAATCACTTCTTCTGTTTTTTTTTAAATACTCATACTTTATAGTGGAAGGAACGTTTCTTTCCATACAGTGTTTCCAGTCTATATTTGGGAAAAATTTTTGTTTTCATTCCTAAAACTTTTATGTGTCATTTAAAGTAAGTCAGTGTGTCCTACAAGTCTGGTGTTATATTTTCCAAATGCAGCCAATAGACTGTCACAAATACTGTGTCTGAGATACATACAAAGTGATTATTTAAAAAACATGGTGATTAGAAATCTATGATTTTAGGATTTTATATCCTAACACGATAGTTTTCTACTTCTCAAAGACTTGCTGTTTTAGTATATTGTCAGAAAATATTTAGAGGCTTTAGATTGATGTGTAGTACACAATTTTTCCTACAGTAATGGGAAATAGACTTCCAGCTAGGATTTTTACACAAAACATCTATCTAATTTTCTAGAACAGACTCCTGACATTAAATGAGAGGAGCTATACAGGGGTTCTTAGGCCATGGTTTGTCCGAGATGCCTGATATCATGCTTACTTCATTCTTGTATTTAAATATGGAGGTGGCTGATGGTTTGGGAAATTCACTTTAAGCAAAATAATTACCCAAATCAATTAGCATATATACTTTACCTTTTTTTTATAACATGACTCATCTTAATGGAGTTTTAATAGCAGATATTTTATTGGACAAATTTTAGTTACTCTAGAAGTCTGAAATTTTTTAAACAAAAGTTTTTTATATGTATAAAAAAAGTTTTTTGTATGTATAAAAAAAAGTTTTTTATATAATCAATTCAGATTTTCAGTGAGTATATTTAAACCCATTTGTAACATTGTTACTAATTTTATGGTTTTAACATTTTCATAAAGCTTAATTTGTCTATTTAACAGTTATATTTGAATATGATAATTATATTTAAAAACTTGGTTAAAATATTTTAATTTTATATCTTTGTTTTTTGTTTTTTAATAAGAAATGGAAACACTTTCAGTTTTCAGAAGTTATGAACCTGGTGAACCAAACTGTAGAATTTATGTAAAGAATTTAGCTAAACATGTTCAAGAAAAGGTAGGTATAAATTGATTTTTGTTCATGTAAATGAAAATAATTTGAAGGTTTTATACTTGATATGTTAAAGTCTGTGTGAAACTACCTTTAAGAATGTGTTTTTTGTTTTTGTTTTTTGTTTTTTGTTTTTTACTGTGCTTCAGGACATGACAAATTATTGTTTAGTATTTCCAGGTTAATTTTTTGTTAAAATAATATTCTCATAGCTTGGCTTCTCTGGCAGTAAATACTGAGGCAGAGTTTGGGGTATGTATTAATTTCCTAGGGCTAAGTGGCTGAAACAACAGAGATGTGTTGTCTCACAGTTCTGGAGGCAAACTGAAGTCAAAAGTGTGGCAGGATTGGTTCATTCTCAGGGCTTTGAGTGAAAGATCTGTTCTGTGCCTCTCCCATAGCTTCTGCTGGTATGCAGAAGCTGGCGATCTTTCACCTTCCTTGGCTTGTGGCAGCGTCATCACAATTTCTGCCTTTGTACCTAGCGTACTCCCTTTGTGAGTATCTGTGTCCAAATTTTCCCTTTTGAAAGGCCACCAGTCATATTAGATTAAAGCCTACCTTAGTCCAGTATGACCTCTTCTATTGATGTATTGATGTATTTATTTATTTATTAACAGTTTTTTTCCCCCTGGCTTTGTTATTTGTCTTCTTACTGAAATTCTAGGACCTTAAATATATTTTTGGAAGATATGTTGACTTTTCATCAGAAACACAGCGGATCATGTAAGTGACAGTAAAATACAATCTTAGATTATGTTTTGTTTTTATCTGTTACAAATTTACTATTTTAATTCCATCATTTTCCTTTTTGAGATAAAAATTGTATGAAAAAGTTGGTCTATGCTGTTGCACTATTGATCTTTTAAGATGTCTAGAATAGGAGTTAGCAAACGTTTTCCATAAATGGGCAGATAGTAAAAATTTAATATTTTTATTTTGTTGCAGACCATACTGTGTCTGTTGGAACTATTCAGTTCTGTAGTTATATTATGAAGGCAGCCATAAAACCTGAATGAATATTCATGGCTGTGTTCTAATAAAACTCTTTGCAGAAACAGGCCTGTGATACATTCTGACCTTAATCTTCTCTCTAAATACATGGTTCTCAGACTTTAACATTGCACAAGAATCACCTGGAGAGCCTGGAAAAACAGTTTTATAGGCCCACCTGCAGAGAGTCTGGTTTTCTAGGTTTCATGGGTAAGACTCATGAATTTGTGTTTCTGAAAAGCTCCTGGATGATGCTGAAGCTTCTGATCCAAAGACTGTGCTTTGAAAATGATTCTTTCAATGAATCATCCAGGAATGTATAGCAGTGAGGCAAAACTTTATAGATTCTTACTCTGACAGTAAATTGTCATCTTTTAAAAGAACTTCATTGAGCAAGGGTTCCAGTTTTGTGAAAGCAAAAGAGAGGGTTGTGATTTATAAATGTTATAAAAGCTAATGTGTTAGTCTCTTTTCACACTGCTGATAAAGACATACCTGAGAATGGGCAATTTACAAAGGAAAGAGGTTTAATGGAAAACTCACAGTTCCATGAAGCCAGGGAAGCCTCACAATCATGGCAGAAGGCAAGGAAGAGCAAGTCACATTTTATGTGGCTGGTAGCAGGCAAAAAGAGAGACAGCTTGTGCAGGGAAACTCCCATTTTTTTTTAAAACCATCAGATCTTGAGACTCCTTCACTACCATGAGAACAGTGCCAGAAAGACCCATTCCTATAATTCAATCACCTCCCACAGAGTTCCTCCCACTACACATGGGAATTGTGGGAGTTACAATTCAAGATGAGATTTGGGTGGGGACACAGAGTCAAACCATATCATTCTGCCCCCACCCCTCCCAAATCTCATGTCCTCACATTTCAAAACGAATCCTGCCTTCCCAACAGTCCCCCAAAGTCTCAACTCATTTCAGCATTAATTCAAAAGCCCACAGTCCAAAGTCTCATTGGAAACAAGGCAAGTCCCTTTTGCCTAGGAGCCTGTAAAATTGAAAGCAAGTTACTTACTTCCTAGATACAATGAGGGTACAGGCATTGGGTAAATACAGCCATTCCAAATGGGAGAAATTGGCCAAAACAAGGGTGCTATGGGCCCTGGAGAAATCATCCAAACCAGAGGGTCTACAGCCCTTGTGCAAGTCCAGAATCCAGCGGGAAAATCAAATCTTAAAGCTCCAAGGATCTCCTTTGATTCCGTGTCTCATATTCGGCTCATGCTGATGCAAGAATTGGGTTCCCATGGCAGCTCCACTCCTGTGACTTTGCAGAGTACAGCCTCCCTCCCAGTTGCTTTCATGGGCTGGCATTGAGTGTCTGCAGCTTTTCCAGGTGAATGGTGCAAGCTGTCAGTGGATCTACCATTCTGGGGTCTGGAGGACGGTGGCCCTCTTACCACAGTTCTGCTAGGTGGTGCCCTAATAGCAACTCTGTGTGGGGACCCCAACCCCACATTTTCCTTCTGCGCTGCCCTAGCTCATGAGAGCCCCATCCCTGCAGCAAACTTCTGCCTGGACATCCAGCATTTCCATATATCCTCTGAAATCCCGGTGGAGGCTCCGAAACCCCAGTTCTTGACATCTCTGCACTGCCAGGCTCATCACCATGTGGGAGCTGCCAAGGCTTGAGGTTTGCACCCTCTGAAGCTACCACCCAAGCTCTGTGGTGGCCCCTTTCAGCCACAGCTGCAGTGTCTGGGAGGCAGAGCACCAAGTCCCTAGGCTGCACACACCACAGGTACCCTGGGCCAGGCCCTAGAAATCACTTTTCCTTCCTAGGCCTCAGGTGATGGGAGGGGCTCCCATGAGACCTCTAACATGCCCTGGAGACATTTTCATCATTTTCTTGGGGATTAATATCAGGCTCATCATTACTTATGCAGATTTCTAGACCTGGCTTGAATTTCTTCTCTTTCTTTTCTGTTGCATTGTCAGACTGCAAAATTTCTGAACTTTTATAGTGTTTACTTTTAAAACTAAATGCCTTTAATAGCACCCAAGTCACCTCTTGAATACTTTGCTGCTTAGAGATTTCTTCCAACAGATACCCTAAATCATCTCTCTCAAGTTCAAAATTCCATAAATCTCTAGGTCAGGGGCAAAATGCCACCAGTGTCTTTTTATTTTAAAACCATCAAACCTTGTGAGGCTCATTTACTATCACAAGAACACAAGAAAGACCCACCCATGTAATTTAGTCACCTGTAACAGCATTCCTCCCATGACACATGGGAATGTAGGAGTTACAATTCAAAAGAGATTTGGGGACACAGAACGAAACCATATCAGCTAATGTTTGGAGTTAGAATTTCATTCTTTACAATACTGTATTTGTTAATTCTAAAGTATGAAAGACTCCCTGTCATATAAATTAAAAGTAAGAAGAAGTAGAAAGGATAAGGTAAGAGGCTTTTGAGTGCAGATAAAATAAAGAAGTGACTGTAACTAAGTTTTGTTTTAATCTTCAAGTGACGTCAATACTTTAAAAATCTTATCTGGCCTATGTGTTTTTTTTAGATAGGTATACACAAATGAAACCATGTTTTACAATTCTCTATATTCATTAGGGACAAATATATCTTATCAGGATGCCAAAATATTTTTTCTTTTGCTGGTCATGCAAAATGCTAGGTCTTTTTCTTTGTTGCCATCTCTGAGTCATGATTATAAGAAAAAAATAATAATTCACTGCATTTTTTTGATAGTTTTTTATGTTGTATTATTTTGGTAGTCTCATAGACTAAATATTAGGTAATATTTCAGTTGTAAATTACAATCTGATTTTTCTAAGTAGCGTTTGATTTTCTTTCAAAAATTTCAAAAAAATGAATACACTATGGAATGGATCACTATATTAGGAAGTTAAAAATTTGGTTTGTGTTTCTGACTTTAGATCTTAGCTGTCTGCTTTGAAGTCACTCACTGTCTCTAGACATCACCTATAAAATTATGGTTTTGAGTAGATAATTGAGGTTCCTTTCTACTTGGAAGTTCTGTAATTGCTTATAATAATATAATGAACTCTAGGCCAGGCGTGGTGGCTCACGTCTGTAATCCCAGCACATTGGGAGGCCAAAGTGGGTGGGATCACTTGAGGTCAGGAGTTAAGACCAGCCTGGTCTACATAATGAAACCCTATCTCTACTAAAAATACAAAAATTAGCCAGGTGTGGTGGCAGACACCTGTAATCCCAGCTACCCGGGGGGGCTGAGGAAGGAGAATTGCTTAAACCCAGGAGGTGGAGGTTGCAGTGAGCCAAGATTACGCCACTGCATTCCAACCTGGGCAACCGAGTGGGACTCTGTCTCAAAAAATAAATAAATAAATAGATAAATTTAAAAAAACATAATAATATAATGAATTCTATAATTGTTTATAACTGGCTGTTAATCCTTTCTATTTTTCCATTCTTGGTTATATAGTGTTTCTTTGTTTTGTTTTGTTTTGTTTCTTTTTAATCACTTGAGCAGGTAGTGCCAGATTGAAAGGCACTTAAAAAATTGAGATAAATAATAATTTAAGAAGTTTGCAGACGGGCACCGTGGTTCACGCCTGTCATCCTAGCGCTTTGGGAGGCCGAGGCAGGTAGATCACAAGGTCAGGAGATAGAGACCATCCTGGCTAACACAGTGAAGCCCCGTCTCTACGAAAAATACAAAAAATTAGCCGAATGTGGTGGCGAGCACCTGTAGTCCAGGTACTCCGGAGGCTGAGGCAGGAGAATGGCATGAACCCAGGAGGAGGAGCTTGCAGTGAGCCGAGATTGCACCACTGCACTCCAGCCTGAGTGACAGAGCGAGACTCCGTCTCAAAAAAAAAAAAAAGTTTGCTTTTCTAGTTACTAGTAGTATAATTTTTAAATCACATACTTTTATGATAGTTGAGAATAATTAAAAATACATCTTAAACAAATACTACCTACTTGTAGAATCAGTTTTAGTGCAAGAACTGAAATACATTTTTAGAAAACTGAATAATTAATGTGCCTATCAAATGTTTTAGTCACTTTTATTTGAAATAGCAACATTTTAAATTGTTCAACACATTTTCATTCACATCATTGAAACTAACATTCTTTGAATCAAAGCTCTTTTCTTCCTTCTAGGTTTGATATACGTTTGATGAAAGAAGGTCGTATGAAAGGACAAGCTTTCATTGGACTTCCTAATGAAAAAGCAGCAGCAAAAGCCTTAAAGGAAGCTAATGGATATGTGCTTTTTGGAAAACCCATGGTGGTTGTATCCTTTAAATCCATCTATTTCAAAACTATAATTTTTAGAAGGGTATAACTGAAATTAATTTTCGTGTTACCCTTAAGAAATTTCCACAATTGGCATTCTAGCAGTAGTTATTCATTCAGTTACAGTTAAACCCACCTTACTGAGTCAAATGACAGTGTTATTTAGGTTTTTAGTAAAGGAGCTTCAGCAGCATGAAGTTGTTCTATTTCAGCCAAGTTTTAAATGTTTCACTTATGCAGCTCAAAAGTACACAGTTATACGAAGAGACTAGAGTATCCAGAAGTACATTTGGAGTCATAAAAGAACTAATTCATTTTATCATTTTATTGTAATTTATATTTCTACATGAGAATTTTAATAACCAGAGTATATCGTTGATTAACCATCTTGCTTTTAGTAATCAATGCAGTTTGCAAACTAGAAATCAGCAAGATAGGTAAAGAAACAAAGGCCCAGGTATAAAAAATAATGACTATAAAGGAAAAGTTAATTATTAATTTCCTCTCAAGTCATGGAGTCAGGAGACACTCAAGGTAAATTAAAAAACCATACTCCCACCATACATTAGAACGTTTTTGAGAATTATTTAGAAAAGATTACTTGCATATTCGTGAAGGAAACCTTAATTTTAAATTATTAGCAGTTTGCTCGATCTGCTAGACCAAAACAAGATCCTAAGGAAGGAAAAAGAGTTAAAAATTAATAAAGGTAAGTGTGAATAAAATGTAATAAAAATACAAGACTAATTCTTTAGATACAATTAAGAATAAAAGTTTGATAGAGTAGTAATTTGGGTATCTCTTATGTATTTTTAAAGGAAATATCTGTGCAGTTAAGTCCCACTAAACTTCAAAACTGTAACTACAGATTAAAACCCATTTATACTTAAAAATTAAGTTTGGAGAATGAATCTTATAAAGGGAGTGTGCCAGTTACTCTTTTTTTAACTTTTTCTGCCCATAGTAAATCAGTAGTTCTTAAACTCTAATATGTATCATAATCACTTGGAGAGCTTAATAAAACACAAATATGTAGGTTCCTTCCTTCCCTGAAAGAGTTTTTGATTTGGTAGGTCTGATGTGGGGACCTAGGGAAGCTAGTTATACCAGTTTTCCTTTTAATGAGGGGATTTCCAGGATGCTGGACATTTAGTCCTGAAATGGGGAATGTGTCTGGCAAGCCAGGACAAGTTGGTCACCCTTGTTGGCACCTGAAAATTTGCAAAATTAATGAGTTTTAAGGTAATCATGAGGCATCTGATCCAGAGACCACAGCTTGAAAACTCCTTGAATAAACACTTACAGATACATTTTCTAACTCTTAAAATTAACCTAAAGTAAATGTTAAAATAAAAGGTCAAACTGTTATTAAAAATAATTCTGGCTGAGGACGGTGGCTCACCCCTGTAATTTCAGCAATTTGGGACGTGAAAGTGGGCAGATTACAAGGTCTAGGGATCAAGACTATCCTGGCCAAAATGGTGAAACCGTGTCTCTACTAAAAATACAAAAATTAGCTGGGTGTGGTGGTGCATACCTGTAGTCTCAGCTACGTGGACTGCTGAAGCAGGAGAATCTCTTGAACCTGGGAGGCGGAGGTTGCAGTGAGCCGGGATCATGCCACTGCACTCCAGCCTGGCGACAGAGGAAGACTCCAACCAAAAAAAAAAAAAAAAATTTCTACAGTGCTGAGTATATAAAATTATTAACACACTTCACAACAATGTATGTTTGTAGACTTACATCTTTTTTGTCTTTAAAACAAGTAATTTTAGTGCATACTTAATTTGATGATTAAATATGATAGAATTAAGCATTTTAAATGTTGATATTTGCTACATTGTTGAAGAAATAAGTGGAAATATATTCGTTTGTTTTTTATTTAAATTTTTCTTCCTCTGTAAACTAAAAGATCATGAAGTAAATTGGTCACAATCACAGTTGGTGTTTAATTGACAAATATGAGTATATAAGAGAAAATTTTGTTTAATGTTTAGTCCCTCTGAGATGGCTTGAATATTTGAATTGTGTTGTATGTCTATACTGGGTAGTCACAAGTCTTATAAACACTTTAGAGGAAAGATGGATTTCAGTCTGTATTTTTAAAAAATCATTTATTTGTAAATCTGGTGCTGAAAAATAAGAAAAAAAAATTAAACTGCATTCTGCTGTTCTTCTTTAGAAGCATTCCTGCGTAAATACTGCTGTAATACTGTCATGCAAAGTGTATCCTTTCTTGTCGTATCCTTTTTGGGGCAGTGTTTTTTTGTTTTTTTCTTAGAAATGTTTGTCCTTCCCCCACCTGTTCATCCAGGTTAAGCAATACTTTTTTACACTTTATTCAAATGAAATATTTCTAAAACTATTTGTATAGATTGAACAAATCTTTTATGTGTTTTTAGATTTGTTGTGGAATTTTCTGTGATGTCCTTTAGGTTATATAATTTTTTGAGGGAAAGTTAGTGAATCAGGTCAACTTACTTAGAGAATGTGTTCATTTACTTTAACTCAGAATACAGTCTTGTTTCTTCTATTTGTATATTTCCTAAACCTAATTCAATAACATGCTTTCTATTGTATAATGTATCTGGTTTAGGTATTTATAATGTGTTTAAAATTTAATTGGGCAAAGGACGTGTTTTTCTTTTAAAAAGTACTTATATTGAAAATTAAGATGTCTGGATTACTATGTAAATTCTAAAGAGTAGCAGACCACTCATTTAAAGTCTTAAGTGAGTCTCTTTTGGCATATATAGCAATAGAAGTATCTTTCTTCCATCCCCTTTGTTTTTCTAAACAAGAGAAGAAAAGTGTAATAGAGGGGAAAACACATAATGCTGATTAAGGGTAGTGCATTAAGTGAAAAACAGTCTTGGCAGGTATATAGGAATAGTGGTTTCCCAACTGATTGATGACCATAATCGCCAAGAACAGTGGTTCTCAGTCTTGGCTGCACATTACAGTGGTCTGGAACTTGAATGAAATACTAATTTTAAGGGGGTACAGTGGTTCATACTTGTAATCCCAGCACTTTGCAAGTCCGAAATGGGAGAATCACTTGAGCCCAGGAGTTTGAGACCAGCCTGGGCAATGTAGGGAGACTCTGTCCCTACAAAAAGATACAAAAAGTAGCCGAGTGTGGTGGCTTCCACCTCTGGTCTCAGCTACTTGGGAGGCTAAGGCAGGAGGATCACTTGAGCCCCAGAGGTTGAGGTTGCAGTGAGCCATGATCACACCACTGCATTCTAGCCTGGTGACAGAGTGAGACCCTCTCCCTCCAAAAAAAAAAACAAACTTAAGAAATATATTGATGCCTGGTTCTCTTGGTCAGAATTTTGATTTAAGGTATTGGGAGTGTAGCACAGATGTTAGAATAAACCTCTCAAACAGATTTTAATGTACAACCAAGGTTGAGAACCACCAAAGAAGAGTTTTTATGCATGAAAATTCCTATACTCTACCCTAGAACCAATACATCTGCATCTCGGGGAATGGAGTATAAGAATCTGATTTGAAAAGATTTTCCTAGTAATTCTAAGAGCTGACCATTTTTGGACACTGCTTTGTTAGAGTAAAATGGTTAGGTACCTAGTATCAACCTAGCCATCCAACCTTATATTAATAACTAGGAAAATAGAGGGTTGGAGCCTCCGTGTTTCTTTGTTGAAAAATCTGCTACTATTATTCTATGAAAACAATTCAAAATTTGGTTGTTATCATCTTAAAGGTATAAAACCTATAGATATTGAAATTGTAATTATTTTTCTATAGGCACAGTTAAAATGATTTTGTAAATGTTATAAATCAGTTTCTTTATAAGCTGTTATTTAGATAAATTTTGTTATACTGACATGATTCACTAATTTTCTAAATATAACTGGTTCAGCTTTCAGTTATTTTTAAACTAATGAACTGTGTTATACTTATTATTTTTAATGGGCTTTTGTGATGTTTTAGGTTTTTTTTGAATCCGGTGTGTCCTTCAACTGCTTTCCAACTTTGAGAGGAAGAAATTGACCACCTGGACTATGGAACTGTGCGTAACAGCTTTGAAAGTGTATTTAAAAATTAAATTGATATGCCTTTAAATCAGTGAATTGGAAATATATTACATGTATTTTAATGTCTTTCCTCAAATATAATAAATTGTTTTCTTTCCAGTAAAATGGTGTTTGTATTTTTTATCTGGTTTAACACATCTAGGAAAACATAGTATTATAAAAATATATAAAATTTATAATTTTTTTATGATTACAAATACTGCCTTTAAAAATTAAAAGGCAGTATTTGTAATTACCTGGATACCAGCGCGCTTTCACATTTTTTTTTATTGCAATCTTGTTTTTTGTAATTATTTTATATTTGTCTGGCTTTTGAGTTTTATTGGGCTTTTGGTTTTTTGGAAATGGGCGATTTATCCCAGTTTAGAAAATTTGTATCCTTGCCATAATACAGTCTTCCATTTTTGTACCCCCAAATCTTTCATCTGTCAGAACATCACTCAAAGGTGAAAATGTTTCCCATGTACAATTATTCTGTTCCTTTAATGAAATTAGTTTCAGCTGTATATACGTAGGAAAACATTCTTTTTTAAATTTGATTTATTCTTACAGATACTTTCCTGAGTCTGTGATTACACCTGTACCTTAGAGGCACTGCCCAAAAAGACTCAGCTCTTCTGTAAAAATGCTGTTGTGAATCATAGCTTCTTACCTTTTACAGCATTGTGAGGTAGAGAGAGTAAGAACATTAGAGATAGGAATTAGAAGGATGGAGAAGTGAACCTTGGAGCATCCAAATGGTGAGATATCAAATAGTTAAAGAACTGTTAAAGAAGACTAAGGAGGAATAACTAGAAGCTAAATGAAGAAAATATCTCAAACAGGAAGGAGTGATCAAATATATTAGCTCTCTTGATGAGTTAGGAAAGATGAGTTCTTAGGATTAAGCATTGGGTAGAGCAACATTTGGGACCTTGATGTTGACAAACTTGGTGAATGTCAGGAGTAAGAGGAGGTATTCAAGAGAATATTGGCAAGGAATTTAATGTAGTGAGTATTGAAGACAACTCTTAAGGAGTCTTGCTTTCAAGGGGATGTGAGAAATGGGATAATGGAGGGTAATGTAATATCCAAACACTGTTTATTTTAAGATCAATAATATAGCAGGTTTGTATGCTAATGGGACTGATTCAGTAGAGAGAAAAAAACATAATGCAGGAAAGAGAGGGATATTGCTGAAATCATAGATCTGGTATACAAATAGAAGGGTTAGTTTTAAAGGTAGGCACACAAACAGCTCATTAGTAACAGTAGGATAAAGGGCAGATTTTAGAGTTCTAGATGTTTGTTGTTCAGTAGATAGGAGTAGCATGTCAAATTTTTGTTATATTTTCTCAGTGAACTAGGAAACAAGGTCATAAAGAGGGAGGAAGTCATGAAGGATTAAGGAAGGAAAAGGAGATGTAAAATGGATAGCCAGGAATGCAGGAAAGTAAACAAACTCTTAGGCAGTCTGTGGTTTATTTAAGTGGTATCAGTCAACGTGGTTTTGTGTTTTTCTCCAGTTGAGTTCAACATAGGTGCTGTCACTGAATAAGTACAGAATTCAGTTTAAAGTTGAGATTTCCCTAGGTGAGTAAGACAGTCAGTAATGAGATGTTGTTATATTTAAGAAAATGACTATAAAAGAGGGATATGGAAAGTAATCTGGGTTAAGGAATGAAGTGAGAAAATAAGGTTGAGACAGTGGAAAATCGTATGATCAATTGTAGATTGCAGTGTGGTTGAAGATGCATTGGAGTTCTTGAGGTAGGAACTAGAAATTTGGGAGATTTAAATAAGAATGGGGTGACTGAAATTGAAAATATTAGAGTATAGTACTTAGTGATTATAAGTTTTAGGATGTGAAGATGGGAGTAGCTTAGAGGCAAGGTGATGATGGAAGGAGATAAATTCAAGAAATTGAGAACCTAGGAGACTGAAAGGTTATGTAAATGAATTTTGAAATCTCAACAAGAACTGTGCTGAGTGCTTATAGTAATTAGTTTATCTTTACTACCCTGTGAGAAGACAGCACTTCCTTTTGTGAGTAATCGAAAGTTCTTTAATGTGTCAACTGTAAGATAGTTTATTACATTTATCTTTAGTAATGCATACTAAAAAATAATGACCTCAGTAGGATCATTCAGTAGATATGTGAGCTAACCCCCTGGGTAGACACTTACGGGGTAGAACTGATGGTTTTCAAGAGGAATAGAAAGTTCTCACCCCTAGTGCTTAAGCTGCTAAATATCCCACCCTATATTTTCTGAAAACAAATGGTATATAGAGCGTCCACATAAAAGCTAATAGGAAATCTTAAAACACACACAAACAACAGATTGAAAAAGCATCAGGAAAGATATACCCTGTACCCAACATGTACAAGGTCTAAGCAATGAAGAAAAAGATAGGAAATCAAATAAGACTAGAACATCTATGAGTAATGTATAAACACTTGAGGCGGTTGTATCCATTTAAAAGGTATCAATTAGAAATGAAAAAGGATGCCAGGCACAGTGGCTCATGCCTGTAATCCCAGCACTTTGGGAGGCCCACGCAGGCAGATCAATGTCAAGTCAGGAGTTTGAGACCAGCCTGGCCACACAGTGGGACCCTGTCTCTACTGAAAATACAAAAAGAATTTCTGGGCATGGTGGCTTATGTCTATGGTCCCAGCTACTCCGGAGGCTGAGGCAGGAGAATCATTTGAACCTGGAGGGGGAGGTTGCAATGAGCCAAAATTGTGCCACTGGACTCCAGCCTGGGTGATGGCGGAGGATTCAAAAAAAAAAATATATATATATATGTATATATAAAACATAAAATTTATTTTATTTTTTTGTAAATTATAAAATAGGACTTAATATGGCATTTATATACCAAGATCTTTGAATATCCAAAAGTTTAAGAAGATGTGAGCAATTTTATGAAACTTTTCAAAGCTTAGAAAAAGGTAACTACTTAAAAGACTGTTATATGTTGTTTAAGGAAACGTTAGATAAAGTAAGTCACAAAAACATGCATAGAAATGATCATATAAACTCAGAAGAAATTGAATGTCTTGCTGTCGAAGGAAAAGATGGAGGTGTAAGAGACTGAGGTTGAGTGTGGGAAGCTCTGTATATATTGTATTTTTCTTTTAAAATATATATATTTAAACTCGCATTTCTTGTTTTTCAAATGTTCACTCCAATGAAAATTCTTTTATTTTTCCTGTTTATTTCTGATCTCATATATGCAGTGTACTATTTTTCACAAATATTAGTGATCCTCCCTGCAAATGAAATACTCCCATCCTGTTGAATTTGGGAATGTCCATGTGATTTGCTTCAGCTGTGAAATGTGAGCAGAAATAATGTTTTACTTTGGGAACTTCCCGACTGCTAAGGCGTGTGTCAAAATGAAGTTTTTGTGGCATTACAAAAGGACTAATAAGAATGCCTCTGTTGATCCTAGTTGAACATGAGAAACTTAGTTATTGTAAGCCACTGAAAAATTTTAGTTTCTTTTATTACTGCAGAATAACCTATTCTGTCCTGATTGATACAGCCACAAAATTTCCTTAAGCTCTTTGATTTTCATATTTCCATTAGGATGTAGAAAGCCAAGAGAAGAATAAACATAGGATCAGAGAATGTTAACAGTGAAAGAGACTATTGGAATAAATTTGTTCAATGGTTTCCAGACTTTGGGTTCTAAGTAATCAGTAATATTTCAAAAAAAAAGTATTAAAAGATATTTCAATATAATAAATAATGGCATTTAACTTTGTAAACAACAACAAAAATACCATTGCAGGGCATAATAGGTCATGCTTGTAATCCCAACAACTTGGGAGACTGAGGAGGGAGGATCACTTAAGCCCAGGAATTTGAGGCTGCAGCGAACCATGATTGCATCTCTGCACTCCAGCTTGGGTGACATAGGGAGACCTCAGCTAAAAAAAAAAAAAAAAAAGTTGTAATTAATACATTGTTCCTCTGTCTCTTTTCCCATCTTCCTTACCACTTGGTCTTTAATCTTACTAAACAAGATCTAAGGATAAGACAAGAAAAAGGATGGTTGCATCTGTACTGAACATGTATTGACTTGTTTTTTGTCATTTTCTAAACAACATAATATAACAACTTTTGACATAGCATTTACGTTGCATTAGTTATTATAAGTAATCTGAGATGATGTAAAAGTTATATGCAAATACTACATTTTATTTGAAGGACTCGAGCAGTTGTTGCTTTAAGTATCCATGGGGAGTCCTGGAACCAATTCCTCATGGATATGGAGGGACAAGGAACCACTGTAGTTAAACAAATAATCACTTTAAAAATTAAAACCTTTTGCATGGTGAATACAGTCATGCACTGTATATATAATGGTTATCCAGTTAAGTTTATTATGCCACATTTTTATCGGAAGTTTCCTATGTTTAAATATATTTAGATACACCAGTACATTGTGTTACAGTTTCCTATAGTATCCAGTGTAATAACATGCTTTACAGGTTTGTAGCCTAGGAGGAATAGGCTATGCCATGTAGGTTTATGGAAGTCCAATCTATGACATTTGCACAGTGGCTTAATTACCTAAAGACTTACTCTTCAGAACATACTCCTGTCATTAAGCATTGCATGACTAGTTGGACAAAAAATAATAATGTAGGCATACCTTTGGCACTGTCCTAATTCTTACCAGCATCCATGATTACTTAATTTTGCAATGGAAAGACTTCAAAAAACAGTGATCTATTAGGACAATATATTTGCAATACATGACAAATGATAACAACATAAGAACTCCAAACATTCAATAAGAAAAAAATAATAAAACTAGATGGGAAAAGGGAGAAGCAAATTTCAAAAGAAAACTCAATAGGCAAAAAAAAAATGTGAAATTATGTTCATCCTTGCTAGTAATTGGGAAAAACACAAATCATTTTTAATCTATTAGGCAAAAATTAGAGCTATGATAATACTAATTTTTGGTGGGAGTGTTGCAAAAGGTACTATAATATTTGCTGCTAAAGAGTAAAAGTTGATACCTTTGTAAGGGCAATTTTGCATAATATGAACACATAAAAATATGCTTAAAGTTTCACATACATTTAGCCTACAGAATTACCCATGTGTAAACATGTATACAGATGTTCATTATAACACTTCTTATAACAACAAAATACTTGGAAATAAATGTTCATGTTAACAAGAGCATGCTATATGATCTTAGTCCAATTAGAATATTCTGTTTTATTTCAATCCTTTAAAAGACTCAACTTCCGACTGTATAGAGACAATTAAAAAAATAATGTGTTCTCCATATGTACATTTGGTCAGGTTGATTAAAATCTTGTCAAATCTGCTTGTTCTTAATATGGTTTTGTTAAAACTCTCTCATAATGGTGGATTTCCCAATTATTGTACTGTCATTTTTTTTGTTTTAGCAATTTTAAACATGTTATAAGGTAAGTAAACACATATATTTGTTGAATTTCTAGTCAGAGAGTCAAACATTTTTAAGTATGAATGTACAGCCATTTTATTTTGGCATTAATTTTGCCTTAGATCTTTGTACAATTCTAATAAAGCTACACTCTCTTTCCTTTGGTTTTTACATTGATTATTTGGTTCTAGCTTTACCTTTACCTTTTTTTTATCTCTGTTTTTAAAAAAATCTGTCCGAAAATGCATTTAGCAGAAACAATCAATTTACATTGGATATAATTATTGTTATGTTTGCTATATTCACTTTATTCACTATTTTTTTTGTATTCTTTTAAATTGTTTTCATTACTCTGTTTTTTTTTTTTTTTTTTTTTTTTTACACCCTATACCACAGGAATTAGGCACACTTTCTGTTTTGTTAATGATTAGCACTGATTATACCCATGCATATTCTCAAAGTCCAAAGTTAATGCCTATGTCCATTGCCAAAGACAATAATGTGACCTTAGAATACTTGAACACTGTTCTATTCCAGTTTGCAGTCATTTTTATTTTTGAAATTATTCCTGTATTTTTAATCTTCCAAGACATTATTTTTGAAGAATTTTTACTACTGTTAATCTTTTAAAAATTAAGCAAATTAAGCAGAACTCAGATTTTAAAATATTTTCACATAATATTTTATTTGATTTTTCTAACAATCCAGTGAAAGGGAATATAATACTGATTAGTAGGTAAGAGCTCACTGTGGAGTTAAGCTTCTTGGCTTTGAAATTCAGTCCCAACATGTACTACAATTTGGCCATAATACATTTTTAGTGTTTCTGTTTTCTCATTTTAAAAATGGGGATGATCATATTTCTGTCATGTAGGGTATGCACGTGTGAGAAGTAAAAGTGGTAATGTATGGAAATGGCACATAGTAACTATATGTTGTTAGTGGTTATTATATATATATCAACAATATCCTCATTTTCTAATTGAGGACCTAGTATGAAATCCTTAGACTTTAATTTTTTTCTAAGGTTCATATAGAAAAAATATGTTCATGGTGAAGCATCTAGTAGATGATGACGCATGGAGTTAAATTTTGTTTGTTTGTTTTGAGACAGAGTCTCGCTCTTGTTGAGCAGGCTGGAGTGCCATGGCGCGATCTCGGCTCACTGCAACCTCCACCTCCTGGGTTCAAGCAATTCTCCTGCCTTTGCCTCCTGAGTAGCTGGGATTACAGGTGCCAGCTACCATGCCCAGCTAATTTTTGTACTTTTAGTAGAGACAGGTTTCACTATGTTGGCCAGGCTGATCTCGAAGAGTTAAATTTTTGATTTTGTGACTTTGCTTACATTCTAGTCTCATTTAACTAATTTAACCCAGTCCTATGTCAATCTGGTCTTTAAGATTATTTTATTAAGGAGGTTATTTTATTTTATATATTTTTTTATTTTTAAGATTATTTTATTAAGGTTATTTTAGAGATTGGGAGAGGGTATTGTAGAAAAAGGAAGGAAGACAAAAAGCAGATGAGATATAGTGTAGTAAGAAGAGGTGGCAGGGCAGCAAATTGAGCAGAGGAGAGAAGACAGTGGTTTGCTTAGGAAACGAGTGTAGTGACCAACCTGTTGCAATACTGGAGTTCAGAGAAGACTGCTTGTAGAAATCTGATCTGGAGAATTGGAGTAGGACGGTAGGGCACATATTGAAAGTAAGAGGTAAGAAAATCTATAAAATTCTAAATTTAGCATTTTTTTTTTTCCAACTGAAGAAAAAGCAAAACCAGAACTGTGAGATTTTGTTATTTTATGATTGTAAAACACTGAACTGTGGGTTTGGGAGATTGCTGATTGAAAGAAGTTAAAGTAGTAAGTTATTTTAATGTTTTTTTGAGTATCATGTAAGTCCTCTGCCAACTTTTTGTCTTGAAATAAGTGGTTTCTGTCACATGATTTGATATAGAGTTTCACAATCTATTTTCAGTTTGTTGACAAATCATGTTTCAGTGCTGTGCTGTACAAAATGTACTATTTATATTGAAAATGTGTCTTAACCTTGGCTCAAAAGATGTCTCTGATTTCATAGATCTGGTAGGCAAACTTGATTATCTGTGCTTTCTTTCCTCTAACCTTCACATGCAACTTATCCTGAGTTCAGGTTTATTTTCTTTGTTATTTTATTTTCAGAAGAAAAATAGAAAACTGTTGGTGGAAGGGCTGGTGGTTGAAGGTTTTCTATTTTGAGAAAATTGTACATAATTTATTGCAAAACTCAGAGGAATTCAGACTTTTTATTTTTTAGTAAGAGAAACAACTAACTTGATCAAGTTCATAAATGTGACATTAAAGTATTTCAGTTGTAATTTTTAATCACATTAAATTACTTCCAAAGATATTTATAAGGCACTAGGCCAAGAACTATGAATGACATTAATAGATAACTTGTCCTTTTTTTGTCAATGTTAATTCATTTGCATGGTAAAAACTATAGTATCTGGTGCAAATGTGAGGCTACTTTGGCTAGGGGGAAAGAACTTTTAAATAACTGATACTTATATAAGTAGAAAGGAAGCTCTAGAAAGACAAGTTATTTGGAAGTTGCTACTTTCTGCTTGACATTTTAATAGAGCTCTTTCATTTTATTTAAGTCATGGCTTTGGTGTGATTTAGGTAAACTTTAAGCTAAAGGATTAAATTTATGGTACTTGATGTGTTAAGAGGAATACTGCATTTACACTAGAACCGTTTCCCTATAATGCTATGTATATTATGGATGTCAAATAAATACCTCATATATGATATTGATTGAAAAAATACTTTTGAGACCCTCAGAAACTGGCTAATTTTGAGTTAATTCTTGACACTGGATGTATTTTATTTTTTTTTATATGAGCCCAGATGAGAAGAGAGGATATGTTTTGACACTCCAAATACAAATAATCTTTAGTGACTATTGCTTTGTTGTCAGGATATTATCAAATGTCCTATTTCATATTCTCAGGGAATTCCCAAGATATGTCATTTGGCACATTATAGTAACCATTAGAGCTTTAGAGTAAAGGGAAGTTTTCTCTTTGTAGAGCATTCTAGGAAGTACAAAATATGGGCAATAATGCTGTATGTTACTAATAACTGGATAGTTTCTTTAAGGGTAACTCTTTTAGAATAACTATTCCAGAAAGTAGATATAACAACTATTTTAAATCCTTATTTTTGGTGGTGGTGTTTTTGATGCCAAAGATGCCAAGAATTGTTTATGCAGATTTTTATTTCAGAAGGCATAAATATACTTTAACTGTTGTAATGCTTCTCCTATGGGGTATATAGCGCTTCAGATTGCTTGTTTGAGGTTAAAATTAAGATTGAATGAGAAAATATATGACAATGCCTGATCTTAGTAGAAGCTTATTATATGTGTGTTTAACTCTACCTTTCATATAGTGCTAATTTCCTAAATTATGTCTGTAAATTATCCCTTATTTTACCAACATTCCAAATGCATTGTGAAAAATGCTGATGTGTTATTACAAGAACAGAGTTTATTAATGTGGCATAGATGAAAAGTATATTTCAAAACTAACATGGATATGCCAGAAATCCTAAGCCAATAAGCTATTGCTTATTGAATAGTGAGGGAATAGTGTGAGGGAAGGAAGGAAAAAATTGCAGGAATAAAATATTGGTGATTCCTTTTTATCTCTGCCCATTCTTTTAGTAGAAATGAAAATAATTCTGAGGAGCAGAAAACATTAGAAGTTCAGAAAAGTAGAATGGGAAGACAGAAGGGCCACATGTTAGTAGAGTGAAGGCAGGAAGACAGTATGAGTTGATAGGATTTTTAATAGGACCAGGTAAAAATACCAATACAAAAATAACATTATCAACCATATTGAGCTTTTGCTGTATCCATGGAATGGGATAACAGCTTTATTTGCATTATTTGTTTAATCACAATAACTCTATGAGGTAAATGTTACTTTTTCTAGTTCATAGATACATTTAAAGAGGTTATTTTCCAGCATCACAGAGGTTATAAATGGAAAAGTCAGGATTTATAGTTTGTCTTAACACCTAACAATTACATTTTCACATTTGGAACCTTGAGTCAAGCATAAAGTTCAAATGGGGCCCCTCTTCTGTAACTGTCAACTCTTTACACCATCAGCCCTGTATCACTATCTAGTCAGTTTTCTATTTAGATTCTGATACTCACCCATATCCAGTTAGTATCTTGTACTCCCTGCAAATTTTCCTTCCCTATTTGTTTTTTTAAAAATCATCTCAGGTAATAAAACTCCCTTTGCTACTTTGAAGGCACCTCTTTATTCTCCCTTCCTCCTCCCTATAACCCATCATTTGTAAAGATGGTGGCTTCACCCAACATCTTTTTTGGTATTTTGTCAGCCCTCACGGATACAACTCTCCAGGCCTGATAATTCAGCCAGTGTGCACTGCCCTCTATATAGTAGTTGATTAGGGATAGCATCTATTTCGTTCAGTGTCTGTGCTAAATCAGTTAAGTATTTAGTGTTCCATTTCTCAGACAATCATTGCTTGTTGAAAACTCCCAATTCTCTGCTTCTTTCTTCATATCTTTTTTTTATTGTTTTTATATACCCATTTGTTTTAAAAGTGGTACCTCTACCTCAGTATGTCCCCATATTAGTTAATCGGTTTCTCTAAACCAAATCTGCCTTTAGATTGCACCATCAGTCATAAAGATGTGGCCTTTCTAACATTCACCCAAACTTTAAATCACGGAGTCCCCATTTCACTCTTTATATTCGCTATTCTCTTATATCTGATTAACCACCATTTTCTGTACAGTCTCCACCAAGTCTATTGTATCTCCCCTGTCTGTTTTACATAAAGATTTCCCCCCCATTCCAGGGGCATATATTCCAAGACCCCCAGAAGATGCCTGAAACCACAGATAGTACCAAGCCCTGTACAGTAATCTCTCCAGTATCTGTGGGGTATTGGTTCCAGGACCTCCCATGGATACCAAAATCTACAGATGCTCAGGTGCCTTATATAAAATAGCATAGTATTTGCATGTAAACTATGCACATCCTCCTGTATGCTTTAAATCATCTCTATATTGCTAGAGATGTAATATCTACTGTAATATGAATACTATGCAGACAGTTACATTGTTTAGGGAATGATGACAGGAAAGTCTATATGTTCAGCACAGATACAACTATTCTTCTTTAAAAATATGTTCTTCCGCGGTTGAATCTGGCGATGTGGAACCCATGGATATGGAGGGCTGACTATATACACCATGTTTTTTCCTGGCATATCACTCAACTATTAGCTGGTGAGTCAACTCAGATTGTTGGAATGACTGGGGACAACTAGACTTCAAGTGATCTTTCATCCCAATTATGCTCACAGCAATGTATGATCTCAGAGTTTCAAGAGATCAAACTCCCTTCTGCAAACCCCAAACTTTGCTTTGTCTTGTTTGCTGATACCTCGTTGGATAAAATAAATATCAAGCTAATTCCATAGTCTATTTAGAAAGAGACTCCATATAGGTATGGATACTGGGAAGTGTCATTCATTGGATGCCCTTTAATATAACAATCTATCACACTTCCCTAATTTTCATTCTTACTGCTATAATCCAAGTTCAGATTTCCATCACTGCTCTGCTTACTAATGTTCCTATCTCTTTGTTTTCTGGCCCATCTGATATAATTAAAAGTTTTTATTACTACTTTCCTGTTTAAAACAACCAAAAAACCTTCTGAGGAAAGTATTTTTTTCTTCTCCCTGATTTTGAGTGTCCCTAATATACCTTTCCAAATTTAACTGCCATGGCTCCCTCACACTTGACTTAAATTTCTAAAACACTGTATTGACTTCTTGCCGTTCTCCTTGCTCTTCTACATATTTTTCTTACTTAAAAGTAATTTTACCTATCTCTTTTCATTGATGTCAAACCCGTTCTTCAAGTCAATTTTGTCTCCCCTTATTCCTATCTGTCAGAAAGAACTTTTCCTATCAATTAAATCCTGAGGCACTTTACTTGTAACCCTCTTAAAATTATGTTCATATCTTTCACTTTATTGTTTGTTTTTGTGTATGGATATATCCCTTCTCTAACTGAACATAACTTCTTGAACAGCTCTGTCTAATAGAAATAGAATGTAAATCATATATGTAATTTAACATTTTTTACCAACTGCATTAAAAGAAACAAAAAGACACTAGGGAAATTAATGGTAAATTTTATTTAGCCTAATGTGCCACAATATGTTATTTCAACATGTAAACATCATAAAAATATTTTTTTTTTACATTTTATTTTCACATTATCCAGAGTGTGTTTTACACCTATTACTCATCTCTGTTCAAACTACATATATTTCAACTGGTTAGTGGCCAATTGTTTCTAGTGGCTACCACATTAGACATCACAACTCTAGAATTCTAGGAGAAACATTAGTGTAATATAGAGAATGTTGACTTGCAATAAGACTTATTATCAAATCCTGTCTTTGTCACTTACCACATGAGCCTGGACAATTTACTCAATATCTTTGGGCCTTAGTTCCATCATGTGTACAACACTTTTGCTGGGATTAGAGTCGAGTGTATTAAACAATTTCTAATATAGAGTTCATTGATTTTTAAAAAATCAATGAGGACATAACCCATGTTATGCCAATGTTTTGCACAATACCTGGAACCTAGAGTTTTCATGTTATAGCCATTTATTGAGCACATAAGACAATGTCAATCATTTTACTAGGATTTGGAAATACTAGATATGAAGTCTGCCTTCAAGAAGCTTGATCCAGAATGACAAGTAAATTGTTAATTATTTATAATATAGTTACAATAGAAGTCAAATATGGCTTAATGTCATATAAATTAAAAAGCTTTCATACAGCAGAGAAGCTAACTGTGCTTGGTAATATAAAGGGAAGCTTCATAAAGTTGTGGTTTCAACTTAATGTGGAAGGAAAAGTAGTTGCTTCCACACTAAGTTGGATGTGGAAGGGGATGATATGGGAAAGAAAACCACTAGGAAAGTCATGGAGGTATGACATTGCATATAAAATATGAGGAACTTCTAGTTTTGCAATGAATAGAGTTCACAGGATTGGCTGGGGGAAGGACCAAAGGGGAGCATCAGGATCGAGAGTGGAATAGTTAAAATCCACAACTCTATTGATACTCTTCACCAAAGCTGATACTTCCTCATTTCTTCTCATGTTAAAAAATGGTATCACCCCCAAATACCTATATATTTAATATTTTTTCCTCATCTTTCAGCTCTAATCTATTCATAAATCTACTGCCTGTTTACCTCTGAAATAGACCTTGTCTATGCCCTAGTGCAAGCCACTCACCTCTTTCCTGGGCCACTGTAAAAGTCTTCTAACATCTACCTCTTTCCACTCTTATCCTCCTATAATCTGGTTTCTTCCCAGAAGCAAGGGTGATTTTCTTTTTAAAGTCTATTAGTCTTTCAGTTCCCCATGTTACAGCCTTAACAGCTGTCTCTTTCTTCATGTTCTGTAAGGTTCTACATGATCTGGCCTACCTCTCTGATCTCATCTCGTTTTATCCCACCCTTTATCACATGTGCTGTAGCCACACTGATTTCTTTTTAATGTGTCTCATGTATTAGCTTTTTCTTTTCTTGGGACATTACTCTTGCTCTTTCCTCTATCTATTGCTCTTTCTCTGATCTCTAAATGACTGGACACTTCTAATCATTTAAATCACATCATAAAGTCACTCTTTTAAGGGGTGTCTTCCCTTACCATCCAGTCTAAAATATGCTGACAGAAAAGTCACTCTCTATTTTATGATTTTATACTAGTTCTTATTGCTATCTGAAATTATTTTTATCATCACTATTAGTACTGTTACTATTACTGTTATTTACTAATATATTTTCTTTCCACTAGAATGTAAGCTCTCTGAGAACAGAAACCTGTCTTTTTTATCATTGTCTCCTGAACATCACCTACAGTGCTTAGCAAAAAGCAGACACACACTTAACACTTGTTGAATGGATGAATGAAGTTTTTCCTACCTGTACTATTACTCCCTTTCATAGCATTTCACTTACATTAAGAAGGAAAAGGTATGCAAATTTATTTATTTAGCATTTCATCAGGTACAATAAATATTTGTCTACAGGGAGAACACCACCACCACCACAAATCCTATTACTATATGCACTATATTAAGCACATGACTTGCCCGAGAGGAAAAAAGTTAGTTTCTCCAATTCATAGGCTTTCAGATTTTAAATGTTTTCTTAAATCTTAATGCAGAAGGGATTTTAAATGTTTTCTTAAATCTTAATGCAGAAATTTAAATAACCAAAAATTTGAATTAAGGATGGGAAACAGGGCTGATTTTAAAAATGGAAATATCACATAATATTTCTGTTTGAAATGGAAGCATGACAAAAAATTGAAAATATACAGATAAAGCAATATTTTGAGAATTCAGTTGGTTTCAATTGTTATTTTCCATTAGTGACGGATATCAGAAATAAAATATAGTCCTTATTTATTTAATTAGGATTTATATATATACACACACATATATAAAGAATTTATATATGTGGACAGTATATATATATTTATATTTGTGGACAGTGTTATATATATGTACTGTTATATATATATATATATACACAGTATATATATACTGTGGTCTGTGTGTGTATATATATGTTTGTTCTCATGCTGCTATAAAGAAGTGTCCAAGACTGAGTAATATATAAAGGAAAAAGATTCAATTGACTCACAGTTCCACATGGCTGGGGAAGCCTCAGGAAACGTACAATCATGATGGAAGGGGAAGCAAACGCAAACACATCCTTCTTCACTTGATGACAGGAAGGAGAAATTCTGAGCAAAAGGGGGAAAAGCCCCTTATGCAACCATCAGGTCTTGGGAGAACTCACTCACTATCATGAAAACAGCAGTATGGGATGACCACCCCCATGATTCAATTTCAATGACCTCCCACCAGGTCCCTCTCACAACACATCGGGATTATGGGAACCACATTCAAGATGAGATTTGGGTGGGGACACAGCCAAACCATACATATATATACACACACATATGCCCACATACACAAAGACTGTATAGATACGTGTGTGTATGTATACAAAAATATAGTCCTTATGTGTGTAAACAAATATTTACTGTCCTTATTTATGTTATATGTGTGTATGTGTGCTTGTATGTGTACATACTGCCAGAGGTTTGTAAAGGTTAAGATTGTATCAGTAAGAAAAAAACAGGGTCTCAGTCACCTCTGTCAGCCCATGCACCATGTTGTCCCGCCACTCTGCTGTCCCACTCCTCCACCAGTCGCAATGGAAGAAGAGATCACGGTGCTGGTGATTGACAATGGCTCCGGCATGTGCAAAGCTGGCTTTGCTGGGGACGACACATCCCAGCCGTGTTTCCCTCCATCGTCAGTGCCCCCGGCACCAGGGTGTGACAGTGGGCATGGGCCAGAAGGACTCCTATGTGGGCAACATGGCCATGAGCAAGCGCAGCATCCTGACCCTGAAGTAACCCATTGAGCATGGCATTGTCACCAACTGGGATGACATGGAGAAGATCTGGCATCACCCCTTCTACAAGGAGCTGCACGTGGCCCTGGAGGAGCACCCGGTGCTGCTGACCAGGGCCCCCCTGAACCCCAAGGCCAACAGAGAGAAGATTATTCAGATCATGTTTGAGACCTTCAACACCCCGGCCATTTACATGGCCATCCAGGCTATGCTGTCCCTCTACGCCTCTATTTGCACCACTGGCATTGTCATGGGCTCTGGAGATGGGGTCACCCACACGGTGCCCATTTATGAGGGCTACGCCCTCCCCCACACCATCCTGCATCTGGACCTGGCTGGCCAGGACCTGACCGACTACCTCATGAAGATCCTCACCAGGGGCGACTATAGCTTCACTACCACTGCTGAGCAGGAGATCAGGCACTACATCAAGGAGAAGCTGTGCTATGTCGCACTGGACTTTGAGCAGGAGATGGCCACTGCTGCATCCTCCTCCTCCTCTCAGTAGAAGAGATAAGAGCTGCCTGATGGCCAGGTCATCACTATCGGCAACGAGGTTCCGGTGTCCGGAGGTGTTGTTCCAGGCTTCCTTCCTGGGCATGGAATCCTGCGGCATCCACTCAGTCCACCTTCAACTCCATCATGAAGTGTGACGTGGACATCTGCAAAGACGTGTAGGCCAGCATGGTGCTGTCCAGTGGCACCGTGTACCCAGGAATCACTGACAGGATGCAGAAGGAAATCACCACCCTCACACCCAGCACCATGAAGATCAAGGATGATCACACCCCCAGAGCACAAGTACTCGGTGTGGATCAGTGGCTCCATCCTGGCCTCACTGTCCACCTTCAAGCAGACGTGGATTAGCAAGCAGTGGTACAACGAGTTGGCCACCTCCATCGTCCACCACAGATGCTTCTAAGTGGACTGTGAGCAGATGCCTAGAATTTGCTGCATGGGTTAATTCAGAAGTATAAATTTGCCCCTGGCAAATGCATACACCTCATGCTAGCCTCACCAAACTGAAATAAGCCTTCTAAAATAAGTTGTCCTTGAAGCTTGTATCTGATATCATCACTGGACTGTAGAACTGGTTGCTGATTTTGACCTTGCATTCAAATTAACTGTTCCCCTTGGTATCTGTACATATCTTGGATTTCAGTCTTTAGTACATGTGGCCTGGTCACTTCATGGCTAAAAACGTGCTTGTGGAAGACAAGTCTGTGGCTTGGTGAGTCTGTATGGCCAGCAGTCTCTGATCTGTGCAGGTGTCAGGACTGAGTGTTCTGGAATTTATCTAGAAGCTGACAAGGACTCCTGAACCAGTTGCTTCTGTCCTGTCAATCTATCAGGGTTGGAAAGTCCAAGCCATAGGACTCAGTTTCCTTTCTTAGCTTATGTTGTCTGCCAGAACCCTGTGGGCTGTTACTTGCCTTCAGTTGGAAGCAGTTCACATTTATACCTGTAAATGTATTCCTCCTTTTAATTTATGTAAAGTTTTTTGTACACAATTCTCGATCTTTAAAGAGATGACAACAAATTTTGGTTTTCTAATGTTATGTGAGAACATTCGGCCACAGCAACATGTCATTGTGTAAGGAAAAATAAAAGTGCTGATATAAGCAAAAAAAAAAAAAAAAAAAAAAAGGGAAGAAACATTAGTTTCTAAAAGGTCATTTAAGTTCTTTCCATGAGAGACTTTTTAATGTTCTTCACCTGTTAAAATTATTATTGATAAACCTTTTCAGATTATGAATAAACAGTTTGCCCTCCAGTATTTATTGATGCTAATATTTACTTTGTAAAATGTGCTTCTTACAGGAATATAAATAGTTTCTGGAAAGGACACTGACAACTTCACAGCAAAATGAAGTTCTTTCTGTTGCTTTTAACCACTGGGTTCTGCTGGGCTCAGTATTCCCCAAATACACAAGAAGGACGGACATCTATAGTTCATCTGTTTGAATGGCGATGGGTGGATATTGCTCTTGAATGTGAGCGATATTTAGCTCCCAAGGGATTTGGAGGGGTTCAGGTGGGTATTATTCATAGTATAAATTGCAGGATTCATTGTGCTTATAGTAAATAGTGTTCTGATCTGATCTGTGAAACTTGGGCAACATTTTACTTCCCAGGTAAGTATTCTAAGTAAAACAGTTTTCTGAGGAAAAAACAATGTAGTATTTTTGGCAACTTTATATTTTGTTTCTGAGATAATCTTCTTCAATGAGAATCCTCCAATGTGCTGTTAATATTTTCAAAAGATAGCTGCATATACAAAGATTCAAGAATATTTTTATATTATTGATTAGTTTCTAGAACATCCAATGATATACAGTAAGACACAATTTGGTGCTTATGAAGACTGTTTAATTTGTAGGTCTCTCCACCAAATGAAAATGTTGCAATTCACGACCCTTCAAGACCTTGGTGGGAAAGATACCAACCAGTTAGCTATAAATTATGCACAAGATCTGGAAATGAAGATGAATTTAGAAACATGGTGACTAGATGTAACAATGTTGGGGTAAGTGAATTCTAGTTTCCTTTAAAAATAACTGATAGGAAAATGATTTCTCTCTTCTTTCCTTCTCCTTTTGAGTGGAAAGTTTTCCATATTTTATATGTTTTAAAATTTTACTTCATGCTTTAAAACTTAAATATTGTCTTATGTTCAACTTTTGTAAATATTTTTGTATATGTTCTCTATCTACTAAAGAGATAAGTTAAAGTTTAGAGCAGAATTTACTTCTAAAGCAAAACATCAAATTTTAACCCTTATAACCATATTTCCTGGAAAGACTTTTCTGGTTAGGAATTATAATTTCAGTTACAATATTTGCTATCATTTTTAGGTAACTTGTGTTTCCATCAGTAATTCCTGGGTTTTTCGTGGTGAATAGCTCGCTTCTCTATTTAACGAGCAGCATAATTTGAGACTAATATCTACCTTATTTGTCTTCAACTGCTAAGTAGAGAGTACAGGCTTTCTCCTGGTGACCCACTGACATTTCCAAAACAGTAACCTTTCCAGTCTCATCTGAGTTTTGTCTCCCCAAAATGGGCTTTTTGCATTTCCTCCTATTTACGGTAGTTTCTGGTTCTCTCAATTTATCATTACTATTAAATATTTGACCAAGTGTCTAGAATGAATGTAGGTGTTTAGTTCACATTCCTTTCCTTTCACAGTTGACTTTTGATCTTGTAGAAAAATAGTTAGAAGATATAATGAAATATTTTGGAGTTTTATTAACACACTATAAACTTTAATCAATAATGCTTTAAATGTCTACCTCTCTGTAAGTCACACTGAAGTAGAAACTTTGCTTTCTAGGTTCGTATTTATGTGGATGCTGTAATTAATCATATGTGTGGTAATGGTGTGAGTGCAGGAACAAGCAGTACTTGTGGAAGTTATTTCAACCCTGGAAGTAGGGACTTTCCAGCAGTCCCATATTCTGGATGGGATTTTAATGATGGTAAATGTCAAACTTCAAGTGGAGATATCGAGAACTATAATGATGCTACTCAGGTAATTTTTTTTAAGACAGTGATCTGAATAAAGAGTGACATACGCCTTTTATTATAGACATGTAGCTAATTGAACTTCAGTTTAAATACTAATTTAGATCTCTTAGGGACACAGGTTAACAAATTTGACTACTTTAAGAAACTCAAATCCATATTTAAAAGTTTTTAATACACAATTTTAAAAAGCTCACTTTTAAAAATCTTCCAACCAATTCAAAAACTCATCGACTTTATTTCCTAAATTCTCTACTTTCTACTAGAAAATATTTCAAAGATACACGTATAGTAGAATGTGAGCATCCCCAGTGTCCAATGCAAGGAAGTCCCTATAAAATATCTATTGAGGAATTACTGAATACATGAATAAGCAAATGGATTCTCAGGTGAAAAGTGAGGTTTTATGAATCGGTCATAATGTTTTTACCTCAACAGGTCAGAGATTGTCGTCTGGTTGGTCTTCTTGATCTTGCACTGGAGAAGGATTATGTGCGTTCTGAGATTGCTGAATATATGAACAATCTCATTGACATGGGTGTTGCAGGGTTCAGACTTGATGCTTCCAAGCACATGTGGCCTGGAGACATAAAGGCAATTTTGGACAAACTGCATGATCTCAACAGTAACTGGTTTCCTCAAGGAAGTAAACCTTTCATTTACCAGGAGGTACATTCAATACATATATGCATATAAAATATCTTATTCATTAGAAAATTAATGGCAGATTCAATTAAAAATGGAATTTCTGTAGGATAAGGACTGAGTCATTTGCATAAAACACTGTTCTTTAACCTCCTCTTCTTCAGATACAGCATATCTAATTCTTTATCACAACAGGTTTTATGAAGGTACACAGAATGTAGGATATTGATAATAGTTATGTCTTTATTTTCTTTGGAAATGAAATGAGTTTATATTTATCAAGAAATGTCAGTCAGATAGTAAATGTATTAGTATGAGCTGTTATTATCATTGATGTACAAGACTAAAAATTAGATAAGTATTCTCACAGGACAACAGGTAACTTTGACATTATGTTTCTTTCAATATTGTAGTGTATACTTAATCAAAAAAAGAATATAAGAATATTACCTGTTGAGATAATAAGAATAAGAAAAAACCCTTTTGAGCATTTTATATAACAAATAGCACTGGGTGTGGTGGCTCGTGCTGTGATTTCATGAATCACAGCACTTTGGGAGGTTGTGGCAGGATTGCTTGAGGCCAGGAGTTTGGGACCATCCTGGACGATATAGCAAGACCCTGTCTCTGAAAAACAAAACAAAACAAGACAAAAACAAATAATAAGTAGCTTAAGCTATTTGTTATAGAATATTAACTTATTAGTTAAAATGCTTTAAAGACCTTATGAAAAATGTTATTTTTTCCTAAATTTCTACTAGGTAATTGATCTGGGTGGTGAGCCAATTACAAGCAGTGACTACTTTGGAAATGGCCGGGTAACAGAATTCAAGTATGGTGCAAAACTCGGCACAGTTATTCGCAAGTGGGATGGAGAGAAGATGTCTTACTTAAAGTAAATAAATACAACTTTTCCCCTGAATTATTTCATAGATCTATTAGTCAGACTACCCTAGTGTGAGTTATCTTCTGGAACATTCTTATTCAGACAACTATCAAGGAGTCAATTTTTAATGATAAGTATTCTAGTGCCCTAAACTCGAATCAATCATCTTTTGTATTTAGAGTGTCTGTCACAAGACAGTATGCCTCAGAACCCTAAACATTCCCTAGGAATTTTCATCTAAGTACGAGATGAATATACTAGATTTGACTTGATGTTTGCATATAATCTTTTAAAGCCGGGTTATTATTAAAATGATCCCATCATTTATAAAGTATGTACAAAGTGTCTATACCGTAGAATTTACCTACACTAATTTAAAATATTAAAATATTTATATGATAACAATACAGTATTGAAGCCTTATTTTAATCTAGTTTGACATTCTGTATAATGTGATATGGATATTGATCCTTCTGGAGTTCCTCTAAATTATAATGTGCTGAAACCTTTAAAAGACCTTTTTTAATAACAAAAATCTTGTATTTGTAATATAAATATAAGTATTCCATACATGTATATACAAATATGGACTATATATGTAGATTACACACATGAGTGTGTATGGTGTGTGTGTGTGTATATATATGTGTGTGTAAATATATATCTTGCAGACTAACCATTTAATTAGAGAGAGAATTAATCTTCAGATGCCATGCCCTGCAGAAAGAGATACACAGTTAAATTACTCTAAAACAATTGTGAAATGGTACATCAATTATATCTTATTTTTCAAAATTAGAAACTGGGGAGAAGGTTGGGGTTTCATGCCTTCTGACAGAGCACTTGTCTTTGTGGATAACCATGACAATCAACGAGGACATGGGGCTGGAGGAGCCTCTATTCTTACCTTCTGGGATGCCAGGTAGAAAACAAAGTTCTCTATTTTTTTAACACATCTTTTAATGATGGTAAGAATATTCTGATATTCTATGATAATATAATTATGTAACTTTCAGGCTGTATAAAATGGCAGTTGGATTTATGCTTGCTCATCCTTATGGATTTACACGAGTAATGTCAAGCTACCGTTGGCCAAGAGATATTCAAAATGGAAACGTAAGTTTTAGAGTTGTTCAAAATATCCTTTTCTCAAGAAAAAGGAGGCAGTCTTGTTCTAACTTAATATGACAACTATTAATTATGTATTTATTCAACAAATATTTAATTATGTATAAACCTGATACAGGGCTCTGATTTTAGGCAGATTATATTAAAGGAGTAAAATTTATATTCTTCATTGAAAAAGAGTATGCAAGCTATTTCAGAAATATGACAAACATCCCCTAGCCAACAGGAAGAAAGAAAACACTTAAAAATAAGAGCTAGATGCAGGGAGTAAAATATGTATTTATAATACATATCTACCTCAGGGTTGATAGCAAGATTATATATGCCAACACTTGTAGAGAACTTAAAACATCATTTGCCCGTAGTGAGAACAACATAAATGTTTGTTAAGTACTTTTAAAATGTTATATGGAATACAAAGAAATGAGTCATTTGAGCTAAGTTAAATAGGCAAAGTGTCCTATAAGAGGAAGGAAATTATATGAGCATTCCAAGAAAGGTAAGAATGAGAAAAACTTTTGGGAGTATGGTAAAGACATTAATCTGATGAGTAGTTTCAAAAAGGAACAGAGAAATAAGAATGTAAAGATATTTGGAAAGCTAGTAGAAGGTTTTCTTTTAAACTAAAGGGTTCAGAAACAGCATCAGAGACTTTATGTCTAAAGCAGAAATTCCTCCTTCCTATGAGTCACACTGATATCTAGCTAGCTTCTTTTAGATGCCTTTCAGTTTGAGAAGTCCGCTACTTTGTACGGCAACTGATTCTATTGTTAAACAGCTTTAATATTTAGAAGGTGTACTTTTATATCGAGCCAACTTCTTATAATTTCTACTAATTGGTCTTATTTCTGACGTTAAGATTCAGAGAGTATTTTTATTTTTCCTATTACTATAACGTTTCCACTTTGCCAGGACTGCTGCATGCTAAAAGTTCTTAGTTTTGTTCACTTTTCACCATATGACATGATTCTAAGGTCAACACTGAAAACCGTCCTAGTGTTACTGTGTTTTTTTTTTTAAATTTGTAGTTTTTAAAGTGCCAATCCAAAAAACATAATATTAAAAATGTTAATTAATAAAAAATGTTCAGATGTATTGTTTTGTACATTTATCTAAAAAGCATGAAGGACTCTAAGATTTATTTAGCACATGTCATGTTCAGGGCATTTTCAGATATACTACTTAATTTTTAGAGCAAAGAAAAACAATATTCCCATTTTACAAATGACAAACTGAGACACAGTTAATTATGCATATTGATTAAGTTTTCTTAGCTACTAGTAATAGAGCCCGTGTTTTAATCTTGGTGTTTTTGGTACTAATGCCCTGCCCATTTCAATGACATTGCATGGCTTATAGTGATGTTAAGAAGCCCTTGCAGGCCAGGTGCAGTGGCTCACAGCTGTAATCCCAGCACTTTGCGAGGCCAGGCCAGAAGATCACTTGACCTGAGGAGTTCAAGACAAATCTGAGCAAGCTAGCAAGACCTCGTCTGTACTGAAAATTAAAAAAAAAAAAAAAAAAAAAAACATGAGCTGGGTGTGGTGGTGCACACCAACAGTCTTAGCTACTTGGGAGGCTGAGATGGGAGGATCACTTGAGCCTGGGAGATCAAGGCTGCAGTGAGCTATGATCATGCCGCTGTACTCCAGCCTGGGTGACAGAGCAAAGAAGCCTTTGCAGGTCCTTGGAATGAAAACCAGAGTATAAAAATTTGTTGCCTTTGTTTTTAATATGGCAGAAAAGAACCTGAGTATAGAGAGATGATGAAGAGGGCTATAAAAATTAATGAAGGCATTGGATTCTAGATCAAGTCACTGACTGCAGAGACACAAGTAACAGGATAGGTTGGGTTTGGTGTAAAGGAGAAGGAAAAGGTAAATACATGTATGTTAAAATTTGGCTTTCCCCCCCTAATTAAGGATGTTAATGATTGGGTTGGGCCACCAAATGATGATGGAGTAATTAAAGAAGTTACTATTAATGCAGACACTACTTGTGGCAATGACTGGGTCTGTGAACATCGATGGCGCCAAATAAGGTGAGAATATTTATTTTGACATGTCCTCTAATAGGAAACTTTCTTTAGCATTTTATTTAAAACAGTTGAAGTTTAAGAATATCAACTTTTTTATGTTACTGTGTTTTTAGGAACATGGTTGCTTTCCGCAATGTAGTGGATGGTGAGCCTTTTACAAACTGGTATGATAATGGGAGCAACCAAGTGGCTTTTGGAAGAGGAAACAAAGGATTCATTGTTTTCAACAATGATGACTGGTAAGTAAATATCAATTAAAAATAATATTTTCTATCAGTATGTTCTTGATTCATTCCTTTTTTTTCTGTTCATTTACTTTTTATCGTATCTGAAAAATCATTTAGTCGATGGAGCAAGAAGACAATAGCGATCAAAAATGGGCAGAAGCAAAATGATGATGGTTACTCCTTTGTTGTCCTCTTTTCATAAGGGCTTTCTGTTGTAAGCAGAGTCCTTTCTGTGTACCCTTGCAGTATCTTATACATATATAGAATTAACATGCATATGCTCACCTACACATGCCACAAAATACACAAAGTAATTAATATAAGGATTGTGAAATCATTAAAAGAACATGTCTTGTAGTCCTGCTTTTTTAATCATGGAAAAATGCTGCCTCAGTATTAAAATACCTTTATTTCTAACTGTTTTTCTCAAGGACTGCTCTATCTAGTTTTTTGGTATACTTTCTTCACTTCTCTGTCTCCTTGTGACAAATCACATTTTTAAAGCATATATATAAATAATATATATCTTGTGGTTAATGATTGCTTCAGGAGATTTGAGTTTTAGTTCTGAAACTTCTCATTATTGGCCTTTCATCTGTGATTCTTATATCCTTTGCCTGTGGTATAAATGATTCCCTAACATATAGCTCAGAAGACTTCCTTGCAAACAGTTGAATTGTCTCTGTCCAAGGCCAACTGATACTCACACTTAGCTCATTCTAATATAAATTATATTTCACTGATGAAAAATGAATAAATATATAAGTCAAGTCGATCTCTTTCCTGCCAAAAAAGCCCATGTCTAGTTCTTTAATTTCTTTCTTTTGTGAATGAGAATACCAAAATAAATTTTTGTGAAAAAGATTTATATTTCAAGCTATCACTTATTCATAGAAATGCTAGATTGTTTGTATGTACACCCCAAATTCTTTTTAACCTCATGGGGAAAAAAAGGAGGTTAAAAAATAATACCCTTTAAATTGTTAAAAGTAGTTGGTATTAAGTTCAGTTAAGAACAAATTTGATTTTACTAAGGTAACACTTTTATCAAAGTGTGACCGCTCCTGCCAATCTTCACTGATATTCTTCAACTTTGATTTTCTGGTAATATTTTCAGTACTGACCAGGGACTTGCTTAGTTTGCTGTCAGGTTCACTTTGATCCTGAGAAAGCTATTTACACCTACTAGAGAGGCATATGGGTTTTCTTCTTAATGAGACCTTGTCTGCTTAGGGTTCTACAACATAAAGTTATGCTGTTTATTTGTGTTAGTTTGTATTCCTGCGTTTCATTGTATTGAAGATAAATCTCAAATATTTTATTCCAGGTCATTTTCTTCAACTTTGCAAACTGGTCTTCCTGCTGGCACATACTGTGATGTCATTTCTGGAGATAAAATTGATGGCAATTGCACAGGCATTAAAATATACGTTTCTAGTGATGGCAAAGCTGAATTTTCTATTAGTAACTCTGCTGAAGATCCATTTATTGCAATTCATGTTGAATCTAAATTATAAAATTTAAAATTAAATGCATATCCTCAAAACAATAGCCAAGTGTGTTTCTTTTCTTACATATACAGTAATATTTATATTTCATTAATTTTTAGTCAAAGCTCCAATTAGTAATCAACTTGAAAAATTCAGAAAAAAACTCAATAGTATTAAAATCCCACTTAATTATTGAATATTTAGAAGATAATTGTAGTCAGCACATCATTATGCTTCAGAAGACTGACTTTAACTTATTTAACATATGAACTAAGAAAGGCATCTTAACCAATATGTTTGTTGTCATTAGCATCATTTACCCAGCTGTCTACCTTTAATTTCTGTCATTCTGTAATTCTTCCAAAGAGTGTTTTTATCAGTTAGTTAGGAATTGCTGGTTTAATGTTGATTCCCATGCAAAGTTAGCCCAGTTGTATGGTTTTTATAATATGCAAGCACTTTTCATGTTAATAACATTAAACAATAGAAGAAACCTAAATTATACAATCTACAGTTCTTAATTCTATTGAACTCACTGGAATCTTCTCCTACTTTATATTCTTTCTTCTTTTTCATTTTTTTTTTTTTCTAACTGCTTAGACTTGGTGTTTATGACTTTTTGTTCTTTTTCTTATTCTACAATATGGATATTTATTTAGGGCTTTCACAACATCTTATAATCTGGGTTTTCTTCCCAATTCTCTACCTATTCATTCTTCTTCATCTTGACTTTAAATATGGAATTCATTAGGGCTCTCACCTAGGTTTCCTTATAACTCTCAGTTGTTTTGTTTACACTTAAATGAGAACATAGAGGCCACAACTCGGAAACTGTCTATTCTTTTCACCTATAAAGTGTTCCTGCCACAAAGCAGATTCACTATGCGTTGGTACCACTTTGGCTCACTGCATCTTGGACTGCAGTTTCTACTACTTGAATGAGTCCAGTGATTTAGAACATACACACAAAAAGTTGCATGAAGCAGGTTTATTGCTCATGGATAGGCATCAAGGGACACAGAAGCCTGGGTTTCATGAGGAGCTAGCCTCCCAAGACTCACACAGTTTGTCCAGACTGGTGAAGTCTCATTTGCATATGCCCTATTTGTACCACAGCTGAGGAACCCTTGAAAGAAGCCTGCCCTATGTTTTATAACCCAGGCATCACATGATACACTGGGCTAAAGCACTTAAGGAAATGCTGTTCTAAGAGACACAGTAAGAGAGTCTGAGCCTTATATCAGGATGTTGCATTCCCAGCTCATTCTACAGCTATTCTTGAGAAGCACAAGTGAGAAAAGGGGAAAAACTGGGTTGGTCCATTGCCACTTGGAGAGCTGTCCTGCATTTTCCCCTAGCATTTTCCTCTTTTTCTCCTATTATAATGAAGAAAGTACACCTCATTCTAAGAAAGACCATTTTCTCTGCTTATGTTAATGATACCATTTTTATCTTTTGGAGGACTTTGGATTATCCTCCCTCTTTTGATTTAGCAGTCTTTCCCTTTCTTCTGCATTAGTCATCCTAGATTACATGTATTACAGTCTTCCAACTGAAAACATCAATGACAGCCCTCAGATATTCTTCGGGGTATATTTCTTTGCTCATTTCCTTGCTCCCTCTCCTAATTAAATATCTCTTTTTATCACACTGTCTCCACATCCTCAGCCTCAGTGATTATGCATCTCTCTACTGTCCAGTTTCTACCGTTATTATTTCATTCAATATGCTCTTATCAACATCATGAATGACATTTATGTTACCAGTCCAATATTCTTCTCTATCCTCACCTTAAACCAGTTCACAGCAGTATTCAAGATGGTGGGTCACTTTCTCTTTCTATCTTCCTTTGTTCGTGGTATTCTACTCTCCTGATTGCTCTTTTCCAGGTTTTTTTTTTTTTTTTTTTTTTTTTTTTTTTTTTAACTGGATCATCTTATTCTGTTCCATCTAAGTCCTAACTTTTATCTATTTATCTTCTTTCTCTGTCTTCTCTAGGTGATTGGATTCATTTCCATGGATTTTAACCAAATATTTTCAGTGAATACCTAGGTATCTTCAATTCAGAATTTGCACTTCAGCCTCATATTTCCATCAGATGCTTGTTATCACCATTTCCATGTTCCACGGACATCTCACAATTAACATATTCAAAATGGAACCTTCACATTTTTCCTTACATAAACCTTTTGCTACGTTATTTTCTTACTGCTTAGAAACCTAGGATATTTTCTGACTTCTCTCTCTTTAGCTCAACAACATTATCTCTTCATATAAACCTTAGCATGGACTATTAATTGTATCTCCAAAATATATCTTCATTTATTGCACTTCTTTTGTATCCTTGTCATCCCTCTATCTGGATCACAATGGTCTCTTCCTTGCATTCCAAAAGGACCCTACAACTGATCTCCTATATCCATTATTTTACTCTCCCTTCATTTTACTAAAGACCACAAGATTATATTCATACAATTTAAACCCAACTAAAATGTTAGTGCTTAAAACTGTTAAATTTTTATTGCATTCAGAATAATTCTAACTACTCATGGTATCCTACAAAACCACACCTTATCGACACGAGCCTAGCTCTCCAGCCTCAGTTCTATTCTTTTCCCTTGACAATCCCATAGCCTTAGGTAGTCTGGTCTTTGGTCATTTTATTGAATATGCCCTGTATTTGTATTTTATGTTGTGGACTCTTTGTATGTGTTTCTGCACTTTTTTGGAATGCTCTTAACTCAGTTCTTAGCATGGTTGGCTCCTGTTTTTGTAAGTACTCCCGAACTCAGGAACTAGTATTACCATTTATTCAGTCCTGCAGTTCAGAAATCTGGTGCGCACGTTTGAAACCCTCTCCTCTTACATTTCCCAGGAAAAATCAAGCACTGAATACTTTAGATTGTTGCCTTCTAACTATTTCTTCACTATGTTCTTTTCTCTTTATTTATTTATTTATTTATTTTGAGACGGAGTCTCGCTCTGTCGCCCAGGCTGGAGTGCAGGGGCGCGATCTCGGCTCACTGCAAGCTCCGCCTCCCGGGTTCACACCATTCTCCTGCCTCAGCCTCCTGAGAAGCTGGGACTACAGGCGCCCGCCACCATGCCTGGCTAATTTTTTTTTTTTTTTTTTTTTTTTGTAATTTTAGTAGACACGGGGTTTCACCGTGTTCGCTAGAATGATCTGGATCTCCTGACCTCGTGATCTGCCCTCCTCGACCTCCCAAAGTTCTGAGGTTACAGGATTCTTTTCTCTTTCTATTTCTATCTAGTAATCCTTTTCTTAAATGACCAAAATCTCCTATTTTCCCTCCAGCAATATGGTAAAAAGACTACTGACTCTTAATTTAAAGCCAGGCTTTATTGTTTATAACAAATGCATTGCAGAATGTAAGCAAAGAATGTAATTACAAGCCAGGAACTGGGACCACGTCATATTAGTTTCTTAATATGTCAGAATTACATTCTTTCATTTTTATAAGAGAGTAACCAGAGAACCACTTTAAGAATTTTCAGTGGTTAGCAGAGGAGTAGAGGAGAATGCCCTTGGTAAACAGGTAGTGGTAAACATATATCTTTACCTCCAGCAGGAGTGAAAAGATAAACATTAGTGACATAAGCTTGCAAGCTTCAAAAAGGATATTTGAAAGGGGTTTTATAATGGGATATCAGCTTTCCTGCAAGGGCATTTTTTTTTTTTTTTTTTTTTTTTTGTACAAGAGGTTACAGAGCTTTTCTCAGAGAATAAAACATCAAGCATGTCTATTAGTTGAAATTTTAACTTTTAGAATAGCTTACATGCAGTTATGCTGATTATTGAGGGGTTGACTGCAGCATCAGCATCCACTTCAGTCCTTTCTCCAACCATTCCATTATCTACCATGGAATGAGAGTGATCTTTTCAAATCAGAAGACCACCATCGCTTACCTTAGGATAAAAAGCCAAAATTTTTAACAAGACTTGTAACCCTGTACTTGAGGTCTTAACTCACTCAATTCTCCTTTCCAATTTCTGATCTCTAACCATGATAATCTTTTAGTTACTGCAGCTCAACATGATCTTTTTAGTTCTTTAATTTCAGTGCAAGAGACATTCTTCTCTTTCTACTTGGAATGTCGTTTTTTTACTTCTTCTCCTAATTAACTCCTGTTCATCATTCAAACATTAATTCAAATGCTGATCCTGCATGAATATTTATTCAGTATCAGGTCAAGTCCCCTGATTATTGTTAGCACTCTCTGTACTTCTTAGCACTCAGCATAGTACCGTGGGAAATATCTGTTTGTTCTTTATTGAATCCTTAGTCTCAGGACATTATCCAGAATGTCTTATGAAGAGATCAATAGTTATTTGTAAAATGAATTGAGATAATAATCAAAGAGACAAATAAGAGAAAAAATATATCTATTTTTAAAAAGGAGAACATTTTTAATGAAGATGTGGCCCTGGAATAGAGATGTTTCTCTTACTTTTTTTCTATTTCTTCCCAAATGTAATTAAATTCTGGTTTACACTGATTTCTCAGGTCATAAAAATCATGGGGAAGTCAAGTACTTTGATAATAACCCATTGTGTTTTCAGGATTTGTAAGCCATAACAGCAGTAAATTCTTTGGTAAGCTATACTTGTAGTAAGTCAATGAAGAATTCTTAATATAGTATTGGGAAAATGATGCCACATTCATCTGTATATAATAAATTTGAAATTCATTTTTACTATGTTCTTAGAACTTTGTAAAACCAAATTGTAATAATAGTTTCATCCTTTAGATATTTCATTTTTATCTACAGATCTAATTCTGTCTGTGAAATTACTGAGTTATTTCTCTATTCTTAGAAGGAAAAATAACTCTTTGTGTTGAAAATCATTACTATGTATACTTAGACTTTCATTTATAAGTCAAACTGAACCAACAAACTTTACAATCATAGAGTGTGACTAGTCACAGAGAATGGTTGGGGCATTAGCTCAGTACCTGTCCAAAGTGAGCTCATCATTATGATTATTAGTATCATAACTATCAATCATCTTATTAAAAAGTGCACATAAATGCTAGATCAATATGATAGCTTCCAAAATGACACTGATTTTCAATAAGCCAAATCTTTAAAGAGATCACTTTCCATTTTAGAAAGATGAGATTGTTTCTGGAAAAGATAGAAAAACCTCTAGTCATTTTAATCAAGGGTTTTAGAACACTTTATTTTTATGAATATATCAAAGTAAATTCCTTCTTTTATTTTGAAAGTGACTGGAAAAAATTTCAGGGTCTTACTAGGGCTAGTTTAAGTGAATCTCAATTTTTCTTCTGTTTTGTTTGCTCTTGCAACTTTCCTCACACACACACACACAAAGGTAGATATAAAAAAATCTAGATATAACAGATGCAACTCACAATTTTTTGGTAAGAAATCATAAATATTTAGAAAAAAATCATTTATGAGTGCCAATAAAAATGACACTCAAGAAAACAGTAGGAAAAGTGATATATTAAAAGACTTTTAAAGACTTTTCACAAGAAATTGAACAGATGGGCAAATGCACAGTGTACATTATCTGCTTGCTCATTTTGTCCTGTAACATTGAACATAAACTCTGAAAATAAAGAAGTGTGGCTCAGGGTCACTCATGTAATCTGTTTTTAGGCAGAAACAGGGGTGTTGAAAAGTTCTTAGGTAAGACAAACACCATTTAGATTTCAATAAAAGTAGTATTTATTATTTTCCTATAATTACACATTTGCCAAATGTAAGTCACTATTTTTTATTTAATATTTTAAAAGATATTTTTGAATAATTACTATTTTTCACAATCAATTCAGTAAACATTTTTGAAAAACTTATCTGAACCTAGCTTTTTCATCTGTAAAATGGAAACAATATATACTCTCTCAGTTTGTTGTGTTAAATGAGAAAACACATATAATATACACTGGTTCTGGCTAAATGTATACTTCACCATCTCTTCAGTAAAGATATGACTGTTGGCCAGGCACGGTGGTTCATGTCTGTAATACTAGCACATTGGGAAGCCGAGGTGGGTGGATCACTTGATGTCAGGAGTTCAAGACCAGCCTGGCCAACATGGCAAAACTCCATCTCTACTAAAAATACTAAAATTAGCCAGACGTGGTGGTGCATGCCTGTAGTCCCAGCTACTCGGGAGGCTGAGGCAGGAAAATCGCTTGAATGGGGCGGAGAGATTGCAGTGAGCCGACATAGCACCACTGCACTCCAGCCTTGGCAACGGAGTAAGACTCCGTCTCAAAAAATAAATAAATAAATAAATAAATAAATAAATAAATAATAAAAATACATGTAACTGTTATTCTCAGTACTTTGGGCCAGCACGGTACTGATACTCTCCTAAAATCTAACTCAAAGAAAAAAAAATCACAAAGCATTGGAATTGGAGCAGAAAATAATGTATTCTTGTTTGAAGTCTTGCCATATGCAGTCTGTGTGTGCTGTTAGCTGAAAGCCAGATGACACAAAATGCTGTCTTAACTTTAATGTTGTTTCTAATTTAGTTCTAGGTCATAAAATTTATAGGAAAGTCTAATTCCAAAACTTTAGCATCAGGTTTGTTATGCTTAGGTATTATGATCAGATATCTTATGTGTGCTCTATAGCCTCAAGCAAGGATTAAATAAATCTGTACATTACAGTGAAGACCCACATCAACCAATGAAACATATATTTATTTTTTGCAGCACTCTTTTAGGTGCTTAGAAACATGTAACCCATGTTGAAGTACAGAGGATAGTTAGCAAGGCAAAATATAACTATATGATGTGTTAATAAGAATACCGAGGAATCGTTAAAGCGATGCATAATAAAATACGGAAATAGGTTGTTTGATTTCAATGGAAGGGGATAGTACATATGCTGAAATGGCCTGGGAAAGCTTAATGATAAAGGAAGGTCTCGAGATGGATGAGGGAGATTTGTAAGGAAGAGAAGTGACCAATAACAGAAGGATCCATTTACTATCAAGACTTTCCTATTAGATTTGATATGTTCATACCAGCAACGTCATCTCTGAATATGAAAGATATCTCTACTTATGCAAGATCATTATATGTTATCACTGGGAAATTCTAGGAAGTAATTATCAGTCCCTTTGTTAATATTACTACAAAATTAATTTATTCAGTTCTTGTGTACACTGTGCTTATAGTTTGCTTCCCTCCTCCCCCAGCCTCCAGCTTTGCAATTTAAATGAAACTAAATTCCATCATAGTTCACTCACTAGCACAAAGGACTACCAACCTTTGAATGGCTTTAGATTTGCATGAACCTGTATTTGTCAATTCTCACTCCTGGCTTCTATTGGCATATGTTGAAATAATTGATTTTTATGACAACCTGCTTCCTGCTCACTATTTTTATATCATGGGGATAGAAAAAAAAGAATTATCCCTTGATTTAATTGCCAGTCAAATGACAACTCAAGCGTGCTATAAAATTAAACAAAGCCCCACATTCTACCAGAAACTAATGATTTTAGTGATACTGCTATCTTGATAGAAGAAATAAAGTATTTTCCTATCTTATGATGAATATCACTATAATACATTAAAATATAGAATTGCATCCAGCAAAATGTCCTGAAGTGGACCAAAATATGCCCCTCCAAAATATGTCACTTTGGCATAATAACTTTTTTGAGCAGAAAGCAATTAGCTCTCTGACTTTCCCCTTTCTAAAAGCAGTAATTAAATTTCAGTATGTAAAGGTGTCTCCCTCTAGCGTATTTATGAGAAAACTACTCCATAGACAACTCTTGATAGCTGATGACTTATCTGCATAAGAAGGCTTATTAAACAATCCTTATTTAGAACACATTTCTTCCCCCTGCTTTCTGATAACTTACTTCCTGCATCAAGCAGCCCTAGACTTCTTTTCTTTGGCTAGTCTAAGATATACGCCCCGAATTCTAATTGCCTCTTTGCATCTCATTTCTTTGTGAATTTCCATGTGTCTGTACATCATTAATTTTTTTTTCTTGTTAACATGTCTGTGGTCAGTTTAATTTGTAGGGTCCCAGACACTGAACCCAAGAGTGAAGAGAAAAAGTGTTTCTCCTTTTCTGTGGCTTAGGCAACCATGAATGGACAGGCAGGCATCCCACTTGCTCCAGAGGGTGCAGCTGAATTGAGATCCGACAAAGCTGATGTAAAAATTTTTACTGAACCAGATCCTGGAATTTTGCCTATAAAAATAGAAATACAGGACTCTGTTTTTTCTTTCCCAAATTCAGATATGCAGGAGAAAAACAACTATAAGAATTAGTTCTTTGGAATGTGATTCTGGTGAATTTTCTCTAGAATATTCATTGCTTATTGACCCTTTCACTCCCAGGGAGAGCCATTGCTTTCCTGTTGGTCTCATTCTGTGTCTTGAGTGCTTGGCGTGGCTTTCTTCCTGGTGGCAGGGTACATGATGTTGGGCTTGCTGTACAGACAGTCAATCATCAGATTGGATGCCCTGAGAATTTGTAGATGGTCAGATAGAGATGCAGGTTGCACCCTCTTGCCACTGATGTTCTACCAACCCTACCAGAGGGTTTCTCTAAATTTTTCTCTTTTGGCTATTGTTGGAAGGAACTCCATATCTTAAGGATTTCATTTTTGCACTCTTTTTATGGATACCTCTTATGTTCTTGGTTATCTACATAATTAAATATGCTTTTTCCCTCTCTTATTAAGCTTTTATTTATTGGATTCATATGCCCCTACCATTAAACCAAAGAAGGTAGAGAAAAAGTATTTTATCCTCCCCTACAACCACTTCAATGAAAAATAAGCTTGTAAATTTATTTTATGTTTGTATTTGCTAATATTTTTAAATTATTATTATTTTTTTATAGAGACAGGGTTTCACTATATTGCCAAGGCTGGTCTTGAACTTCTGGGTTCATGCAATCCTCCTGCTTCAGCCTCCCTAAGTGTTGGAATTACACCAAGCCAAACTTTTAAAAATTTTGTTTCAGAGAGAAATTATTACTTAGTATAAATATTTTCTGCATTTTCTTCTGAAAGTATTGAATCAAAAACTTAATTTGTATCCATTAAACAAAAAAAGCTTAACAATGAAGAAATACAGAGAGAATAATACATTAGTAGAACTTTTTCTGAGAAAGGGAATGTTTTCTGTAAAATCAAACTGCATTTTGCAGGGGATTAATTTAAGAGAGATCATATAGAAATGTTTTCAATATACGGTTTTACAGATTTTCATATATATATATGAATATATGTGTATATATATGTGAATACATATATACACACACATACATACATACATCTATACACACACATACATACACACACACACACACACAAACATACAGAACCTTTACCTGTATCCTGGATTCAAAGTAATTGAAAAGGTAAACAAAGGGCAAGTGGTTTTCAAATACTGCAGTTTATCCAATGCACTACCATGTAGCAGTCTCTTATTTGAGGCATTATCTGGAGTCCTTTGTCTCATGACCTTGAAAATTAAGAAGTGTGGACACCAAAGGTGAGGTAGGAATGAAAGTTTAATAAGCAAAAGAAGAAATCTCTCCACAGTGGAGGGGGGCTTAAAAGAAAGTTGTCATCCTTACAGTTGAATGCAAACCTTTCTATTAAAAAACTGATGATGCCTGGACATCTCATTTGCATACAGTACAAATTTCTGGTAGCTTCACCTTGTCCTAATTTGCATGTGGCCCGTAGCTTTAGTTACTCCATATTGCTTTTTTCCCCTTACTGCGCTTGTGTCAAGGTGTATTAGTCCATTTTCATGCTGCTGATAAAGACATACCTGAGACTGGGAAATTTATAAAAGAAAGATTTATTGGACTTACAGTTCCATGTGACTGGGGAGGCCTCACAATCTTGGCAGAAGGTGAAAGGTACATCTCACATGTTGGCAGACAAGAGAGCTTGTGCGGGGAACCTCCCAGTTTTAAAACCATCAGATTGCATGAGACTTCTTCATTATCATGAGAATACAACAACACAGGAAAGACCAGCCCCCATGATTTCATTACCTCCCATTAGGTCCCTCTCACAACATGTGGAAATTCAAATGAGATTTGGGAGGTGACACAGCCAAATCCTATTGTTCTGACCCAGCCCCTCCCAAATCTCATGTCCTCATATTTCAAAATCAATTATGCCTTCCCAACAGTCCCCAAAAGTCTTATTTCAGCATTAACTCAAAAATCCACAGGCCAAAGTCTTATCTGAGACTGGGTAAGCCTATTACCCTGTAAAATCAAAAGCAAGTTACTTCACTTCCTAGATACAATGGGCATGCAGGCATTGGGTAAATACAGCTATTTCAAATGGGAGAAATTGACCAAAACAAAGGGGCTACAGGCCCCATTCAAGTATGAATTCCAGCAAGGCAGTGAAATCATAAATCTCCAAAATGATCTCCTTTGAATCTATGTCTCACATTCAGGTCACACTGATGCAAGTGGTGGGTTCCCATGGCCTTGGGCAGCTCTGCCTCTGTGGCTTTACTGAATATAGTCCCATCCTGGCTGGTTTCTCTGGCTGGTGTTGAGTGCAGCTTTTCCAGGTGCAAGGACAAACTGTCAATGAATCTGCCATTCTGGGATCTGGAGGAGGGGGGCCCTCTTCTCACAGCTCAACTAGGTGGTGCCCCAGTAGGGACCCTGTGTGGGTGCTCTGACCCCATATTGCCCTTCTGCATGAACCTAGCAGTTTCTCCATGAAGGCCCAGCCACTGCAGCAAAGTTCTGCCTGCATATCTGGGTGTTTTCATACACCCTGTGAAATCTACGGGGAGGTTCTGTAACCTCAATTCTTGACTTCTGTGTACCCCCAGCTCAACATTACATGGAAAATGTCAAGGCTTGGGGATCCCACCCTCTGAAGCAATAACCTGAACTGTTCCTTGGCCCATTTTAGACATGGCTGAAGTAGCTGGGATGCAGGGCACCGAGTTACTAGGCTGCACACAGCTCAGGGATCCTATTCCCAGCCCAAGAAATCACTTTTTCCTCCTAGGTCTCTGAGCCTCTGAGAGGAGAGGCTGCTGTGAAGACCCCTGACATGCCCTGGAGACATTTTCCCCATTGTCTTAGAGATTAACATTTGGCTTCTCGTTACTTATGCAAATTTCCACAGCTGACTTGAATATCTTCTCAGAAAAAGAGATTTGTTCTTTCAATCGTATCAGGCTGCAAATTTTCCGAACTGTTATGCTTTTTCCCATTTTAAAACTGAATGCCTTTAACAGCACCCAAGTTACCTCTTGAATGCTTTGCTGCTTAGAAACGTCTGTCAGATACACTAAATCATCTCTCTCAAGTTCAAAGATTCACAAATCTCTAGGGTAGGGGCAAAATTCTACTAGTCTTTTTGTAAAACATAAGAAGAGTCACCTTTGCTCCAGTTCCCAACAAGTTCCTCATCTTCAGCTGAGACCAACTCAGCCTGGATTTTATATCATTATTAGCATTTTACTCAAAGCCATTAACAGTCTCTAGGGAGTTCCAAACTTTTGCATGCTTTCCTGTATTCTTCTGAGACCTCCAAATGGTTCCAACTTCTGTCTCTTACACAGTTCCAAAGTCTCTTCCACATTTTTATGTATCATTTTAGCAGCATTCCACTCCTGGTACCAACTTACCAAATTAGTCCATTTTCATGCTGTTGATAAAGACATACCAAAGGCTGGGAAATTTATAAAAGAAAGAAGTTTATTGGATTTACCATTCCACATGGCTGGGAAGGCCTCATGATTATGGCAGCAGGTAAAAGGCATGTCTCACATGGCAGCCGACAGGAGAAAAGAGGTTGTGCAGGGAACTTCCCGTTTTTAAAACCATCAGATCTTGTGAGATTTATTAACTACCCTGAGAAAAGAAGAGCATGGGAAAGACCTGCCACCATGGTTCAGTTATCTCCCACTGGGTCCCTTCCACAACATGTTGAAATTAAAGATGTGATTGGGTGGGGACACAGCCAAACCATATCATGGGGGATGGAACTTTTTGTTGTGAGTATGTCTGCACAAGTCACCTGTGTAGACTTTCTTATCTGTGTGGCTGTGGGCATGTCTTAGTCAAACCCCCCATGCAAGTTTACTTATCTATGACTATAGTTGAATTTTTTAGGCTGTTCTTTTGTTTGAAAGAATTCAGCTGAAGACCCACCCTAACTGCGTGTCTGACTGGTTTGTTTCTTTCTCCTCTTTCATTTTTCCCCACAGGAGTGGAGATCCTAACTGCTGTTACTGAGGTTGGGTGATTATTCTTCTTGCTACTTCCTGCTGGAAAGGGGCATTGTGTGGGGGAACAGCAGTGAGGATCCTGCTGGAAAGGGGCATTGTGTGGGGGAACAGCAGTTAGGATTCCTCCTATGACCTTTCTAAGGATCCTTGGAAGAAATGTGTTTCCATGCATGGTTTCATTTGCATCAACATTTGTAGTGTGATAGACTTTAGGCAAGAAAAACATGGGTTATTAGAGGACACGTAGAAAAATGAAACAAGGGACTAGGTAATGATAGCTCAAAAATCTCAAGACTTCAGCCATGCCCAGATGAATCGTATCTATAGTTATGCCTGCTAAGATTTGGGTGCATGAGGCTTGGCTTTGATTTACTTCTTTGGTTTTATTTTCCCAAATAAAGAAACCTCTGTGTTATGGGTACCCTGTATACTCCCATAACCTGGTAGGATTTGCAGGATAATTGCCCAAAGCTAGAATATTGATCCAGATTTTTACACTACTTATCTTTTTTTTATTGTGAGCTCCAGTCAGAGATTGCTCGTTTGTTTACAGGAATAAGCAAGGTTAGTTTAAAATGTAGGTGATATGGTTTGATTTTTGTCCCCATCCAAGTCTCTTCTTGAATTGTAGCTCCCATAATTCCCATGTGTTGTGGGAGGGATGTTGTGGGAGATAACTGAATCATGGGGGCGGGGGGTGGTTTTCTGCATTCTGGTCTCATTGTAGTGAATAAGTCTCAGGACATCTGATAGTATTATAAGAGGAAACCCCTTTCATTTGGTTCTCATCCTCTTTCTTGTCTACTTCCATGATTTTGCCTTCCATTATGATTGTGAAGCCTCCCTAACCATGTGAAATTGTGAGTCCATTAAACATCCATTTTAAAATAACTTACCAAGTGTCAGATGTGTCTTTGTTAGGAGCATGAGAACAGACTAATAGAATAGGCAAAACTTAAAAACAACTAATGAGATTAGAATTTAATGACAAGTGTATGATAAGTTTTGAATCAAATTTTTCTCTCTCCAGGCCTCATTTTTGTTCAAAACAAATCATGATAGTTGTTTTGTTAAAAAAAAAGGTATGACTGAGTTGTTTGCAAAATAAACTCAGGCTTACACTTGGCTTGATTATTTGCATAAAGTGCAGCAAAAAATAATTATTTTTGCATAGTCTTTTAAAATTAGCTTTGATGGAACTCGGTTCCACAAGGGATCTCAGATAGGACTATTTTTAAAACTAAGCCCAGCCATGAGTTTGTAGCCTCAAATACCTATGAGTTGTGTGAATTCCTCTCTTCTTAAGATCACAAGAATATGTGATTCCGGGGCTTGTTAGGTAGTGACATTCTTTACTCACCACGTATTAGAAACACTGTACACAGATTGTGTAGACAAGGTAGGAGGCCCCATTTCCCAATAGGCTTTTATTGGCTCTGTAAGTGAAGCTTGATTCCTCAAAGAGAAGCATACCCTTCCAGTCAAAGCCTTGGTAAAACAACCAGTTTCTCCAATTGTATCATGTTGCACTGGTGCAAACAACTATATTGCCATAAGTTAAGAATATTCCCAAATAGTTTCCAAATTCCAGAGTAACCTGACAGAAGAAACAAATATGCTCCAAATTTTGTTCACAGGTGTGTATCTTACTTAGCTGTTAAAAGTTGTAGATAGCTTAAAACGAAAGTTTCCTTAACTCTGAAGAGTAAAACAAAGAATAGCAATGTTTTAAGCAAAAAGTAAAAAAGATTAATTCAGACTTATATTAGTTTAGTTCATGCAATTAACTCCTGTCTGATATTCATAAACAGTTAAGCTCTTCATGACTCTTGTACGTTGTCTTTTATTCCCATGTCTTGATTTCCAAAGTTATCAGAAACCTGCATTTGAGGGCATGTTTTAAAGTCCTACAGCTGATTGTAAAGCATGTTTAGCAGAGGATTAAAACAAGACAACAATTATCTGTAGATGGCAAAGTGTTCAGGTTAGTTACAGTCAAACACATGATTGGCAAAGATATTTGGTTATTTCTGTGGTTTGCAGTAACTTAATACAATAATCCTAATTATGATTCATGGTATATACTCAAGCATTAGAATTTTTAAAATCCCATACAATTTTGGAACATATATTAATATTATCACTAAAATATAACCTGATTAAAGTTAAACATAATTTTGGCAATCCCACTTACCTAAACATGTCAAAAAATTCTGTTTACCTCTCTTCTGGATGCTTCAGGGACCTCTGCAGCATAAAGAAGCTAGGGTTCAGGAGAGACAATTTTGAATGTGAAGTTTAATTCTGGGAAGCTTGTCAAATGTTAGAGGTTTAAAACACGTGATATTATGAAATACAATTCACGGTTACACATAAGTTATTTATTTTGACAAAATGATGACTCAGAAATTTTAAAACTAGGCAACAAACTTTACTCATTAAGAGGGGAGACAGCTTTCCAAACAGTTTGTCTCCTGTCTACTCTTTTCTCTCCTTGGCAGTCTACCAATGAGGCAAACAAAATATTTCATTATTCTTCTCTATTACATGAAAAATCTGTACAAGGGAAAGAAAGCCAAATTTTACCCTTATGTTGGTTTCAAAATAATCCTCTTTCCATAGGCAAAGTTTACACTTTTTTGCCTTTTTATAATCTTTTACCACAAACACATTTTACTGTTCTTACCTACCTTGCATATACATTTATTTTTAGTTCTCTTATTTACATGTTTTAGTGATAACACTTAACAATTTTTTTTTTCTTTTTTCTTTTTTTTTTTTTTTTTTTTTTTGAGACAGAGTCTGGCTCTGTCTCCCAGGCTGGAGCGCAGTGGCCGGATCTCAGCTCACTGCAAACTCCGCCTCCCAGGTTCACGCCATTCTCCTGCCTCAGCCTCAATTTTTAACTTCAATGTAAAACCTGGTGAGTTGTTTTAATTATGTACTAGAGGCAGATAAAGTCTGACTTTTTTCAGCATAGTTAGGGGCATGGTTAATTTCATATGTCCCCACATCTTACCAAGTTGTAAAGTAGGCAGCGTACAACCTTGAAACATTTAACAAATCTGGTATCTAACTTACATGATTTTAACCTCCTGTTTACATTTTGATGACATTTGCATTTTATCAATTTAATCTTTAAAGCAATTTTTATTTCTTAACGATTAAATTCACATAAACCAAAAGGCATTATAGTTTTAACTTTTCTCTAAAATATTTGATTTAAGTGCTTATTTTTATTTAAGGCAATCAATTAGAGCTCCTGTTACAGACATCACAAACAATACATTTATGTAGTGTCTGACACTACATAATCAAACAGAAGAAGATCCAGTAGTTATAAGACTTTTTCTTGTCCCATTTCCTAATTGAATTATTGGCTTCCCAGTGGAGCCCTTTAAGAGCAAGGATCGAAAAACATAAAACTTCTAGTGACTAATAAACTTGTATAGCTGTAAGACAAAAACAAATTTTGAGTGGGATCTATCAGCCCCTAAATTCTGGGGTTCCATAAGGAAAACAGAGGTTTCTCCCAAAATGGAATCCAATTGTGCCTTTTCTGTTCTTCCCAAAAAGTTTCAGGCCACCAGAAGTTATCTTGGGTGCATTAAGAGTGGAAATAAGAGTGGAGAAAAGTAATTTAGTCAATGGAAAGTTCTTTTCAAGAAAAACACTATCCTCCAAGAAGAGAAAAACATAAATGCCTTTTAAATATACCTATAACTTAAATATCCACTTTTAATCAAGCTGAGCAGTCTTTAAGAACATCCTTTGAAATATTCTGCTACCTGACTTTAGCCAAACCAAGCAGTTAATATTTCTGGCTTTTGAACTTTACCAAAAGTAGCATCACAGGTGAAACAACAACTCTCAATTAGGTTATAAGTTAACTGTGAGTATACAAGATATTTTATAAGTGGTGGTAAGCAGCTTTTACCAGATCTAGCACCATTAAAGGCAATTTAGAGAATGTAAGATTTAAGACGGAAGTTAGTTGTTCATGGAGGAGGAAGAGATGATTAAAAGTCACACAGCTATTAACTTGAAAGTATTCATTACCTAAGCCAAGATTGAACCTGGGCCATCATTGTAAAATAGCAATGGCTAAAAAAAGCACTGCCACATGGTTACAGGTTATGCTCAAGGATGTAAAACAAGATGGAGGCCTTCAGCAAAGTTTGTTACTGACCAGTTCATGGGGGTGACTTGAACAGTGGGCTTATGGAGTCCCAGGCCTGGATTCCACTCCAAGGTACCCTCTCTCTGACTTTTTGTTGTATTGTCTATCCTTTTCCTGAGCCTCCTCCTAGTATCTCTTATAAGACACTGAGGTGGATACTCTTACAAAGTTTTCTAAGGTGCCTTCTGGTCCTACAGCCTGTTTCTGTAGCTTCCTTCAAATATCAGGAGTGGCTTGAGTAAACCTGTCTTTCAAGATTAGCTCTCCCTCAACTGAATTAGGAGATAGGGAAGCATGTTTTGCCAAAGTCTCTCTCAGCCTTTATAAAAAGGCAGAGGGAGCTTCATCTAGGTTTTGATCTATCATGGATAGCTTAAAGTAGTTAACAGGTTTGGCTCTGGTCCTCTGTAATCCTTCTACCATATACATCTGAAAGTGTTTTCTTTTTCACTCATGTATGGGCTTAGTAGGGTTTTAGTTAGAATTTTCAAGGGATACTGCCTCTTTTCCTTTTGGGAATGGGGATTCTTTCTCTTTCTCACCTTCTTTCCCATTTTGACTCGCTATAGGAGACATGCTGTTCATCTCTGATTATTTCTGCTACCTGTAGGGCTGCCTGTCTCTCAGCAGCAGTTAGGGTTTAAGAGTAACATAACATCCTTCCAGGAGAGTTTAAATACTTGGGTTATATCCTGGAAGGCCTCTATATATGAGTGAAGTTTGTGCTTGCCCAGAGCGAACTTCAGGGTCTGAAGTTTAAAGAATAGTCAGGCTAGACTCAAGGGAAATTTGGGCTTGAAGATGGGTTGTTACCCATGCAGTAAAAGAGGGGAGTAGAAGGTGTCCCTTAGCCTCCTTTCTCCTTTCGAAGTGACCCAGGATGAAGAGAAAGATTGCTGGGGTGTCCCTTTTCTCTTTCCTCCTATCTCCTTTGGGTCCGGGCAACCATCATAGACATTGTCCATGGATTGAAGCATGAATTGCACCCATGGATCTGGAGGTGATAGCTGGCAGGAGTAGTCATGCTTCCCAGCACAATGCCTCATCTCACTGCTCTTCTGGGATCCTAGGCCTCCCCAGAGATAGTACAGTATTTAACTTGGCTGACACACTTTAACAGAGGGAGCGGTTTCACTCTATTCCTGCCTCCTCTAGCTATAACCCTGGAAAAGCGATGCATAAATTTTACCCACTGACTTTTAAACATAAAATTCTCTTTCTGTTTAAATGTCAATGTAGTTGGAAGCAGAAGAGGTGTCTCAAAAGAACATATGGATTTAATGGCTGTCCTCCATCAGATGGGAACAGCACTGAGGCTAGAATTTGTCTCTCAAAGGTGGCTTCCTCCCAAATGTTGAATGTGGAGTTTTTTCCTTACAAATGGGGCATAGAGACTGCTTGCTGATAGAGGAACACAAAAGGGGAAGAAATCAGGGTACTAGAGGTTTTTGGCAAAGGACCGAAAAGACTCTTTACTGAGAAAAAAATCCCGTCTCATGAGGGTCTGTAGGGTCTGTAATGTTAGGTAAAATATGTGACTCTAAATTTTTTCCAGACAGAAGTTAGAAAGAGAAGTTTGGGGTTTAATAGGCTGCCACCATACATGCCTCCCAGCAGTAGAAAACTAACTTGTCTCATTACTAAACTGTTTAAATTCATCCAGCAGTGCTGAGCTTTTACACGAAGGAAAAACAACTGAAATGGAGAGAGAGAAGGGTATTCACTCAGGGTGAAATATCTTCTCATACAGTGCCATGAATGACTGTCACTGGGGGGACAAAAAGTACTTACTAGGTGAAGGTTAAGACTGAAATATTGAAATCCGCTGGTATTTTGAGTTTCTGATTCACCTTTACAAAGGAAGAAAAATCAGATATGTATCTGCCTCAGTGAGTAGAGGGGTGACTTTGAGTAGAATGGGAGGAAGGTTAGTTCTAAGCAGTTTCCCATTTGAGTTTTCCTTAGTGATTTTGGGAGCCCAGTGTATTTTCCTTTCACATATCTGACAATGGATTAATAAACAGAATATCTAAGGAGCTCAAACAGCTGCATAGGAAAAAAATAATAATTGGATCAAAAAGTGGGTAAAATATTTGAATAGACATTTCTCAAAAGCAGACATACATATGGCAAACAAGCATATGAAAATGTACTCAATATCATTGATCAGGGAAATACAAATAAAAACTATAATGAGATATTATCTCACCCCAGTTAAAATGGCTTTTATTTAAAAGGCAGGTAATAACAAATGCTGGTGAGGTTATAGAGAAAAGGGAACCATCACATACTTTTGGTGGTTATGTAAATTAGTATGGCTGCTATGGAAAACAGTTTGGAGGTTCTTCAAATAACTAAAAATAGAGCTATGATTTGATCCAGCAATCCTACCTCTAGTTATATACCTAAAGTAAGAAAATCAGTATATTGAAATGGTATCTGCACTCCCATGTTTATTCCAGCCCTGTTCACAATAGCTAAGACTTGGAAACAGCCTAAATGTCCATCAACAGATGAATGGATAAAGAAAATGTAGTGTGTATATATATGTGTATACACACACACACACACACACACACACACAATGGAGTACTCTTCCACTATAAAAAAAAATGAGATCCTGTCCTTTGCAACAACCTAGATGGAATTGTACATTATTATGTGAAGAAAAATAAGCCAGGTCCAGAAAGACAAACATCACAGGTTCTCACTTATTTGTGGGAGCTAGAAATCCAAACAATGGAACTCATGGACATAGAGAGTAGAAAGATGGTTACTAGTGGCTGGGAAGGGTGGAATGGGAAGCAAGAGGGGATGTTCAATGGGTACAAAAAACAGAAGAATGAATAAGACCTAGTATTTGACAGCACAACTGGGTGACTATAGTCAATAACAACTTAATCGTATATTTTAAGATAAATAAAAGTATATAATTTGATTGTTTGTAACATAAAGGATAAATGCTTCTGGTCATGGATAATCCATTTACCCTGATGTTATTATTACACATTGTCTGCCTGTATCAAAATATGGCATATGCCCTATAAGCATATACACCTGCTAGGTACCATCAGCAATTAAAAATTTAAAAAGGTGTGTCCTTCCCAGTGAACCGAAATATTTCACATTGGTAATTTTTAAGTTATCATAGTGTGTTGGAATAATCACAGCTTTGGAAAGAAAAAATTCCAGATATATACTTTCAAAGATGGCAGGAGATATAGATCTCTCTTTCTCTAGTGGACTAAAATATGCAATTTGTTATCAACATTACACTGACAATTTTTAACACAGGACATATTCTGGAAATGATATGATTATAGGAGTTATAGGAAAAAGCATTATTCATACTGTGATTATGCTATGAGGAAAGGAGATATTTCCTCTATGATGTCTAATTTAGCATAATTATTGTTTCTAAACTATATTAACATTTAATTAAGATATACACAAATTACTTTTAGTAGTAAGATTTTAAAAAAATTTCTTGTGTAAGATGACCATGTAGTAAAGAAGGTTACAAACTTGCTTTTTAACATAGAAAAATGATCTCACCTTCTTGCCCCGTGGAAAATTGACATGTTAAGTGGAACCCAATGTACAAAAACTATCAGTGAGGTTTTCTGTCTTAAGTTTCAATGGATGGAGGTGAGATCAATGCCTGTTCCACCTTTTCCCTCCCTGTCCTAGGAGACTTGATAATGTTTATACAGCCATAAAATGTTGCTTTTAAATTCAAGTATAGAAAAAAAGCTTTAAAATATGATATTTTTTATACATTTTATTTTAATATATTATATGGAAAATGTTTTTGAAAGGTTAAAAAAATTAAAAATTTTAAAAGAGTATTGTGAAATAATGTAATCACGTGTGGAAATTTTGTTACTATTTCCCCAACCATTTCTTTTGTACATTTAATTGAAAATGAGTTGAATGTAATTCATAAGTAGTATAAAAATATTTAATATTCAATTTTATGCTGCAATAATGCTACATAACAACCTTAAATTCTCCATAACTTTAAACAATATATATTTTTTCTTACTCTCAAATCTTCAGGTTATTTAAGTGCAGTTCTGCTTCATTTTGCAGTTTGCCTGGACTTTACTCCAGGCTGTGTGTTGGAGTTAGGTCTCATCTGTTGTATCCCTGCATATCCCAGTTAGAAAGGCTAACAAACTGTCTTTGGACTTCAGTCAGTTCGATTGTATTTGTTATTGAAAAACTAAAGCATTTTTCCTAACACCGACTGTTTTTTTGTTTTTTTTAATGGCGGTTCACTCTTGTTGCCCAGACTGGAGTGTAATGGCCCGATCTTGGCTCACCGCAACATCTGCTTCCAGGGTTCAAGGGATTCAAGGGATTCTCCTGCCTCAGCCTCCTGAGTGGCTGGAATTACAGGCATGTGCCACCACGCCCAGCTAATTTTGTATTTTTAGTAAAGATGGGGTTTCGTTGTGTTGGTCAGGCTTGTCTCAAACTCCTGACCTCAGGTGATCAGCCTGCCTCGGCTTCCCAAAGTGCTGGGATTACAGGCATGAACCACTGTGCCCCGCCTAACCAATTTCTTCTTTTTGTTTTGTATTCTTTGTCCAAAACTCTTTTTCTCTGGACTCACTTTCACCTTCTCTGACACATACTTGTCCCTTTATGTCTCCAGGGTCTTCTGTTTCTATGTAATCTTAATTTTTCATCATATCCAAAGTGAAGCCTTGTTGAATAGAATGTGTTCTTTAAACAGCAGCTTTGTTTCTTCAGTTAGATATTAACTTCCAGATTTAAGTGAAAATGAGTTCCAAATTTTATATTTCATTGTGTGTCTAAGACTGACACCATTTATTACTGTAGCACTTACAGTTTGCTTTCAGTGTCTCCAACGTCTCTATCTGAAAGGCTGGGTGCCATATCTCATGTGTGAACATATTCCTTAGAATCATGCAGTACCAGCTATTTTCCTTCTGCATGTTATGGCTTCTGACATGCCTGCTACACAGCCAGGTGAAACTGCCTTTTAATCAATATAGGAACCAGTCTCTTTCCTGCTGATGCTAATGCTTTTTGTAAAAAGGCCAGGCTGTTTGAAGTTCTTCTTTCACGACAAAACCACTGATGGAACTCATCTACCTACTGATGGGTGGAAGTTCTTGGTATGCCAAAGTCTTGTTTTGTTTCTGAAACATCTCTTTCCCTCAATAGTGATGTGCTACGTTAGTTCTCAAATCATTGCTGCCTTTTAATCCAAATCTATCACAAAGATTTTCAGTTTATTTGCATAATTTCTGTAATTTCCTTCTCTGACCTTAACCATCAATCTGTGGACTTGTCAAACAACAACAACAAAAAGTCTGAGGTCTAGAGGCAATATTTAGATCTCAGAATCATTTGTTGTCCTTTATCCTTTGGTAAAGTTTTGCCTTTCTTTCTTTATGAGTTTTTTCCATATGGTTTCCCAATCTCTTGAGAAAAAGAAAGTTCTTGCCTCTTGCAATCTTTCTCATTAGTTGAATTACATCATCAGTACACCTTCTGATCATGTCGAGAATTCCACCGTAAATAAATAAACCATTTCCGATTACATGTATTCAGTTTCTTGGATGCTTATATGCATTAAACTTAGTTCTAGGATGCAACCTCATGATCTTGTCTTATTCTCAGAACAATAAATATATTACTATATACATTACAGTATATATACTACAGTATATATACAGTATATATATTACAGTAAACCATGTAGGCAAGCAGAAACACTTTAGATTTCTCAATGAATCCATCATTAACTGTTAGTAAGCATAACACTATTAGAAGTATTTCAATAATCAAATATTGTTATGGTCTGAATGTGCACCCCCAAAAGTAATACGTTGAAATTCTAACACCTGAGGTCATAGTATTAGGAACTTGGGTCATGAGGATGGAACTCTTTTTAATGCTGTTATGAATAAGATGCTTGCCTATTCCAACAAATGAGGACACAGCCACAAGTTATCCTCTAAGAACTAGGAAGTTAGCCTTCACCAGACACAAAATCTGCTTGATTTTGAACTTAGTCCTCAGAACTGTGGAAAATAAACTTCTGCTTTTATAAGCCACTCAGTTGATGACATTTGGTTATAGTGGCCCAAACAGACTAAAAAAGATACATTTTTTTGTCTCCTTTTTGGACTGTCTTGGGTTGTTGCTTTAAACTTGCTTTAGTGACTAACACTGCTCCAAGCTCCCAGTACTCCAGCATACACATATAAATAACTCTGCCGGGAACTGACATGTTTCACTCAGTCATCCAAATGTATTTATTATTTTGTCAAAATATATAGCACTTGTTACAATGTTTAAATATCAAGACACATTTTGAAATATATGCCTTAATGCAGTACTGTGATTATTATTAATATTTAGTAACTTACCTTATCATACCTGAACTCACCAAAGTTTTTAACAATGGCACTTCCTTATTTGGAACTGAATATGTTAAACTGTGAAGATCTCACATCCAATTCAAATTGATTCCTCTGATATTCTTGCAATAAAATCAAAGGCACAGAATTATCTACTCTATGTTTGTTCTTTTTGTAGCTAATATTCTGTGGTTTGATATATTACTAATATCTATTAACCTTAGAATACAATGTCATATTGAAATTGAAGAGGAATATTGGAACTTTGCTAAGAAAGATTGCTTTTCAGACACAATGAGATCTAAAATGTAGCCTCTGTTCCTGATGGTATATTTTACAAAAATTGGGTATTACTGTAGGAATTCTGTATAATTCTATCTTAGACACTGTGTTCCATCAATGTCAGTCCTCTATATTTTAAATTGACTAGGATTTCTTTTTCTGTCTTTGTGTTTGATAAGTATTATTTTGCTGAAAATTTGCTATTCATGTTTCAATAGAGAATAGTTTTTTTTAAAACCTCATTGGAAAGAATATTTACAGTCTTTAGTGATAAATGACATGATACAAATGAAAAAACTGAAAATGTAATTGAGATATGCTAATTAATTAGAAGTATATTAATTAAAAGACATTGTTTAAATATTTATATCACAAATTGACAGCAGTACTATGCACACCACCAGCAAGGTGTAATAGTAGATATGAGAGGTAAAAAGATAAATTAGGTATTTCATTTCTCCAGAAAACTTATTGTTTAGTGGAAACTGGCCAATAATTTCTTATGCCTTAGGATAATTTTAAGTTTGATTCTCTTGTTAATCCAAAATACATAAAAATATTGATCCAAAGTATGTATTTTTAAAAGACCCACATATTCTAATGCAGCATTTTTTGCTGTGCCCTTGAAGTGAGTTAAATTCCTTATTACTGACAATATAAATTTGACTCCATAGATTCTTATTTAAAATAGTTAAAAGTGAACATAAAGATTTGTTTTTCCTTTTCTTACCCCCTTTTTTACCCTTATACTTGCCTATGTCATTCATATACTTATAGAATCCAAAACCATAATTAAAAATATAATCATTTGCTTTTCAAAAGCTTTTTGCATCTTTCCAAACTTAATATAGAGTCTTACAAAAGTTTTAGTTAAGTCACAAAAAAATCAAACATATATAATGGAAGCAAATTTTTTTTAGTAGACTTCTTCAAACCACAGAAATTTTAGTTATGGCGTGGTAGGTCTTTTGAAATGTTTCATTTTTTATGTTTGAAGATGCAGAGCAAAAGTATTTCCACTCCAATTCTTTCTTTAATAAAAACAGAAAATAACAAAAAGAGCAAAATCTATATGAAAATAACCCCTTCATCTATGTTGAAACTATAAAATTTCCAGTCCAAATACATTTTAAGAACCAGCATAGAAATACTAATACAGTAAAATTTGGACTGATATATAAAGAAAATAACCAACAAATTTTGTCCATGGCACAGACTTCTTAGAAACTTTGAGGTCTTTAGCCTTAAAGACCTAATCAAATATTTATTACTTTTAACAGTGAGCTACTGGGATATGGTGGGCCTTAAAGCTACACTCAAATCTAATTTTAGAGGTCAGGAAGTGTTGTAAGCAATAGCAAAGAATATGTTTGATGATCAGCTTGGCAATTGTTGAACAAACTTCATTCAGCAGTGTGAGGAAGTAATTAAAACAGTTGGTCTGCAATCTACTCAATCTCTTTATTAGGGATATATGTAGGATAATATTAGGGATATATGTAACCCTATTGATACTGTTGCAATTATCAATAGTCCAATTACAACAATGGATAGATCATTCAGACAGATAATCTTTAAGGAAAAAAAACATTAGACTTGATCTACACTTTAGACCAAATGGACCTCACAGATGTATATGGACATTTCATCCACAGCCGGAGAACCAGTGTTCTTCTCAAGCTAACAGGTAATATCCTCCAAAATAGAGCATACTTTAAGTCACAAAATGTCTTAATACATTTAAGAAGATTGAAATTGCATCAAGTATCTTTTTTGGCTACAATGGTATAAAACTAGAATCAATGACAGGAGGAAAACTGGAAAATTCAAAAATAAGTGAACATAACACAATTCTTAACAACCAGTGGTTTTAAGGGGAAATAAAAAAGAAAATTAAAAAAAAAAAATCTTGCTACAAAAATGAAAATACAATACACCAAAACTTGTGAGATGCAGCAAGATAGTTCTAAGAAGAAAATTTATAATGACAAACACCTACATTGAAAAAAGATCTCAAATAAACAATGTGCCATTAAACTTCAAGAAACTAGAAAAAAAGAAGAGCAAACTAAGCCCAAAGTTAATAGAAGAAATAAAATAAGAAAGATCAAAACAAAATGAAATACAGATTTGAAAAATAATAGAAATTGAAAGATATTCTGTGTTCATCAATGGGAGAAATCAATATTGCTGAAATGCTATTACACAAAGCAATCAACAGATTCAATGTAATCAATCCTTATCAAAAGTCCAACAGCATTTTTCACAGAAACAGAAATACACCCTAAAATTTGTAAGAAATTACAAAAGACCTTAATTAACTAAAGTGATCCTGAGCAAGAAGAGCAAAGCAGGAGGTACCAAACTTGTTACATGCGCAAAACACCTAATGGAGACAGGATAGTCTCTTCAATAAATAGCATTGGAAACCTGAAAGCCCACATGCAGAAGAATGAAATTGGACTGTTATGCTATGCACAGGAATAAACTGAAAATTGATAAGGAATTTAAACCTAACATCCAAAACTAAAGAATCCCTAGAGGAAAACAGGGAAAATCCTACATGACATTGACCTTCGCATGATTTTTTGGATATGAATCCAAATATATAGGCAATACAAACAAAAATAAACACATGGGACTACATCAAACTAAAAGGTTGGTGCAGAGTAAAAAAAAAAACAAAAAAACAAAAAAACAAAACAAAACAAAAAAACACCAAAATAAAAAGGTCACCTATGGAAAGGTAGAAAATACTTGCAAACCATGTATCTGATAATGGGATAATGTCTAAAATATATAAGAAACTCATAATCAGAAAACAAATAACCTGATTAAAACATGAGCAAGAGGGGGTGCTGAGAAAGATGGCCAAATAGGAACAGCTCCAGTCTCCAGCTCCCAGCATGAGTGACACTGAAGACGGGTGATTTCTGCATTTTCAATTGAGGTACTGGGTTCATCTCACTGGGGAGTGCCAGACAATCAGTGCTGGTCAACTGATGCAGACCGACCAGCGAGAGCTGAAGCAGGGCGAGGCATCGCCTCACCTGGGAAGTGCAAGGGGGAAGGAAATCCCTTTTCCTAGCCAAGGGAAACTGAGACACACAACACCTGGAAAATAGGGTAACTCCCACCATAATACTGTGCTTTACCAAGGGTCTTAGCAAATGGCACACCAGGAGATTATATCCCACACCTGGCTGGGAGAGTCCCACACCCATGGAGCCTTCCTCATTGCTAGCACAGCAGTATGAGATCTAACTGCAAGGCAGCAGTCAGGCTGGGGGAGGGGCGCCACCATTGCTGAGGCTTAAGTAGGTAAACAAAGCCGCTGGGAAGCTCGAACTGGGTGGAGCCCACAGCAGCTCAAGGAGGCCTGCCTGTCTCTGAAGATTCCACCTCTGGGGACAGGGCACAACTAAAAAAAAGAAGCAGAAACCTCTGCAGATATAAATGACCCTGTCTGACAGCTTTGAAGAGAGCAGTGGATCCCCCCACACGGAGGTTGAGATCTGAGAATGGACAGACTGCCTGTTCAAGTGGGTCCCTGACCCCTGAGTAACCTAACTGGGAGACATACCCCATGAGGTGCAGACCGACACCCTGCACCTCGCACGGCAGGGTACACCCCTGAGACGAAGCTTCCAGAGCAAGAATCAGGAACATTCGCTGTTCAGCAATATTCTGTCTTCTGCAGCCACCGCTGCTGATATCCAGGCAAACAAGGTCTGGAGTAGACCTCAAGAAATCTCCAACACACCTACAGCTGAGGGTCCTGACTGTTAGAAGGAAAACTAACAAACAGAAAGGACACTCACACCAAAACCCCATCAGTAAGTCACCAGCATCAAAGACCAAAGGCAGATAAAACCGCAAAGATGGGGAAAAAGCAGGGCAGAAAAACTGGAAATTCAAAAAACAAGAGCACATCTTCCCCTCCAAAGGAATGCAGCTCATCGCCAGCAATGAATCAAAGCTGGATGGAGAATGACCTTGACGATCTGAGAGAAAAGCCTTCAATCCATTAAACTTCTTAGAGCAAAAGGAGGAACTATGTACCCAGTGCAAAGAAATTAAAAATCTTGAAAAATGGAATGGAAGAATAGATAACTAGAATAATCAATGCAGGGAAGGCCATAAACAAACTGACAGAGATAAAAACCATGACATGAGAAATACGTGACAAATGCACAAGCTTCAGTAATCGACTCTATAAGCTAGAAGAAAGAATATCAGCGACTGAAGATCAAATGAATGAAATGAAGTGAGAAGAGAAGTCTAGAGAAAAAAGAGGAAAAAGAAATGAACAAAGCCTTTGAGAAGTATGGGATTATGTGAAAAGACCAAATCTACGTCTGACTGGGGTGCCTGAAAGTGAGAGGGAAAATGGAACCAAGTTGGATATCATCCAGGAGAACTTCCCCAACCTAGTAAGGCAGGCCAACATTCAAATTCAGGAAATACAGAGAACGCCACAAAAATACGCCTTGAGAAAAGCAACTCCAAGACACATAATTGTCAGATTCACCAAAGTTGAAATGAAGGAGAAGATGTTAAGGGTAGCCAGAGAGAAAGGGCAGGTTACTCACAAAGGGAAGTTAATCAGAATAACAGCAGATCTCTCAGCAGAAACTCTACAAACCAGAAGAGAGTGGGGCAAATATTCAACATTCTTAAAGAAAATAATTTTCAACCCAGAATTTCATATCCAACCAAACTAAGTTTCATCAGTGAAGGAGAAATAGAATCCTTTACAGACAAGCAACTGCTAGAGATTTTGTCACCACCAGGCCTGCCCTACAAGAGATCCTGAAGGAAGCACTAAACATGGAAAGGAGCAACCAGTACCAGCCATTGCAAAAACATGCCAAAATGTAAAGACCATCGATGCTAGGAGGAAACTGCCTCAACTAACGAGCAAAATAACCAGCTAATATCACAATGACAGGATCAAGTTCACACATAACAATATTAGCCTTAAATGTAAATGGACTAAATGGTCCAATTAAAAGACACAGACTGGAAAATTGGATAAAGAGTCAAGACCAATCAGTTTGCTATATTCAGGAGACCCATCTCACATGCAGAGACACACATAGGCTCAAAATAAAGAGATAGAGCAAGCAAATGGAGAACAAAAAAAAGCAGGGGTTGCAATCCTAGTCTCTGATAAAACAGACTTTAAACCATCAAAGATCAAAAGAGACAAAGAAGGCCATTACATAATGGTAAAGGGATCAATCCAACAGGAAGAGCTAACTATCCTAAATATATATGCACCCAATACAGGAGCACCCAGATTCATAAAGCAAGTCCTTAGAGACTTACAAAGAGACTTAGACTCCCATACAATAATAATGGGAGACTTCAACACTCCACTGTCAACACTAGACAGATCAACGAGACAGAAATTTAACAAGGATATCCAGGAGTTGAACTCAACTCTGCAGCAAGCGGACCTAATAGACATCTACAGAACTCTCCACCCCAAATCAACAGAATATACATTCTTCTCAGCACCACATCACACTTATTCCAAAATTGACCACATAATTGGAAGTAAAGCACTCCTCAGCAAATGTACAAGAACAGAAATTATAACAAACTGTCTCTCAGACCACAGTGCAATCAAACTAGAACTCAGGACTAAGAAACTCAATCAAAACCACTCAACTACATGGAAATTGAATAACCTGCTCCTGAATGACTACTGGGTACATAACAAAATGAAGACAGAAATAAAGATGTTATTTGAAACCAATGAGAACAAAGATACAACATACCAGAATCTCTGGGACACATTTAAAACAGGGTGTAGAGGGAAATTTATAGCACTAAATGCCCACAAGAGAAAGCTGGAAAGATCTAAAATTGACACCCAAACAGCAGAATTAAAAGAACTAGAGAAGCAAGAGCAAACACATTCAAAAGCTAGCAGAAGGCAACAAATAACTAAGATCAGAGCAAAATTGAAGGAGATAGAGACACAAAAAATCCTCCAAAAAATCAATGAATCCAGGAGCTGGTTTTTTGTAAAGATCAACAAAATTGATAGGCCGCTAGCAAGAAGAAAAGAGAGAAGAATCAAATAGATGCAATAAAAAATGATAAAAGGGATATCGCCATGATATGATAAAGGGGATATCACCACCAACCCCACAGAAATAAAAACTACCATCAGAGAATACTATAAACACCTCTATGCAAATAAACTAGAAAATTTAGAAGAAATGGATAATTCCCTGGACACTTACACTCTCTCAAGACAAAACCAGGAAGAAGTTGAATCCCTGAATAGACCAATAGCAGGTTCTGAAATTGAGGCAATAATTAATAGCCTACCAACCAAAAAAAGTACAGGACCAGATGGATTCACAGCCGAATTCTACCAGAGGTACAAGGAGGAGCTGGTAACATTCCTTCTGAATCTATTCCAATCAATAGAGAAAGGGGGAATCTTCCCTAACTCATTTTATGAGGCCAACATCATCCTGATACCAAAGCCTGGCAGAGACACGACAGAAAAAGAGAATTTTAGACCAATATCCCTAATGAACATTGATGCAAAAATCCTCAATAAAATACTGGCAAACCGGATCCAGCAGCACATCAAAAAGCATATCCATCATGATCAAGTGGGTTTCATCCCGGGGATGCAAGGCTGGTTCAACATATGCAAATCAATAAACGTAATCCAACATATAAACAGAACCAAACACAAAAACCACATGATTATCTCAATAGATGCAGAAAAGGCCTTTGACAAAATTCAACAGCCCTTCATGCTAAAAACTCTCAATAAATTCGGTATTGATGGAACATATCTCAAAATAATAAGAGCTATTTATGACAAACCCACAGCCAATATCACACTGAATGGGCAAAAACTGGAAGCATTCCCTTTGAAAACTGGCACAAGACAGGGATGCCCTCTCTCACCACTCCTATTTGACATAGTTTTGGAAGTTCTGGCTAGGGCAATCAGGCAAGAGAAAGAAATCAAGGGTATTCAGTTAGGAAAAGAAGAAGTCAAATTGTCCCTGTTTGCAGATGACGTGATTCTATATTTAGAAAACCCCATCATCTCAGCCCAAAATCTCCTTAAGCTGATAAGCAACTTCAGCAAAGTCTCAGGATACAAAATTAATGTGCAAAAATCACAATCATTCTTATACACCAGTAACAGACAAACAGAGAGCCAAATCATGAATGAACTTCCATTCACAATTGCTTCAAAGAGAATAAAATACCTAGGAATCCAACTTACAAGGGATGTAAAGGACCTCTTCAAGGATAACTACAAACCACTGCTCAGTGAAATAAAAGAGGACATGAACAAATGGAAGGACATATCATGCTCATGGATAGGAAGAATCAATATCGTGAAAATGGCCATACTGCCCAAGGTTATTTATAGATTCAATGCCATCCCCATCAAGCTACCAATGAGTTTCTTCACAGAATTGGAAAAAGCTGCTTTAAAGTTCATATGGAACCAAAAAAGAGCCCGCATCTCCAAGACAATCCTAAGTCAAAAGAACAAAGCTGGAGGCATCATGCTACCTGACTTCAAACTATACTACAAGGCTACAGTAACCAAAACAGCATGGTACTGATACCAAAACAGAGATATAGACCAATGGAACAGAACAGAGTCCTCAGAAATAATACCACACATCTACAGCCATCTGATCTTTGATAAACCTGACAAAAACAAGAAATGGGGAAAGGATTCCCTATTTAATAAATGGTGCTGGGAAAATTTGGCTAGCCATAAGTAGAAAGCTGAAACTGGATCCTTTCCTTACTCCTTATATGAAAATTAATTCAAGATGGATTAGAGACTTAAATGTTAGACCTAATACCATAAAAACCCTAGAAGAAAACCTAGAGAATACCATTCAGGACATAGGCATGGGCAAGGACTTCATGTCTAAAACACCAAAAGCAACGGCAACAAAAACCAAAATTGACAAATGGGATCTAATTAAACTAAAGAGCTTCTGCACAGCGAAAGAAACTACCATCAGAGTGAACAGGCAACCTACAGAATGGGAGAAAAATTTTTCAATCTACTCATCTGACAAAGGGCTAATATCCAGAACCTACAAAGAACTCAAACACTTTACAAGAAAAAAACAAACAACCCCATCAAAAAGTGGGCAAAGGATATGAACAGACATTTCTCAAAAGAAGACATACATACAGCCAACAGACACATGAAAAAATGCTCATCATCACTGGCCATCAGAGAAATGCAAATCCAAACAACGAGATACCAATCACACCAGTTAGAATGGCAATCATTAAAAAGTCAGGAAGCAATAGATGCTGGAGAGGATGTGGAGAAATAGGAACACTTTTACACTGTTGGTGGGATTATAAAGTAGTTCAACCATTGTGGAAAACAGTATGGCGATTCCTCAATGACCTAGAACTAGAAGTACCATATGACCCAGCCATCGCATTACTGGGTATATACCCAAAGGATTATAAATCATGCTGCTATAAAGACACATGTACACATATGTTTACTGCAGCACTATTCACAATAGCAAAGACTTGGAATCAACCCAAATGTCCATCAGTGACAGACTGGATTAAGAAAATGTGGCACATATACACCATGGAATACTATGCAGCCACAAAAAAGGATGAGTTTGTGTCCTTTGTAGGGACATGGATGCAGCTGGAACCATCATTCTCAGCAAATTATTGCTGAGAACCATCATTCTCAGCAAACTATCGCAAGAACAGAAAACCAAACACCGCATGTTCTCACTCATAGGTGGGAACTGAACAATGAGATCACTTGGACTCCGGAAGGGGAACATCACACACCAGGGCCTATCAAGGGGAGGGGGGAGGGGGGAGGGATTGCATTGGGAGTTATACCTGATGTAAATGACGAGTTGATGGGTGCTGACATGTTGATGGGTGCAGCACACCAACATGGCACAAGTATACATATGTAATAAACCTACACGTTGTGCACATGTACCCTAGAACTTAAAGTATAATAACAAAAAATAAATTTAAAAAAAAATGAGCAAGAGGCCTGAAAAGAGATTTTTTCAAAGGAAGACTTACACATGGCCAACACATGTATTAAGAGGTGCACAACGTCACTAAACATGAGGGAAATATAAACTGGAATCAGAATGAGATGTCACATTACATCTTTTAAAATGGCCAATATCAAAAAGCCAAAAGATAAATAGTGTTGACAAGAATGTATCAAAAAGAGAACCCTGATAGTTTTGGTGGGAATGTAAATTGGTACAACCATTATGGAATACAGCATGGAGGTTCCTCCAATAATTAAAGACTCACCATATAGTACAGCAATTATACTTTTAGATATAAAAATATATACCTGCGGGTGTGGTGCCTCATGCCTGTAGTCCCAACACATCAAGAGACCAAGGCATGCAGATTGCCTGAAGTCAGGAGTTTAAGACCGGAGTTGCCAACATGACGAGACCCCATCTCAACAGAAAAATACAAAAATTAGCAAGGTGTGATGGTGGACACCTGTAATCCCAGCTACTTGGGATGCTGTGGCGGGGACAATTGCTTGAACCCGTGAGGCAGAGGTTGCAGTGAGCCAAGATCACGCCACTGCATTCCAGCATGGGCATCAGAGCGAGATTCTGTCTCATTAAAAAAAAGTTATGTACCTTTTATATACTTTTCTTTTTATATACAAAGGAAATAAAATAACTGTCTTGAAGAGATGTCTGCATTCCTGTGTTCATTGCAGCATTATTCACAAGAACCAAAATATGGAAATAACCTAAGTGTTGATAGATAAGTAGGTATGTAAATTGTTATATCTACTATCTATCTATCTATCTATCTATCTATCTATCTATCTATCTATCTATCTATTTATCTATCTACAATTGAATATTATTTAGTTTTAAAAAGAATGAAATCCTTCCATTTGCAACAAAATGAATGAACCTAGAGGACATTATGCTAAGTGAAATAAGCCAGGCAGAGAAAGAAAAATACTACAGGTACAACCACGCAAACTTGCTGTTATCAGATGAATAAGTTCTGGAGATCTAATGTACAACATGGTAACTATAGTCAATAATAATATACTTTAAATTCACTGAGTATAGATCTTCAGTATTCGCCTTCCCTACCACATCATAACTATGTAAAGAGATGAATATGTTAATTAGCTTGCTTGTGAAAACTTTTAAAAACATTCTTGATGGGGGCAGGGTGAGAGTAGAGTGAGGGTCAAAACACTATCTACTGGGGACTATGCTCACTAGCTGGGTGATGAAATCATTTGTACACCAAACCCCAGCAACCTGCAATTACCTATGTAACAAACCTGCACATGTACCTCCTAAACCTAAAATAAAACCTGAGAAAAGAAAAAAAATATATATATCAGATTCCTATAGGAAACTCCAGGTTTGTTTCAAACATTAGAGAGACAAACAGAGCAAGGATTAAATATGTAAAAGTGTAAACACAACTTAAACAATGTGTAAGGCAATCCATTCTATATATTTCAGCAACTCCTGGAGTTATTATCAAATAAAATCACTGATGTGTCATAAGTTCTAAACTAAGAACAACACAAATGCCCATCCAGAGTAGAATGAACAAATAAATTGCTTTTACTTCCCACAGTGGAATACCACACAACACTTAAAAACAATGGATTGTTGCTACACACAACATAGATGATTCTCACAAATTTCAACTGAGCAAAAGAAGTCAGACTCAAAAGAACACCTATAGCAAGTTTCCATTTATATGAAATTGAGGAGTAGGAAAATCCATCGTGATAGAGTTCATGATAATGATGACTTTTGGTGAGTAACTGGTTGAGAAAGGGCAAAAGAGACAGGTGTGGGAGCTGGAAGTAGTCCCTATCTTGCTTGATTTGGGTGGTGATGATAGGGATATATATACTTATAAAAATTATAATGCCATATGGTTAAGATTTATGTATTTTACTATATATAATATATTAGTTGGAAAAAATGCTGCAGTGTAAAGGAAATCAGTAAAAACATGCTACCTACAATTGTAGCTTTTGTTTATCAAACAAACATTTGAGTAGCCTATTGATTGGTAGTCAGCAAGTTTATATTAAGTAGCATTGCCCTGAATACTTTTTTGTATGTACCAGTAAGCATTTGCCTTTCTCAACTAGGGCTAATTAAAAAAAAATCAAAACCTCATGTTGTACACATTAAATATATATAATTTTTATTTGTGAATTATACCACCATAAAACTAAAAATCTAATTTAAACAAGTTTAAAGAAATTTTAGGGACAATAGGATAAAGAAAATTATGAGCTCAAGAATATGCATAGATAAAAAATGAAATGTTGATAGAAATATTATTGCTATATTTCAGAAAATCATATAAAAAGTTTTACTAAAAGTTTCCAGAGAGACAGAATAAATAGGTCCCCTGTGGCGGATTAAAATGAGATTAGCATTGGAGTACTAGTTTAAAACAATAGATCGAGTCTGGAGTCAGATCTCAAAAATACAATATATTTGCTAAGTAATGAGAGACAAGCTATTTAAATTTTTTGGATCTAAACTTCCTATCTGTAAGCTTGTTGAAAAAAAAAAAAAGACTAATAGAGAACTTAATTTACAGGCAGTGCTAAATTATTACCTGTTATTAGAAAACTTAATAGCAGTGACATTAAAAGCTTGAGTACTGTAGAACAAGATTCTAAAAATCATTTTTTGAAGTTATATACGTATTAATATTATTTTAATAATTTGCACAATATAGGAAGAAAAGCTTGCTTTGCACAGGTAACATTTTGCCAAATAATCTGTAAATCGTCATGATTTCTCAATTAGTCAACATAACTATAATAACATTTTATTGTAGAAAAGGAATTTTTTTTCATTAATATATTTGTACATGCGCATGGGGTATATGCAATATTTTTTTACCTGCCTAGACTTTGTAATCATCAAATCAAGGTATCTGGGGTGTCTGTAACCTCAAGTATTATTTCCATATGTTAAGAACATTTTAAGTCCTCTAGGTATTTTGGAATATACAATACATTGCTGTTTATATGTAGTAATCTTACTCTGCTATTATACATTAGAACTTGTTTCTTCCAACTAATTGTCTGTTTGAACCTATTAACAAACCTCTCTTTATTCCTCTCACCCTCAGAAACTCTTTCCAGCCCCGGTATCTATCTATTATTCTATTCTCTAACTCTATGAGATCAATATTTTTAGCTTTCATGTAAGAGTAAGAACATGTGATACTTGTCTTTCTGTACCTGGCTTACTTCAGCTAACACAAAAAGTTCCAGTTCCATCCATCTTGCTGTAAATGATATGATTTCATGCTTTTTCTGTGGACAAAAGTATTCTACTGTGTATATATACCACATTGCTTTTATTCATTCGTCCATTGATGGACACAGGTTGATTTCATATCTTTGCTATTGTGAATAGTGCAATAAATACGAGAGTGTAGTTATCTCTTTGATGTATTCATTTCTTTTCCTGTGGATAAATAGCTAGTAATGAGATTACTGGATCATATGATAGTTCTACTTTTATTTTTTATTTTTGGGAAATCTCCACACTGTTTTCCATAGTAGTTGTACGTCCCTACCAACAGTCTAGAAGAGTTCCCTTTTTTCCCCCACATTATCACCAGCATCTGTTACTTTTTGTCTTTTTAAGAACAGCCATATGCCCATGGGTAAGATAGTATCTCACTGTGATTTTGATTTGCATTTCCCTGATTATAGTGATGTTGGGAACTTTTTTCATATACTTACTGACCATTTGTATGTCTTCTTTTGAAAAATGTCTATTCATGTTCTTTTTCCAGGGAAATGATTTCCAACTTAGAACTGTGTAGCCAGACAAACTGTAAGTCATGATTTCTAGGGTAAAATAGATATTCATCATATGCAAAAACCTAAAACAATATAACTTTCATGTACCTTTTCTCCCCCAAATGAGTATTTAACTCAGAAAGAGAAAAATAAGTTTCCTGAGATAGAGGAACTCCAATATAGAAGTGAGGCTAAGGGAATTATCAATATAATGACAATAGGATTCCAGCAGCTAGAGGCAGACCAATAAATATTAGATCAAGACTATAGTAGACTTTGAGAAAAAGCTATTTTTTAAAAAATGTAAAATAAAGTTGATATATTTTCTGACATGTTTGACAACATGAATAATTGAAAGGCATTTTAAAAAGCTGTTGGAAGTTTGGAAAAACTTAAGCAGATTTGAAGCTAAGCAAATAAAAATGTAGCTTTATAAAAGGCAAAAATTATTGTCTAAGAAAGACAATGAAATATAATCACGCATCATCACATAAGTACATTTTGGTCAATGATGGACTGCAATAGAATGATAGTTATACCATATAGCCTAGGTTTATAGTAGGCAACACAATCTAGGTTTGTGTAAGTGAACTCTATGATGTTCATATAATGAAGAAATCACCTAAGTTGCATTTCTCAAAACACAAACCAGTTGTTAAGAAATACTGGCATAATATTTAGCTCTGAATAAAAAATGTTTATGTAGCCATAACACTGAAGGCAGTAAATTTGAATTTAAACTAATAAAACCATTAGGTAGAATAAGAAACAGAAAATATGTATGAGAGATATATTGGAGTGTCAAATTATAATCTTCTAAATTTGGAAATTGATTCATGATACCTACAACAGAGAGAGAGAGGGAGAGTCGGGCAGAGGAGGGAGAGAGAGAGAGAAAGAGAGAGAGAGAGAAGATTTTCATAGTAATTTTCTCCTGGAGAAAGAGAAGAATCCTTTTTCTGTACTGCACATTAATTTATAATTATCAAAGGTCACCAGAATTGCAGTTCCAAAGGCAGTTCTAAGTTCAAACTTTTAAAATTACTAACTACTGAATTAATTTTGGAAGCTACCTTATTTGTAATTAAAAAAAAGAAACAAGCAAAAAGGCAAATTGCATATAAGTGCAAGGAATTCTAACAAAGTTTTGTGCCTGTATTATGACTTTTTATGACATGATTTTCTTTTACAAAATACAATTATTTGCCAAAATATATTTTTTACCGATTTCAACTCTTCTGAAGTTACAGGTGTAGATTATTTGCCTATTGCAAATCTGTCTTAGGTCAAACCCTAGGCAGTCCTGCTGTAGTCACCCCATGGTGTTAATAGATTTTGGAAAATGAGGGGCTGTCTCTCACTGCACCTTGGGGATTTGGAGAAGCATGTATTCTATAGCATGACCAACATGATGGGCAGAGCTTAATTTTACTAATAAGTGTTATATACCTGTACTGTGGCACTTTGAAGAAATAGGTGCTCCTACAGAAGGGCAGACTAGAAGGTGGACTTAATCTTTAGGAATAAGGTATGTTAGAGAAAAAAAAAAACTGTTAAAGATCTTTTCTGTATTTTTCTTTGGACTATGTGGTAAATTAAGCTTACTGTCTTGAATTTCTCATCTCCTGTTTTTGACTCTAGTTCCTCCCATCCTTTAATAATGATTAAAATACACACAAGGGATATAAAGATTCAGAGCAATAAAAGGTAAGAGTGGCCAGGGCCTTCTGTTGCCACATGAGTGGAAGAGCAGTGTTCTTCAAAAGAATTATGGAATGTGACAAATAGGGAAGAAGTGAGTGGTGCCCATAATGGAAGTAGAGGCAGTGAAAATGAGTATCTATATGGTAGACTATTCAGGGATATATATTAAATAGATGTGCTTCCATATATACCAGATAATGGTAGTGCTTATGTTTGGAGGTATAATAAAATAATCCCTATAAATATTTTGTACTCTCTTTTCATCTCACATGCTTCAGATAATACCCTTATATCACTTTGTCTTTGATGTAGAAGGAGGTACACGGGCCAATATGGGGTCCCAGTGTGAGTTTCAGTTCATTCCTGGAAGCAAAGATTTCTCTAAACAAATCAAAGTAGGTCCAACAAGGTGTCTGACCTTGTATCTCCCATCAAATTGGTTGAACAAAGTGCTCTTGACCTTGTATCTTCCATCAAATTAGTTGAAGTAGATTTGGAACAGGTTTGTATTATTTAAGTCATCCTTGGTAGATTATTAGAGTCAAGACTGTATTTTAATACATGAGTTTTGAATCTTAAAAATATGATAGGTTTATTTTGAGAAAAATAAATGATTTATCCTGGGAATATTGGCTGCTCATAGAATTAAATCATATGCATTATGTGAATACCTGATATGCTGCTAGGTCAGGTTTATCCATGCTTTTATTGCCACCAAGTCTGTCATTACATGTCACCCAAAAGCATACTGACATGTTGCCAATTAAGGCGAGTCTTCCTGTCACTACTGTCCTAGATTTTATTGCTTTGGGATGAATACTGTACAAGTATGAATCAACGTAATGGGAATCATTTAAAGAAGCTAAGAAAATATATTCAATATAGTTTTGGTCAGGCAAGGCTACATTCTCAGAGTTCCAGAAATTTTGGAGAAAAAAAATTAAATGAGGAATTTGGTAATGCATCCAAGGGGGGAATATCTCAGAGAGTTGTTTTAAAAAATACTTTCAAAATTTATTATTGAAAAATCATTGTATTAATATCAATTTTGTTATATCCATAAACATTATAATAATTTGAGAAAAGCCCATCAAATAAGCAAATGTTGAGAAAGACAAATCTTCACAATTATTCAAATATTTATTCACATCTAAGTATACATTAAATCTTTAGCACCTAGTATGCTATCTGATACAAAATGGCTTTAAATAAAAATGTGTTGAATGATTAATGAGTGAGAAATTAAAAGAAAATATATTTCCCCATTAGATACTAATTACAACCTCTGAAAAACAACCTACATGCACATCAATATAAATACGTCATGCAAAAATATTGATAACTGAATTGGAATAACCAATTTTTCACATTGGTAAAAATAAGGGTTTTTGAGTGAGACGGACCTATGTTTTTCGAATTGAATGTCTGCAACTCGGTTGTGTGGCTGTGGATAATTTATTTAACTTCTCAATGCCTCAGTATCCTTAGCTAATAATAGTAGATTATATTTATCTCATAGAGAAGCTGTAGAAATGGAGTAAGAGAGTGCAATACCTACCCTCGTGAACATGCAACACATTATCATTCTTTTTCCAATAAAACCTTTTTATCTTGACTACAAAAAAATAAGTAAATATGTAATTTTATAAATTGAGATAGAAACGTGTTTAATCACGTCAAAAGATCCTCTTCTTTAAATATCTCTAAGTTTTCAATTTTATAAAGTAGATTTATATATATTGAATTACAAATGTAAATAAATAAAAATTGACTACATAGCACTAAAAATTTAATTTAGAAATTATATTATCATGCAGCACTTTGAACTGTAATTTTTAAAAGTAACAAATTGTGACTATACATAATCACATTGCCATGTGAACACAAAGAACAATCAATTAAAATGTTCAAAGAAAATATAAATTAAATATATTATTTAATATCTTGAATATCATTTGATTCAATAAAGAAAATTATTTTAGTAAGTTGTATAAATAATGATTGTGCTTATTAGGAAGATCGATGTAGAGTGGAGTGATAGAAAGGTCACTGGAATGATAATTCAGAAACTCAAGTTGCACTCCTGGCTCTGATACTAATTGGCAGTATGATCCTGGGAAAGTAATTTCACTCTGCATGTCTCTGGATGTTGGACTGGATGATCTTTAAGGTACTTGATAGGGCCTGACTTGAATGGAGCCTACTTTACAGCTAAGAAATTAATCCCCAAACCATAGAAGTTGAGTGATAAAACTAATAGTTATGTGAAGGTGGAAATATATTATTTTAGCATTTTGGAATCTGAATGTTCTCATAGATCACATGCTCCTCTTTGAGAAGATATCTTGAAAAGCCACAAGGGAATAGAGTGAGACTCAGAAACAATCTATGGAGAATAAACATTTTTTTCTAGGTCTGTGCTAGAAAGGAGTGAATATTTTTTAGGAAAGGAAATTAAATTAGGAACTAAAGAGAGAAGTGAGTTACAAAGAAATGCCAGTGAAACATTGTGGGGTGATCATGAGGACATGATCCCATTCCTTCCTTACAAACTATTAACAGAAATTATGCTTTCCAAATAAAGTAAAGCTGGGAATTTTACTAACATCTAGCTCTCAAAGAGCAAAGAGCTCTACATGGCATCTGGATTACATTTTATGGGCCTCTATACGATCACATGAACTAAAGCTTTTCACCCCACTGAATCTTAAATTAAGTCACCCCTCCAAATTGAGCCAGCAGTAACAAAGTGTTGGGCACATAAATAGTGTAGGAGGCTTGAATTAATTCTTAAAATACACTTAAAAGTCATATGACTATTGTTGAGGCTATTTTGTAGGTGGTCTATACAGGCTTATAGGTAAAGAAAAGTCTTGAAAGTTGATGTTTAACCTAGCTCTAATAAACACATGCTTTCTGAAAGGGTTAGAGTATTGCTCAAAGATGGTACTTAACATATTGTTCGGATGGGTTAACGTCTCCATCATACTTCATCCATGTTGTGCTGCTCTAACATAGGTGAGCAGTAGAACCCCAGGGAAGGCTATCTGCAGCTATTAAGTAGAGATATTTCCAAAAATGCCACCACAATGGTATAGGAGTGGAAGTCTTGGGAGTTAGAAAATTGAAGAATAAATACAGAAGGTTTACAGGGTATGGCAAATTAGACATGTTCCCAGAGGAAACAGTGTTTCAGTTTCTGTCACCAATTGCATGACAACATTTGATTGGTTAGTGTCAAGGTTCACTTTCAAATGTCTGACAGTCGCAAACAGGAGTGAGACTGCTCTATTTTCTACATATATCTATTGCATTTGTGACTTAATAAGGGAGATAAGTAAGAACTGTTAATTTAAAAAAAGAAAATAAGCCTTGTGTTTTTAGTGAGGAAGATGATTTTGATTAGGTTGGCAAACTTAAGATGTTGCTGGTGAAAAACAGGGAGAATCTCAACAAAGCACTGTGAGGGTAGAAAACAAGAGAATCAGCTTAAATGTATTCAGGATGTATAACAGAGTGTGTTCTGACGAATGTTGAGGAAGAAGGATTTAAGTGGAGATAAGAATTAGAGACGAATAGAAATGTGAATAAATAAGAGTATTAAAGGTAAATGAAATGGAAAAAAATATAATTAAGCTTTGAACACATGAGTTTCCAGGTAGTGACTTTCAGTGGGTAGCGGGATATTTCAATTTAGACTTCATAAGAAAAATATTTGCTATATATATCTATCTGGAGATTTTAAATGTATCCATGGCAGTTAAGGCCTTAAGGGAACTTTACTTATATTTATAGAAGAAAGAGGGAGAGAAGGAATAGGGAAAAGGGATTAAAACACATGAACAAAAACAGTGAAAGCAAGAAAAAAGGAGGTAGTAGAGGGGATAAGAAATGGCCGCAAAGGTTAGAACAAAGCATTTTATGAATGTAACAAAAATAAAGGAGTTAAAACAATTGAAAGGGCTCACAGAAGACACTGGGGGCAGAAAGGTTGAATAAAATAATTGGTTCCTCTGCCATTGGTGACCATGGCAATTTCAATAGAGAAGTGGAACTGGAAATCTCCTATTTGAGAATCAGATGGGGAAGATAAAAATGTCAAATAACCATGTTTATAAATCAAAATCTTACATTCAGTCAGAACATAAAGGTAATATAAAATTAATACAGGTAATATGGGCATTATAGAACTTAAATTACTATGTAAAATAAATGTGCTTACAAGAAGATTAGTGGATGCTTGGAAACAATGGAGTTTTTCTAAGATTTTTAGCTTAATTGTGTAAATTTTTGATAGTTTGTGTTGTGTCTTCACAGTACTGTGGCATTTTAGAGTTTTAAGCTTTCTAGAATTGCTGGCTGAATTGAAATAGATAGCTTAGGTTCTCTGATTTCCATTTAAATGCTCAACAAACTGTCACAAGGAAGTAGTTTTTCATGGTTTATAACAACTTTAAGAGATTTGCAGCTGTGCTATGAATACATCCAATTATACTAAGTATGACTTTCAAAATTACTTTTTGCTATTACCTTGGACAAGTTAGTAGAAGGAGGTGGTTTTCCTAGATATAGGATGCTAATAGAGATTTTAACATTTGATATATTCAAATAAGCTTCTGCACACACAAGGAAATATTATAGCAACTATTGATTATAGATAAAACCTAATTAGAAAGAAAGAAAAGTTGAATTTTCCGGTCTAAATTTTTTATTTCAGAGCCAAATAATTTTATTAAGTGACAGAGAAGTCGCTTAGAGTTCTCAGTATTTTAGATGATATTGTGTTAAATTTTATTAAGCACTTGTAATGGGAAGGCAGAATCCAGAATCAGAATGTTTAGTGTGGGAAGATACTGTGACTATCATCTTCTTATCCCCAAGTCCCTGTTATTCAGAAAAAGAAAAATAGTAAAACATAACCTGCTATGATCCCACTTGCTAATATAGATATTTTATTTCTTGGCATTTTCTTACTTTTAAACTTCTTTCTTTCTAACAGTGTCTGTTTATCGTTTTTATTATGTTTTGCACTTGTGTCAGTCAGGCTCCAATTAGAAGACAACAAGCACACAAGTAATTTCAACAGGGTTAATTTAATATTAATAGTTAATCAGGTAAAAACTGATTAATTGAAAGGAATTATTGTGTGCTCTAAATGTAAGGGTTAGCAACAGTAGAAGGCAGCTTCCAGTCCTAGGGCTGAGGGAAATTTGAACCTTGAAGTAATTCAGAACTTAGAGGAGGCTCACCCCATACCCCCAAGGCTGAGATCCATTCCTCTGAGGAGATGGCACAGTTGCTGCCAATACAGTTTCCCTGTGCCCCTGCCACCACTGCAGCACAGAGATTTGCTGGAAGATGTTTAGAGTAAACATGAAAGGTGCCCATCAATTTGGCCAAGAGGAAAATTGTTGGAGGCCACTAAGAACCACAAAAGCATCCCCTTAGCACAGGGAACATTTCAGGGTCTCACCATACTTTCAGCCATTCACTGCTTGGGGGAAAAATGAAACTCATTTCTTCCTTTCCTAGTCTTGTTCAAAATGATTTAGTATGCACTTAATAATTGTGGAAAGTGTGAAAATGGAAGACATAGACATTTCCTTTTAATTCTTGTCTTATAGTGTCTTTTAAATAATTTCTTCATTAAATGCATACCACCAATTGTTATACAATTCCAATATTATCTTGAGTTAATGTTAGGTATAGACATAAAATTGGTGTTTTTATTCATTGATGTGGCTATTCTCAGCCTAATGATTAATTAGTAGGTGCCTGCTGGCTTTATTAAAACTTGATTAGTGGGTTTCAAAAATGCAAATCTGTCATGTCATTCACTGATTGAAAGTTTCCAATGATGTCTTGTTGTTCTTAGGAGAGAGATATAAATCTATAATATAATCATTCAGGCTCTTAACAGATTACCTCATAATTCTTATTTCACGCCACTTTGTCAATTTTTGTGTTTCAGTTCTATTAGATTTCTCTTATTTACTTAAAATTATTATACATTTTTTGTTCAGTTCAAAGCCTTCATCCTTCCTTCTGCTTCTGCAGACCATGTTTCACACACCCATACTATCCTTCCTTCTCTCGTCTCTTTACTAGTTAGTTGTACAATTAGTTGTTTAGTTTTGGCTTTTGTATTAAGCCATTCTGGTATTGCTGTAAAGAAATATCTGAGACTGGACAATTTATAAAGAAAACAGTTTTAATTGGCTCATGATTCTGCAGACTGTACAGGAAGCATTGCTTCTGGGGAGACCTCAAGAAACAACAGTCGTGACAGAAGGTCAAAGGGGATCAGGTGTGTTACTTGTGAAAGGGGGAGCAAGAGGGAGAGGTGACATGCCACACACTTTTGAACAACCAGATCTCACGAGAACTCACTCTCATATGAGCAGCACCAAGAGGATGGTGCTGAACCACTCATGAGAAACCACCCCCATGATTCAATCACTTACCACCAGGCCCCACCTTCAATGCTGTGATTACAATTCACATGAGATTTGGGCGGGGACACATATCCAAACTATATCAGCTTCCCAGTAAATTGGTTGCACCATTTACACCTAGATATCTTGTCTTAAGTCTTAGCACTTCATCATTATTTGTCAAGTTCAAAGAATAAATGGGAAGGTAGGAAGACTGAGCCAAAGTATAATCTACAGTGGGCAAAAAAGAGGAAGTAAAACTGTCACAAAACTTTTCTGCTACTCTCTCAACCATTAACACTAAAGTTAACATATTTTAAATATGTGAAGTTAAAAAAAAGTAATATTTGTGCCACTCAAAATATACTGCCATAAAATGAGAATATATACTGTCACAAAATAATTCATGCTGGGTGGTATTTGTTGTTACATTATCCATATAATTAATATAGCAATATTCAATATTTAGGTTCAAAATTATTGGCTCAATCCTGAAATTAATTTAAAATTTGTTAAGTGTTTACTGAAATTAACCTAGTGAAAGGTGCACAGACTTTTTCCCATATTAAAAATACTGATTCTTGGCCGACACGGTGGCTCACGCCTGCAATTCCAGCACTTTGGGAGGCCGAGGCGGGCGGATCACGAGGTCAGGAGTTTAAGACCAGCCTGGCCAACATGATGAAACCCTGTCTCTACTAAAAATACAAAAATTAGCCAGGCATGGTGGTGGGCGCCTATAATCCCAGCTACTTGGGAGGGTGAGGCAGGAGAATCACTTGAACCCAGGAGGCAGAGGTTGTGGTGAGCCAAGATTGCGCCACTGCACTCCAGTTGGGGCGACAGAGCAAGACTCCATCTCAAAAAATAAATAAATAAATAAAAATAGAAATAAAAAATAAAATAAAATAAAAACAAAAATACTGATTCTTGCATAGAGGCTCAATTCATCCTCTTCCTTTGGTTTGTCTGGCCTTCATTCACTTGTCACTCCTACCTTCCAAAAATATATTTTGTTTGAATTTTTATCCTTACATTTCTACCTGTGAATTATAAATATATAGTTAATGTATATATATTTATTTAAATATACATAAACACATCACACACTTTGACACAGAATCCTCATGTTTTAAGCTTACTGATTAATCATTTAACATCCTTACTATGTTACTTAGATAAGTGGCTTTTACTTTCTGGTAGAAGATGTTTATAAACAACAACTTTTAATTATAAAAGGTTTTAGTATGCTGCCATGAGTCTAAAATCTAATTTCACTAACATATCCTAGAGGTCAAGCTGGTAGTGAATATTTGTCTTTAAGCTACCTGATGGTTAAAGTAATGTTAGCATTCAGAAAGAACTAGGAACAGACGATAAATTATCTTTTGATTCTATTTTCATAACAATATTGCTTAAGGTGACAGAATAGATGGTCAGCAATGTATAGTCAGAGCATAGAATTAACCAGAATGATTTCAATATGTGTATAATGGAGGTGAAAGTATGTGAGCCTCCATCTCAACATTCAGCTCTGTTAGTTTTGATATATAATATTCCATGTTGCATAGTAACATTACTTGTAGAAAAATAATCAATTTAATAATTAAAATTTGTTTATGCTAGAAACACTATTACATATTATTTTTAAATTAATATAATTTTATTTTTCCATTACAAATGTGTCCAGAATTACTAATTTTAATTGTATTTAACTTATATCACACTGAATATATGTATAAGATTCAATCACATAAAAGCATAAAAGAATATTTTGTATATCATATACACAATATATATGATATCATATAATTATATTTTAGTATTCTTTTATTATAAGGATAAAGTAGTCTATCTTCTCACAACCTATGTAATGAGGAATTTTGTCTCCAATCTCTCTCATTTCCACTTAATCTAGCCTAGGGGTAAAACATACTTCTCATTAATTTTCTGTTTTAAAATTAAAGTGGATTTAGGGAGGATGTTCATATTTAGCAGTCTTTAAGGGATATTATAATAAATAATATAATATTCTTTGTTGCTTGTAAGTAGTCATGCCCACAAAAAGATGCAAAAGTAAAGCATATTGTGTTATTTCTTTCCAGTTTTGTCTGACTTTCTGGTGCTACATTTGGTGTGATTTTCACCCTGGCAATATATTTAGAAGTTACATGACACATCTGATTGCTCATGGCTATGTCTTAAAATACTATAGAAACCTAAAAATTGTGTTAATTTTGAACTGCTAAGTAAATATTTCCCATTTAGTTTCTGAAAATGTTAAATAAGCAGTAGTTTTATTTTGACCTTAAATTTCTGAATTTTATACATTATCCTTCTACATTTAAATTTTTATATTGACAGAAATAAAGTTGGATATTGAATAAATATAGTATGTTGCTTGGTATAAGTGAAAATCAATAAAAACAAACAGATAAACAAAAAACAAATTATGGGGAAATCCAAATTAAATTGATTATAAACAGCCCTAATTCTTTACCCTTCAGGTCCATGTTTACTGTCATCTTAGTTGTAGACATTTTTTTTTCTGCTTCTAGCTTATAACTGTCTTTTATCATCAAGAGAGAAAGTAGTTCATCAACGTACACATTTCCAAGGGAAAATGTTCTATTTTCTCACAACCTATGTAATGAGGAATTTCTTCTTCAATCTTTCTCATTTTCACTTAATCTAGCCTAGGGGCAAAACATACTACTCTTTAATTTTCTGTTTTAAAATACTAGTGGATTTAAGGAAGTTGTTCATATTTAGCTGTCTTTAGGGGAAAGAATTTCCTCCTAGATTATTTTAAATTTGCGACTAAGAATGAATTATAAGACAACTCAACATCTGAAAATTATGCATGTGATATATATAAATCAATTATTTAGAGCAGGAGTCTTAATTGTCTTCTGGACTAATGATAGCTGAATTTTTTTCTAACAATGTAATAAAAGAGCTCCAAAGATTTTAAAATATATTGGAATTAAAAGCATTGATTAAGGGATTTAAAAATAATTAAATGAATATTTATTGTTGCTATGTCTATACAAGGTCACAGAGAACAAGAAAATGCTTAGTTTTCAAGAAAGAAATAGATTTTTGCTCAATTTTCTTTCCCTTTTATTCTTATCAAATGCTTTATAACAATGGTTTGGTAACCAAATTAGGTATTCCAGCAAAAGATTAAATTACAACACTGTTGACTGGGGAAGCGGGGAAAAAAATGTTCTTTTTGCTTTTTTAGTATTTTATAGTTCTTATGTGGTTTGCATTGGTATTCTTCCTTTTTCCCCTCTTCAATTCTACAAAATTAGGGCTCTGTAGTCCAGCTGATAGTTTAGTCTCATTCCACCTAGGAGAGTTTTAGAGTTGGATATTAGGGCAGAGGATTGGGTAATTTTTCTTGTCATTATCCAGAGTTCTGTTAAAGTAACTTGCACATCAGGAAAATAGATATACTTGTTATTGTTTTTATTGTCTAGTAGGTACTTAATATTAATTATTTATTTGGGTTGACTAATATGCAATATGTCTTATTACAGTTTTTAGATCACAATAGATTATATTATATAATCTAGCAGTTGCATCCTGGAGAAAAAAAATCAAAACACTGGAAAATATTAAAATGTTTTAAAAGTGGTCATCAGTATAGGCCCTCAGCACAGAAAGAATCTCACTGTGTCTGTCCTTTTTTATGTTTTTTTCATAGCAATTTAAGTTTTCCACGACAATGTTGCATCTTTTATCTCTGGAAAAATAGAGTAGGAATATAGATTAAAACAAAAATATTAAATAATCTAAAGGGAATGTTCTTTCTAACCAGCCTTTGTTAAAATGTCCGTGCCATTCTGACAATAATAATGAGAGAATAGAAATGTTTCTTTTCTCCAGGATGCCTTTTTAGTTTGAGGTACCCTGAAAACTAGCCACTGTCTGCTATTTAGCTATTTAATTTATTTCCAAATGTTTGTTTCTTGATCCTTGTCTTGTCATTATTTGTATTTCATTATAATTTTCTCAGGAGCAGTGGGTTAAATCAATGACGATTTATTTTACAAATTTCTTTAAAGCCTAGGAAGATGTCTTAAATATAGTGGTTACTTAAAAATATTGATGATTGTTAGTCCAATGGTTAATAAGCAAAACAAAATTTGCATTTTTCCTTCAATATGTGATTTTAAGATGTCCTAAAAATCAAAATACATGATTTTTTTCATCATATCTTTGTATGTTATAGGCCAACAGAGTTGGTTAAGGGTTAGCAACATGTAAGGAAATGTGAAGCAGAATTATTTTGAAATGTCTTTGTCACAAGGTGGCACTGCTGTTTCAAATATCAGACTATGCCTAACATTTCTATTTTTGGGCAATCTTTTAAAATGTTTAAAATATTTTGTGAATATATCATACTACCTCAAAGAACTTAGATTTCAGAAAAACATTTAAAAAGAAGCATCCACAATTAGTATTGCCTATTGGCTTCAATTTTTGCAGGGTTTTTTTTTTTTTTTCCTTTCCCATCAAAGTCTGTGAAATTCCCTCTCTCAGGCATCCAGTTTTGATTGAATTTAGATAACCTAATCCAATCTAAAGCCCTTAGGGAAAAAACAATCACACAGACCGAGTTCAGGCCATAATACTTCTATTTTTGACTTTCATTTTTCTAGTGACTGATTCAGAAAAAAAATTGATTCCATATTACTAAATTAATAGGATGTGGCAATTAACATTTTTCCATTAGTTATCAGGTTACTAGTTATTACTTTAAGAAAGAGAAATAAATGGGGGATTCTGAACCAGCATTTTGTAAAGAAGGCAGTGCCACAGAACTTATTACCAAAACACCTTTCATATCCACAAAGTTGAAATAAAAACAATAAAATAACATCCCATGCTCCTATGCTCTGGATTATTAATATCTATTTAGGCTTATTTTCATTGTACATATAGTCATGGTTCTATAACTATAATTATAATTACAGTGTATCATTTTTTACATGAAGTTTTACTCTGAGAATGAAGTATCTGCGCTACAGAAGCTGGAGGTAAGAGGTGATGCTCATTAGGCGGGTTAGAAAGATTGGTAAGAAGAAAGTTTGCTGAAGGCAAACAGTCACCTTCACAAGTATAAAGAAAAAAGAAAAATAGCAAAACAACCTTCCTTACTGAAGTTGCCAAGAGATATAGAATTTGTGTAAAACACAGCTTTAGAAAGAATAGCGTAACAGTTTTTAAACTTAGCAAACTTTATTCTTAAGGCATATTCTTAACCTCCTTGCTGTATAAATAGCTTGTGTGTTTGTCTTTAGGCTTAACTCATGATTTGGTTATGCTAGCACACATGAATAGGATACCAAAGTTTTGTAGATATATATTCAGCAGCTAATCTGTGATGAGCCAGTCCTCTGAATATCCTTTTTATTAGTTACTTGGAAATAAGAAGAAGGAAGAGGAAGAAAAGAAAGAGGATTGTGGAGTCCTAAAGGAACAAAACAAAACAAAACATAACAAAACAAACACAAACCCTTAAGTCAGAGATTCCTGTACTGATGTCATCTAATCAGAGAACCTGTCCGCGGCTGCCCCTCACTCTTTACCCTATGTCCTAACATGGGACATATCTACTTCCGTGTTGTCTTATGAGTTTATAGTCTAGAGAGGGAGAAAGACAACACGGAAGTAGATATGTCCCATGTTAGGACATAGGGTAAGATAATCATTTTGTTAAATGCTGCATCCTCAGTGTCTCAACCACTCAGCAGATAGTAGGTATCTCAAATATTTATTCAATAAATGAGTGAATTTTTATACATCATGGATTTAGAGATATGTTTACTTTTTTCCCCGTCACAATAAGCAGCTTTTAGTAGATAACAAATTTTGGGTGTCATTCAATACCTGAAATCTGGCTTCACGTAACTGACTAAAACTTCTGGGTGTCCCATGTTGCTTTTCTCTATCCAATCTACAACATAAAATATGTAAGAATTATGTTATTGTTTGAGTAATAAGAATATTTGAGCTGTAGCCACCAACAGGACTCACCAACTGGCATTAACTTAATAAACTCAGAATATTTTAAGTCTGACTTTAGCGTTAGACATACAGAAACTCAGTCTTCTTATTGACCTAAAATAGTATTATTTTCAGAGTCTGTTTGTGAAGCTAAGATAACCAACTCCAACTGAAACTGGAGCTTGCTTTGCCTCTGGGGATAGCTGGCTTAATGCCATAGCCAAATTATTAGCTGAGATGGATGCAGACAGGTATAGATAAGAGTTAGGTGAGAGCTTCAACCTTGGCCTTCAAACAGGGTTTCCAGACTTTTTCTCTACCTGCTTCAATGAAGTTTGGGGATATAGGGTAAAATAACTTATCTTGAATCCTTAGCTATAACTTAAATATATTAAATATGTTTACACTTTATAATTTACTTCATAATATACTCATTAAAAAAAAAAAAGCTCTGATCCTATCAAAATATGGTTCTCTAGGCTGCTGCTCTGTTCTGTGGCTTCATATACTTCGGACGCACTGTCTGTAATAGGGTTGCCAGCTTGATAAATGTAGCATAATCCATCATTCATTCAATTTGAGTACTTAGCATGTGCCCAGTACAGTGCCATGTACTTGGGAAACATAGATAAGCAAGACAAATTTGGGAGCAAAATTAATAAACCAAGATAGGTACAATGTGGCTAATGATAGAGGCGAGCGTGAGTTAGGGGGGAATTTTATTAGAAAAACCTTCTTGGGGCCGGGCGCGGTGGCTTGCGCCTGTAATCCCAGCACTTTGGGAGGCCGAGGCGGTGGATCATGAGGTTAGGAGATTGAGTCCATCGTGGCTAACATGGTGAAACTCCGTCTATACTGAAAATACAAAAAAATTAGCTGGGTGTGGTGGCGGGCGCCTGTAGTCCAGCTACTCGGGAGGCTGAGGCAGGAGAATGGCGTGAACCCAGGAAGCTGAGCTTGCAGTGAGCTGAGACTGTGCCACTGCACTCCAGCCTGGGCGACAGAGCGAGTCTCCGTCTCAAGAAAAAAAAAAAAAAAAAAAAAAAGAAAAATCTTGGATGAGTAGGGTTTAACGAATGGAAAAGACAGAGGCAGGAGAGTAGAAGAGGTATGAAGACGAGAATTAAGAAGAAATATTAAGATAACTTCTCTTTCGTAAGATAATTTCTCTTATTTAAGAGAAAATTTAAAATTATTTACAAACTACAACTCTACATAGAGATATGTATGCTATCATAATAGATAAATCAGGAATTTGAACCAGAATATTTGCAAAAATGTTTTAACAGGCACTTTCAAAGTCTTCCTTTTTTTTTTTTTTTTTTTTTTTTTTTCATTTCAATTAGAAATGATGTGACCTTAAGTGGCATTTTTTTTGTTTGTTCGTTTAGGTAAGTCAATACTTTAGTGTTGCTGCCTAGCAGTTGCATAATATTTTTTCTATGGATTGTAAGATAGTCTATCAGTATATTAACCATGCTTTTTTCAAAAGACAGATACCACTTTAAATGTATTCATTAGTTTTGAGATGATCCGGGTTTGAGAACAGTAAAATATTTAAAGAGCATCAAATAATGAAGGAAAAATGAGATTTTTATGTAAGTTTATTTCATCTGAGCATATCTCTGCTCTGATTGTATAGTCTTTAATTTTCAAAATGTAAAATCGTTTTCTTTATTTTTGAGTTCTGTGTGGACATTTTACTGTTACTTCCATACACTAGGCTTATGTTTGTCATTGTTAATATTACTATATGTTTATCTATCAAAAAATTCTGCTTCTATATCTACATTTTTCTGTGTGCAAGAAATGAGAGAGGAAAGAGAGGGAAGTGAAGTTATGTTGAAATTCGGAAAATTGCTCCTTCTGAAGTTTATTGTTGCTACTTGTGTATCACGTAGTCTTTTTTTTTTTTTTTTTTTAAGACGGAGTCTGGCTCTATCGCCCAGGCTGGAGTGCAGTGGCCGGATCTCAGCTCACTGCAAGCTCCGCCTCCCGAGTTTACATCATTCTCTTGCCTCAGCCTCCCGAGTAGCTGGGACTACAGGCACTCTCCACCTCGCCCGGCTAGTTTTTTGTATTTTTTAGTAGAGACGGGGTTTCACCGTGTTAGCCAGGATGGTCTCGATCTCCTGACCTTGTGATCCGCCCTTCTTGGCCTCCCAAAGTGCTGGGATTACAGCCTTGAGCCACCGCGCCCGGCCATCACGTAGTCTTAAACATTGAAGATAAAATAACTGAACGTTTAAGACATACAATTAAGCTTTGGTGGAAGTAACTATCTTTTTCTCTTACGCAACTCTCCCAGTACCCTGATGTACTCAACGTGACCAAGTATACTCTCAAAAGGCTATGACTAACTTTATAAGCTCCAAACAAAACCACAGTAAATGATACAGCATCCCATCAGAATTACTGGACCAAAAATCTGAATATATGACCCAGAAATAAATCAAACAGTCTAAGATAATGGAACATCATTATAGTAGGTCAAATTCTAAGATGCTCCCAAGATCTGCCCCCTAGATCCCATAGAGACTTGTGGATATGATGAGATAGTCCCTCCCATGATTAGCCTATATTACATGGCACAGTTGACATTAAGAAAGTAAAATTGTCCTGGGTGGACGTGTCTTCTTACAAAGGCCTTTAAAAAGGACGGAGCTCTTCCTGAAGAGAGACTTGGGTGTGAGAGAGGAGCTCCATGTGAGGGAGATTCTCTATTGCTGGCTTTGAAGATGAAGAAGGGCATATGCAAGAAATGGGAATGGCCTCTACAAACTTGGAGCAGCCCCTGGCTGACAGCCAGCACGGAGAGAGGGACCTCGGTCCTATTACTGCAAGAAATAGGATCCTCCCATATCCACATGAACTTGGAGGAACCCTAAGCTCCAGATGAGCATGTAGCCCAACCGAAACCTTGATTTTATCCTTGGTTTGAGACCTTGAGCAGAGGGCCAAGCCATGCTGGGATGGACTTTAGACTTGCAGATCACTGAGATAATAAATGGGTCTTGTTTTAAATCACTGTATTTATGGTAACTTGTTATGGAGCAACAGAAATCTAATACAATGATGAAAATTGGTCTGAATAACTAATCTGTACCCTTTCCCTGACAAGTGCCAGATTCTCACCACATGCAGCCACTTCTGTTGGACTTTTCTCAACTTAACCAATTTTTTTCCTTTCATATAATAACAACAGCTAATATTTATTGTTCATTTTCAAAATCTAGTACTGAAATATGCACGAATTATATCATTTGGTTGTCTCACTGATCCCTTGTTGATGATAATATTTGCTATTCTCATTTTACCAAAGAGGAGTGGCACAATTAGATTCAAATTGCTTCCAGATTCATGAATTTGTCTAATACTATGCAGTGAGCTGGGATAAAAACCCAAATTTTCAGATTCCAGTGTCTATGTACTTTATTTTTTGAAAATAAAGATAAATATAAACATTTTAAATTATTTATCTACTAAACATTAATTGTAGAAAAAGAAACTATAGAGTATGTAAAGAAAATAAAAATTAGTAACAAATTCCATCATCAAACATCCACTACTGTTAACAATTTAGTGATAATTCTTCTGCAAGGCCCTCTCAATATACACACATACACATATTAATTTGTAAGTGTATATATTTTATGTATTAATTTGTAAGGGGATTCATATGTATATGTTACTTTTTAAAAGTACAAATTTCTTTCCTAATTTCTTATTTTTCTTCTATTTTTCCCTTTCTTCTTCAATTGAGTCTTTCTTCTTACCATTTTACCTTGTGCCCCCTCCAAATAATAAATAGCCTCTGATACCTTATTACAAGCTTATGAGATACACACAGGTGCAGAGTTTCCTGAGTTGATACACACACATATGCACACCCCTTCACATGTATATTTTGTATCTATGTGTAGTTTCTGAGAGTTTTGTATAAATTATGCCATTTTATACAAAGTTTCCTTTATCTTTTTTTTATCACTTAATGTAGGGCTATACAGAGCCTTGTGGAATATATTATTCCAATTTGGATAGGAATATTATTTTGATTAGGATGGAAAATCACCAAATAGAGCTGAAATGGGGACTTTGATTGTTATTATGAAAATAATGAAGAGTATTAAGCTGAGAAAGTGACAAGATCAGATTTCTATGTGAAAAATTGCCTCAATTGTGGAATACAGGAGGGCTGAAGTGAATGCAGGAGATCAGTTCGTGCTCTATGTAGTGATCCAGGCAAGGAATGACAATGTTTCTGATTATGATGGAAGTAGGTAATGACGGTGAGAGATTGGGAGATTCAAGATAGGTATGTAAGAAATAAAATCTGTAGACTTTCCTAGAGGATTTGAGTAAAAGGAATTGTGAAGAATGATTCCTATGTTTCTGGCTTAAGAAACCACATAGATGTTGGAACCATTTGCTGAGTTGGTGCCATATTCCTTTCTATTTCCCCTCAAACGTAGAAAAGGTCAATAAGTTCAGTCTGACCTTTAGGTGAAAGCAAAAGTAGCACAGATGCAAACAGGGCAAAATCATAAGTAGCATGGCCACGCCCTTTATCTACTACATTCATGAGCACTGAAGGAATTCTTCAGCTGCAATTCTGTGCTCATGCTTGCTTATGGGCCTACGTTGAATTTCACTTCTTTATTCTTTAGGAAAAGAATGAGTTTCTGTCCTCTCTGTGCTAGTTTCTACCCCATTTCAGCTCTGTTTCGTGATTTTCCATCCTAATCAAAATAATATTCTTATCCAAATTGGAATAATATTTCTAAGAAATACATCGTATAAATGTTCACTTAAAATTTTATACATTTTTCTGATTACAAAGGCAATATCTGTTCACTTCAGAACATGTGTACGACGTAGAAAAGAATTCGGAAGTAAACAGAAATCAATATAGTTCCACTGGCTAGTCCAGAGCCATGCAACCTGAATGGTGGACCCTTGAGCCCTATAATGTGGTATCCTAGACTGATACCTACCATTAGCATTTGAAGCTTTTCTTCCAAATTTTTTAAATACTTTAAGTTCTAGGATACAGGTACAGAACGCGCCGGTTTGTTACACAGGGGTACATGTTCCATGGTGGTTTGCTGCACCCATTAACCCCTCATCTACATTAGTTATTTCTTTTAATGCTATCCCTCCCCTAGCCACCAACCCACTGACAGGCCCCAGTGTATGATGTCCCCCTCCCTGTGCCCACGTGTTTTCATTGTTCAACTCCCACGTACGAGTGAGAAAATGTGGTGTTTGGTATTCTATTTCTGTGTTAGTTTGCTGAGGATGATGGTTTCCAGATTCATCCATATCCCTGCAAAGAATATGAACTTACCGTTTTTATGACTGCAGAGTATGGCATGGTGTATATGTGCCACATTTTCTTTATCTAGTCTATCATTGGTGGTATTTGGATTGATTCCAAGTCTTTGCTATTGTAAATATTGCTACAGTAAACATATGTGAGCATGTGTCTTTATAGTAGAATTATCTGTAATCCTTTGGGTACATATCCAATAATGGGATTGCTGGGTCAAAGATCCTTGAGGAATTGCCACACTGTCTTCCACAATGGTTGAACTAATTTACACTCCCATCAACAGTGTAAAAGTGTTCCTATTTCTCCATATCCTCTCCAGCACCTGTTGTTTCCTGACATTTTAATGATTGACATTCTAACTGGCATGAGATGTTATCTCATTGTGGTTTTGATTTGCATTTCTCTAATGACCAGTGATGATGAGCTTTTTTTCATATGTTTGTTGGCTGCATAAATGTCTTCTTTTCAGAAGTGTCTGTTCATATCCTTTGCCCACTTTTTGAAGGTGTTTTTTTTTTTTTGTTTTGGTTTTTTCTGTAAATTTGTTTAAGTTCCTTGTAGATTCTGGATATTAGCCCTTTGTCAAATGGATAGATTGCAAAAAAATTTTTTCTCTCTTTCTGTAGGTTGCCTGTTGACTCTGATGATACTTTATTCTGCTGTGCAGAAGCTCTTTAATTTAATTAGACCTAATTTGGCAATTTTGGCTTTTGCTGCCATTGCTTTTGGTGTTTTAGTTGTGAAGACTTTGCCCATGCCTGTGTCCTGAATGTTATTGCCTAGGTTTTCTTCTAGGGTTTTTATGGTTTCAGGTCTTACAGGTCTTACATGTAAGTCTTTAGTCCATCTTGAGTTAAATTTTGTATAAGGTGCAAGGAAGTGGTCCAGTTTTAGTTTTCTGCATATGGCTAGCTAGTTTTCCCAACACCATTTATTAAATAGGGAAGCCTTTCCCCATTGCTTGTTTCTGTCAGGTTTGTGAAAGATCAGATGGATGTAGCTGTGTGACATATTTTCTGAGGCCACTGTTCTGTTCCATAGGTCTATATATCTGTTTTGGTAGCAGTACCATGCTGTTTTGGTTACTATATCCTTGTAGTGTAGTTTGAAGTCAGGTAGCATGATGCCTCCAGCTTTGTTCTTTTTGCTTAGGATTGTCTTGGCTATACGGGCTCTTTTTTGGTTCCACATAAAATTTAAAGTATAGGGAAACAAAACACTGAAGAAAAAAGGAAGTATAGTGTATTTGCAATTATACATTACTTTTCTCCAGTGAACACTTTTTTAGAATTTCCCCAGTTTTATTTAAATTTACCTATGACAAAGAAGAGTGAGGAAAAAAAAAATTGATAAGCTTAAAACTGCACCAAAGTATAAATGATAAGACTCCTACTTTTATAAATAAAATGTTTTAATTTCCAATACTTATAAAAGTGTGAGTCAAAAAGCAAGACTGCCATAAAATGCAGTAAAAATGCATCATAGAAGTTTTTAATGGTGAAATGGACAAATGGTGAATGAGCAGGAAAAAGTGGATAGAATTTGGAACTAGCTATTAAGATATCTGGTCTAAAATTCATTCTATTACACACAATTCAGAAAATAAGTGCACCCAGGGTTACTAAATATAGTCCCCACTTCTATTAACTACCCTCACTTCTTCCTATTTTTTCCCCAAATTAGGCTATGAGTGACAGGGGTAACTAGTATTTAATGAGAATCTATATTATAGCAGATTCTATGACATACTTTTTATAATGAAAAATTTCCAGCAAGCACAAAAGAAGAGAGAATACTATAGTGAACCTTGTTTACCAATTACCCAACTTTAGCAATCAGTGTTTTTCTTATTTAGTTTTATATATTGCCATCTCATTTTTTTGTTACGCAGTAATTTAAAGTAAATCCAACATAATTTAATTTCCATTTCAAGAATTGCCAAATTTTGTTAAAAGTTGCAAATATACTGTCTCTCATTACTTGAAACCTCTACTGAAGATAACGCAATATAATAGTCATATATATACATATACAAATATCAAAGTATGTCTTAAAAACATAATATATTACAGCTGATTTCATTTGAACCAGAATTTGTTAGTATCTATTTGCCGGAATATCTGGTTTCCAAAACAACTTCAAACTGGTTTGGAAAGCTTGGATAAATCACTAACCCTTCAAGGCATTGTGCTAATTATGGTTTTCTTTGTTGTAACAGAATATATCAAACTTAGATTAAATAAATCAAAAGAAGAAATTTATTGGAGGGATGCTGGCGAATCTAATGGAATAAAGAATCATTGGGCACAGGTTTCGGGAGTTAGCAGTCAAACTTGAATCCTTATAGTGTTCTCATTTCTGCTTCTCTCTATTGGCTTCAGTCTTCTCTTTCACTGCCAATAATTTTTCTTCCCTAATTGATTAAAAACACAACTGCTATCAGCATTACAATGTATGATTCAACAAAATCTAACAATATTCAGAGAGATATCAACTTTGAGAACAACCAATTGTGGCCCGGGGTGAAATGAAATGATTTAAGAATATGGAAATTGAAATCATGTGGATGGAATGGGTGAAATGTAGTTTGCAGGAAGGCCCCAGGGAGAGGCTATTGTGCAAACCATCACATACACATCCTCTACAGGGACTAAGAGATTTTATGTGTAAAATGAAGTATTTGAATTACATGATTGCTAAGGTACCTTATAGTTTCTCATATATACTTATAAAATTCCTAAATGTGTCTGTAGGAAACTTGCTACTATTGAAGGGTAGGAGAAAATATAAATAAGTAATAAAATGTTCTGTAATATGAGTTTATTCAAAGTTCAAGACTATAATGTGACAACTTTAAGCTTACATTTTAAGATGACAGGCCACTATTATGAAACTTTAATAGGGGAGGGGGCCAAAAACAGATGATTTCATTTTGTGTGAAATCCATTTTAGCTATGTGTCAAGCTGACATTCTCCACCTCTGGAAATTACGGCAAAATAAGCAAACAAACAAGGGAAATTTTGTGTAAAACCCAAGAGTTTGTTTCTCATTACTGATACTTTATATTTTGAAGTCTCAGGTTTATTCTTTTTAAACTTATTTTTAGGCTGGGTGCAATGGCTCACATGTGTAATCCTAGCACTTTGGGAGGCCGAGGTGGGTGGATAACCTGAGGTCAGGAGTTCGAGACCAGTCTGGTCAACATGGTGAAACCTTATCTCTACTAAGAATACAAAAATTACCCTGGTTTAGTAGTGGGCGCCTATAATCCCAGCTACTTGGGAGGTTGGGTAGGAGAACTGCTTGAACCCGGGAGGCAAAAGTTGCAGTGAGCCGAGATCCCCTCACTGTACTCTAGCCTGGGTGATACAGCAAGGCTCCATCTCAAAAAAACAAAAACCAAAAAGAAAAAACAAACAAACAAAAAAGCACAACTTACGTTTAAACTTCTTTGAAGACTTAATGCTTTTACAATAGCCTAAAAATGCATAGCGATTTCACCTTGCAATCCCAACATTTTTTTAGGGGAGTGGACACTTATTATTCATTGAGTGGCAAGTAAGTATTGAGCTCTGATCAACAAAGTATTACTTCAGTGTAGACAGGAATCATTCTGATTTTTAACCTTTTAATTTTTATATGTAAATTTCAAATGTACATAAAGGTAGGAAAAATAACATAATGAACTTATGTTCTATTACCCAGCTTCCATTATGATCAACCCACAGCTTCCTTATAACGGTTACTTTTGAAACAACTCTCAGAATGTGCCTCTGTGAGATAAAGATTCTCTTATTTTAAGCATAACTATAATAATATTATCGCATAAAAATACTTAAACATTATTTCTTAATTTTATCAAATATCTGCTTCTGGATCAAATTTCCTCTTTAGTCTCATAAGTGCTTATTGTGTACTGAATGGTTTTGCTTCCTCAAAATTCATATGTTGAATCCCTAATCCCAAGTGTTATGGTATTTGGAGGTGGGGTCTTTGGGAGGTAATTAGGTCATGGGGGTGGGGACCAAATGATGGGATTAGTGCACTTATGAAAACAGATATGAGAGCTTGATTCCTCTTTCTCTAATCTCCATCATGTAAGGACACAGGGAGAGGGGTACGGTGTGCAAACCAGAAGTTGACCTTCACCAGACACGAGATCTGCATGTGTCCTGATGTTGGATTGTTCAGCCTTCAGAACTGTTGAGAAATAATAGTTTATTGGTTAAGCCATCAGTCTATGGTATTTTTGTTATAGCAGCCTGAACTAAGAGAATGTTTAGTGAGTTATGAAACAAATTAGGTCTAGAAACTGCAATTTATTGATTGGTCTTTAAGGTAGGTCACACTTTTTAAAAAATAAATGTTTTTACATTGAAATATAATAGAGATATACCATACTGAGAAGGCTACATAAATAAGTAGTTGAACGAAAATTCTGTTTTATAAATTGAACTCATCCATGTCAGTACTGCTCATGGCCAGAAATAGAGTATTATTAGCACTCCAATAGCTTTCCTCTTGTCCTGTGTGATTCATGACTGTTCCACTAAAAGAAACTGCATCTCTAGTACTTCTATAACCACAGATTTATTCATCTGTTTTTGAATTATATACATGCAGATGAAATAAGACAGTATGTAATCTTTTGTGCTCACCTTCTTCATTTGATATGTTTTATTATTCATTCATCTTTATTGTGTAGAGTATTTTATTATGAAAATATTTCACAATTTATTTATCCATTTTATTCTTAGTGGCCATTTGGGCTATTTCCAGTTGAGAGGATTACAAATACTGTTGTAATAAATATGCTTAGACATTTTTTATACTCATAAATATGTATTTCTCTTATGTAAAAGCAACACCATTTAACACAAGCGGCATTTTTTTTTTCCTCCACTGGAATGCAGTGTCACTTTTTTATCCAAGAAATAATTACATATGTAAAGGTTTTTTTTCTTGGATTCTCTAGATTGGTATGTTGGTTTACTTATCTGGTTTTTGCCCCAATAACACCTTAATTTATTAATTATTTATAATAAGTATTTATATGTGACAGTTAAATCTTCCACCTCTATTCATCTGCATCGATATTTTATTGACTACTTTTATCTAACTTAGTATTAGTTTGAGAATTTCTACGAATTTCCTAACAGGATTTTGATTCTGACTGCACTTAATATTTAGATCAATTTTTCAGAATTGAGGTCTTTATCATATTGAGTCTTTCAATCCATAAAGATGACATATCTCTTCCTTTGTTTTTCTTATTTATCTGATTAAAAATTTTTAAAACATAGGTATAGAAATTTTACACCATTTCATTGATTCATTTCTAGGTATTTTGGTACTCATTGTTGCTATTGTAAATCAAATCATGATATTATTTTTATAAGAATTTCTTAAAGGATGACTTATTTTGTTTTCCAAAAAGTAAAATTATTCTGACAATGTTTAACCCTACCTTGTCAAATTTGAACATACTCTTAAGTAATGTCATAAGTATATATATTTTTCTTGTTTAGCATATATGTTTTCCTTTCTGAATTTATTGAGGTATAACTGACAAAAATTATATATACTCAAGATACGCAATATGATGATTTGCTCTACTTATAAATTGCAAAATGATTATCACAACCAAATTAACTAACACATCTATTACCACAGTTGGTTGTCATTTTCTGTGTAGCAAATGTCATTTTTAGAGCAGTTTAGTTTTTTCAAAAAGTAGAAAGCAGTCCTAACCTAAAAAGTGAGTCATGTTTGCTTGAGTTTGAAAGAAAGCCTGTAGCAGCATTGATAAGATCTATGCTAAGATTCCTGGTTGTCTTAAGTCCCAGTTCTATAGAAAATGTTTTATCATAAAAGCTCAGCTAGATATTCTGTATGTGTTAGAACAGCGGTCTGGAGGATCAGTATCCTGAGTCACTCATAAAGAGTACTGAATGGAGCTTTCTTTAAACTGGGGTATGTAGACCCATGAGACAACTTGATCCACCTTATGCTGACTGTAGGAAGAATATTTTGCTAACAGAGATCACTGGCAAATTGCCTGGGAGTCAGTTGCTGCTGAGGCAGCTGAGGCTGACTACTTTTGAGAAGGTTGTGTGTTTGCATCCCACAATTTTTTCAACTTTTTATATATTTTCCTTATCTTATTGAGTCCCTGGCTGGGACCTCAAGTTTAATTTTGCAAAGAAATGGGGATAGAGGGTGTCCTTATTTAATTCTTGATATCTGAAGAAAGCTTCCAATATTTCACATTAAGAATGAGATTTGCTTGGGAGGCTGAGACAGGCGGATCACGAGGTCAGGAGATCAAGACCATCCTGGCTAACACGGTGAAACTCCATCTCCATTATAAAATAGAAAAAAATTAGTCGGGCTTGGTGGCAGGCACCTATAATCCCAGCTACTCGGGAGACTGAGGCAGGAGAATGGTGTGAACCCGGGAGGTGGAACTTGCAGTGAGCTGAGATCAAGCCACTGCACTCCAGCCTGGGCAACAAAGGGAGACTCGGTCAAAAAAAAAAAAAAAAAAAGAATGAGATTAGCAGTAGGTTTTTTAGATAGCCTTTATCAAATTAAGGATTTCTAAAAATCATGAATATATATTAATAATTTTTGATTAATATTTATAGTGAAGAAATAAATGAGAATAAGTAGCTTTATTTTAATACAGGAGAAGTAACTTGAATAAACAAAACCATTTAGCGTTGGAATACAAATTATCATTATCTTTAGGCACCTTAATTTTGGTTTTAATTTATTCACAAATTTTGGAGTGACTAAACCTACGATCCACAGAATTTTGTTGTTGTTGTTACTGAAGGGAAAGTAATAATGTCAAGATTCTGTACATTGCATTGTAGCATTTGTGCTGCATGTTTGCTGAGAAACAATATGAACCATTTAACTAATAAGTGATATAAAATGCTTTTAATGTTGTTAAATATAAAATATTCCATATTTTAACTACTTATAGACTATGTTTAATAATAATGTAGAGAGTGTCATTGCTGACAACTGGTTTTCATAATGGTAAATAAAATTTTCAAAGAAAATTACTTTCAAAATTTTTATTTTTATTTGGGGGTGGCAATATACTATTATGATTTGAAAGACTGCCTAGCTGAAGTTTATGTAATTCTTTGGAGGAGTAGCTCCAATGCCACTTAAAAAAGTTGGTCAGTACTTTAAACTCTTGATATATAATGTCTAAGAACTTAGAAGCAACAATATAATTTTAAAGAACAAAAGGCAGACTCTATAGACACTTAAAATTATGTGACAGCCAATATATACACTTACAAAAAGAAAAGCCAGGTTTGAAGTGTCTTAAGTAATTACTAAATAGAAAGTTACTACCAAGACTCATTTCTGCGTTTATTGACATCTTTCAAAATAGTTTTCAAGAAATAAATAAATGAAGAAATTTCAAGAGAGTAAAAAGATGATACTTTTAGGTATAATACCGATCACTTGTAGGGTTGTTTTTAAAGAGAATTAAATAATTGGTCATGGCATTTTTACCACCTAGGTTTAAAAAACTGAAATTATAACTTTCACTTTGTATTAATATTCAAAGACATACTTTAAAAAGATTACATGTGTTTAAAAACTAAAGAAGAATTCATTTTCTGGGAAGGTGAAATAGATGCTCTCTTTCTTATTGGTCCTACTAAATACAATGGCCACCCTGAACATTAGCTATAACACAAAGACTCTGAATGGTGGACAGAATAAGTTAAATCAGATTGGGTTATTTTGGTGGCTCAGAGATTATATGATTTGCCTAGTATCACAAGATACTATGGGCCAAAGAGAAGGCTTCAAAAGAAATAAAAATACAAGGAGCAAAATGTACTGAAAGCAAACAGAAGAAAGGAAACAATAAAGATAAAATTAGAAATCAATGTCAGTGGAGAAAAATCAACAAACCAAGAGTTACATGTGAATCAATGAAATGAACAAACCTATACCAATACTGACAAAGAAAAAAGACAAATTTACAAATAACAAATTTGCAATAATTAAACAGAAAATAAAACAGACCAAAAGATAGTAAAGAGTAAGAAAGTACTATGAGCAACTCTCTGTATCTAAGTTTTATAACTTAGATAATATAGTTTTTGAAAAATACAATTTATAACTTATAAATATGAAATAGATAATTTGAGTAAGTCTACAAACATTAAGCAATTAATTTTAAATTAAAAAATTCAAATTCTAAAGAATTAATGTTAATTCTACATAATCTTTTTCAGAAAATAGAAAAGGAGGAAATAACTCCCAATTCATTTTTTAAAGATAGTATTGCCTTGATACCAAAATCAGGTAAAATTCACATACACACAACATACTTATGTTGAATGAGGGAAAAGTTTTCCCTCTAAAAATCAGAAACATGGCAAAAATGCCCACTCTTACTATTCTTATCCAGCATGGTGTTAACAATTGTAGCCATTGCAATGAGGCCAGAATATTTTTAAAAAAGAGAAAATATACAGATTAGAAAGCAAGAAATAAATATTTTTTATTTACAGATGATACAATTGTTCACATGGAAAATCCCAAGGAATATACAAAAAGCTTCTAAGATATAATAAATGATTTCAACGAGAAAAACATACAAAAATCAGTTTTTTTTCTGTCTCTTAACTATGAACAAGTGGGCAGTAAAATTAGAAAAATAATATCATTTACAATTGAAACATAACTTTTCATTTTAATTTAATTTTATTTTGAGTTATAAGACTCAAATAGTAAACATGCAAATTTCTCCAAATTAATGAATAGGTATAATACAATTTCTATTGAAACTCCAGCCATACATTTTGTAGATATAAATGAGATTATTCTAAAATTTATATGGAAAACCTAAGAAACTACCTAACAGCTCTCTTGCTAAAGAAGAATAAATTGGGACAAATCATCTATCTGAATTCAAGACTTTTAATGTGGTATATTAATCAAGACTCTCATATTGGTGGAAGGATGGACACATTTTGTGTCAATTAAATGAAACAATACATAATTATGAATTCATAGAATACTATACACCTATACCCAGCTGACATAGGTGGGTATTGGTGAAAAGGCAAAGATGAAAAGGCAATTGAATGGAAGAAAGAGTATTTTCAATGTATAGTAATGAAGTGATTAGACACCCATGGCTTAAAACATAAGTAAACTAAAGATGAACCTATGGCGTAAATGCAAAATGTGAATCTCTAAAACTTTTAGAGAAGTGTTAGAAGAAAATCTTCAGAACCTAGGGACAGGCATGTAGCTCCTAGACGTAACAGCAAAAGTACAATACATGAACACAAAAATTGATAAATTGGGCTTTCTTGAAATTGAAAACTTTTGCTTTGCAGAAGGTCATGTTAAGACAGTGAAAAGATGAGCTACACGGTGGGAAAAATATTTATAAATTGCCTGTTAAAAAGAGGAGTATCATTAAAATAAATAAAGGATTCTCAAAAGTCACATTTAAAAAAGGCCAAGGAGAAAGTAGGCAAAAGACATAAAGAGAAATTTCACCATAAAGGATGTACAAATTACAAGTGATATGGTTTGGCTGTGAACCCACCCAGATCTCCTCTTGAATTGTGGCTCCTATAATCCCCAAATGTCATGGGATGGATCCAATGGGAAGTAATTTAATCATGGGGGCATTTATCTCCATGCTGTTCTTATGATAGTGAGTGAGTTCTCAAAACATCTGATGGTTTTAGAAGGGGGTTTTCCCCTTTCATTCGGCACTTCTCCTTTCTGCCGCCATGTGAAGAAGGACATATTTTCTTCCATTTTCACTGATTGTAAGTTTCCTGAGGCCTCTAAGCCCTCCAGAACTGTGAGTCAATTAAACCTCTTTCCCTTATAAATACCCAGACTCAGGCAGTTCTTTATAGCAGCATGAGAATGGACTAATACAAACAAGTAGGCACAGGAAAAGATGTTCAACATCATTAGCCATTAGCAAAATTTATATCAAAATTATAATAAAATATTTTACTACATTCCTGTAAAAACTAGTAACAATATCAAATGCTGGTGATGATGCAGAAAAACTAGATCACTTATATATTACTGTTGGGGATGTAAAACATTCTAGAAAACAGGTTGTTAGTTTCCTACTAAACTAAATATGCAACTACTATACAACCCAGCATTGTACTTCTAGGCATTGAGCCTAGAGAGATAAAGATTTATTGTTACATAAAATCCTGTACATAAAAATTTTATTAGCTTTTTTCTAATAGTGAAAAACTAGAAACAATCTAGATTCTCCTTCAGTAAGTGAATAGTTAAACCAACTGGGGTACGTCCATGTCATGGAATACTACTCAAAAATACACTATTGACACAGGCAATAACCTGAGTAAACCTGCAGAGAATTATGCTGAATGAGGAAAGGAAAGCCATTTACATAATATTCTTGAAATGACAAAATTGTAGAATAAAGAACACATTAGTGGTTGCCAATAGTTAAGGAGAGAGGGAACTGAATGTGGCTACAAAAGGGCAGCGGGAGGGATATGGTAGCAATAACAATGTTCTGTATCTTGACTGTATTAACATTGATATTCTGTTTGTGATGTTGAATTAGAGTTCCACAAGATGTTACCTTTGAGGAAAATCAGGTAAAGAGTATACTAGATCTCTTTACATTATCTTCATAACTGCATGCATATCTACATTTATCTAAAAAATATAACTCTAAAATAAAAGCAAACCTGATGGTAGAAAATCTCTCCCTTTGAAAATGAAACCTTATTTCTTTGTTGTTGTACTTTCAGGAAGAAGTTGTATACGACGGGCAATCTCTTTTTATTCTATAGCATTCATTTGTTTTTGTCCTTGATGGGGTAAAATGTCAAAACTATTTTTGCATCTTCTAAGGAATAACATTATTACTAAAGCGGCTTAGATTGTTGTTTTTCCCTGTTGAATAAAGGTGAGAAAAAGGTGATTCAAATGAATTAGAAATGAAGGACATTTTCTGTATGTTTGTGATCTTCTGTGCAGTACAGAAAACAGCACAGTAGCAGAGTTTTATTTAGTAAATAGATCACTGGGAATACTGTACCCCTGGAACTGAACTGTAAGTCATCTACATTTCTTCCATTAAATTTTGTGCATAAAGCATATTATAAAATTCTATTTGTGTCCCTAAAATTACTTTGATAATTAGATCATTTTTTGAACACCAAAGCTCAGGAAAAGGGTCTTGTGAAATCTGTTGGGAATTTATCATTTAAAGTATTTGGAGCCTTAAGAGTGTAACTAGAATTAGACCATTATATTTTCAAAGTTTTAAGATTCTTCTAATTATACATAGAGAAATGAATCCAAACATCAAATCTATTGCCACTGCTTTGTGTATTTTGGTGGCTCAGAGATTATATGATTTGCCTAGTATCACAAGATGAGGTGATGGCAAAGAGGACTGCAGAAACAGTACTTTTATTATTTATTTGAGAATTATTTCTCCACTTGAAATTTTCTGTTATCTAATTTAGTCTCATTTTAGATGTATTTTTGCTATTGTTTTATTATTATTTAATATATGTCTAAGAAACTTTCCTGTTTCTTCTGTCTTAATACTGTAAATTGAGCAACATTTTGAATAAAACCATTAATAACAAAGGAACGAATTATCTTCAATGAAGCATATTGAAGATTGTTACTGGTTTTAAGTAACAGGGCATTTATAAAAACCTTAATGGGGTTGTGTTGATAATTTTATTATGCTTACTAGTTTATTTTCTGTTTTCAGGTGATATTATAACAAAGGTTGTCCTAAAGGTAAAGTTGAAATAAGTGGGTACTTGATTTAGCAATGCATAAATTCAGCATGAAGGAATGTTTAGAAAAGTTAAAATAGTTCCAGAGAACTAAAAGAAAGGTAAAAGACAGTCTCCCAAGAGCATTTCCACATTTTTCCATCCTCTACAATCCTATTCAAAAGATGAGGCAAAAGAAGGGCACGAAAAAGCCCTGCAAAATACAAGGGCGACAGTAAAGAAGCATTGAAGGCTATGGGCTCACTATTTGACTTGGAAACTGCTCCTCTCATTTGAACTGACTGAGGCTTATCAAAGAGGAAAACTCAGTTGGACTTTTTATTTTTTAGCTCACAGATAAAGCATTTTAAGAGAAACATTTTTTTTTTTTTTCACGTTTGTATATGATCAGACAAGAAAGTAGCTGAGGGCATTGTAGGAGGTTAAGCAAAGGAAATCAGTGGCTCTTGTACCTTTCAGAATATTTGTATACCATTCAATGTTACCTGTCCATCAATAGCTTCTCTCCTTTTTCAGAGAAAGAATTGTCTGCATTTTCTCAAGATTTACCTTGAATGCCACTTAATATTTTTAAAAACTTTTATTGTGAAATAATTTTAGACGTCTAGATAAGGCACAAGAATAGAACAAAGAATTGACCTTGGTAAAAATATTAATATTTTACTACATTTGCTTTATTCTCTCTCTCTTTCCCTCTTTATGTGTGCATATGTATATGTAAATATACTTGTAATTTTTTTCTGAACTTACTGAAAGTTGCTATTTTACCCATTACACTTTATGCTTCAATAAGTATTTCCTAAAAGAAAAGGACTACGGCCCTTGTTCTGCAAGACAAAGATCATTAAAATCAGAAAATTAACATTGATACAATAATACCAAAAATTATAGACTCCATTCACATTTCACCATTTATTTCAATAACACTCTTTATAGTGAAAAAAACTTAAATCTGTCTTTGTTCATAATGCTGTAACAAATTCCCACAGACTGGGTTGCTTATAAACAACAAAAAATGTATTCGTACCATTTTTGAAGGCTAAAGAGTCTGAAGTCAGGATTTCAGCATGTTCAGGGGCTGGTGGGAACGCTCTTCCAGGTTGCAGACTACTTCCTCCTTTCACATGTCAGAAAGAGAGCTAAAAAGCCCTCTGGGGTTCCTTTTATAAGAGCTCTAATCCCATTCATGAGGGCTTTACCCTCAGGACCTAATTACCTCCCAAAAGCCCCATCTAATATCATCACATTGGGGGTTAGAATTTCAACATACGAATTTTTTTAGGAGGGTAGGAAGCAAATATTCAACCCATTGCACTACCTGTACAGAATACAATTTAAGATCACATTAACACATATGGTTATGACGTCTCTTGAGTTTTTTCAATAATTCCTTAGCCTTTCCTTATCTTTCATGACTACAGTGATTTTGGAGTGTGAGTCACTTCATTTTTCTAGATTGTTCCTCTTTTTTGTCTATCTGATGTTTCCTCATGATTAAATCCATGTTCTTCATTTCGGGCATGAATATAACAGAAGCAATTGCATTTTTCTCATTACATCTTATCCACACATTTTGATTTGCTCCATCCTAGTGATGTTAGCTTAGTTAGGATGGTGTTTCACTGGCATTCTTCGTCATAAAATTATTCACCCTTTATAATAAATAATAATTTTGTGACTTGTATATCTATGTAAGTATCTTTTTCCTCGGCAAAATTTTGCCCACTAATTTTAATATTCACTGATAATTCAGTCTTATCTGAGTAAATTTTATTATGATGACTCACAAATGGTGATTTTCTAATTCTTCTACATTTATTAGTTGTCATTATAATTTAAGAAGAGCTTTCCCATTCCTTTCATTTACGTATTTATAAAGCATAGATTTATAAATGTATTGATATAAGCATAGATAAAAATTAGACAAAAACATAGTGGTGAAAATCTGGGAACTGTCTAATAAACAGGACATTATAGTTACAAAAATATCTGAGTTGGACTGCTTGTTCTTTTAGACTTATATCTTCAAAATATATGATATATATATATGCATATATATAATTACTTGATTTTATGTCAAACATTAGCTTTGGAAAGAAATAAAATAGTTTTTAAGATTCTGTTTATACTCAAAAGGTAAAATGGATAAAGAGATTATTTCATGTCAACTAATAACATTTTTTAAAAGTAACTTTCAGTTAAAGTAGTCAGATAAATGATGTCTAATTTAAATACAATGTGAATTTAAATACATATGTAATTTCAAATGCTTCAGTAGTCACATTAAAAAAGTGAAAAGATAAAAGTAAAACTATTTTTAACAATGTATTTTATTTAACTTAATATATCAAAATATTATCATTTTAATATCTAATCAGTATGAAATTATTAATGAAGTATTTTACATTTTTTCTCATTAATTCTTCAAAATCTTGTAGCTACTTTACACTTACAGAACATCTCAACTCATAGCAGCCACAATTCAAGAACTGAATAACCACATGTGGCATGTGGCTACTACATTGGAGAGCACAGATCTTTATAAATGAATCCAAAAGATTTTAAAAATCTAGAATACGTGAAGAGTCACCAAGTTATTCATTTTAATTTGAATGTGCAGGCACAGTATTGTGTGTAAGTAGAAAAAGTAACAAACAAAGTCATAATCATCATACCATAATAATTCTACAAAAGATATTGACCCTCACAACAATGCATGAGTGAGATTAATAGAAGTATTTGTGATAGATCAAATTCAGTGGAATGATTTACTTAAAGCATGCATTAAAAATAGATACTTCTTTAATATTTTTGTAGTATATCAGTTTGTTCAAAACAAGACTTCATCAGCTTGTTAGAAGCTTTCTATGACTATAGTTTTGCTACTATGAAATTCTAGCTTTCAACATATATATGCTATTTTCATGCCCTTGATTAAAAAGCACAAACCTATAAACACACACAGACACACACACAAGAAAAGATTTATCTATTAGAATCTTGTCAAAATATATCCCTTATCCAAACTTTAGGATTGAATGACTTATAAATAAAACAAAGTCATCAATTGTAGAATATTTTTGCCTACATTTAATTTGGGCTAAGATCAGTGATATTAAGAGGATGTGGAAGTAAACATAGCAAGCCTATGCACCAGGCACTCTCCTAAGTAAATGCTCATGTAAACGTTTATTTTCACAGAATCCTATGATTAGCTATTATAACATACAGTATGACTGTAGCAAAGTCATACACAAAGAGGTGAAGTAACTTACCCAAATTTGCACAGCTAGTAAACTTAGATATCAGAATCAAACATAAGCAGTCTAGAATTCATCCAAAGAAGCCCTGACCACATCAGACAGGATTATACATAAAAGTAGATTGTATACATTTGCCTGGTACACAGACTGTCAGTTTTTAAACGAGAGAAGAGGAGTTAGATTTTATGCAGAAATACAAAGAGCCTTGATAAAATAATCTTACTAGTCCACCCATCAGGCAAGTATATATTTCTCTGTGCTAGGCACTGCGATGGGCATTGAGGTGCAGTCCTGCATAAGATGTAAAAATTGAGGAGAAGCAGGAAATAAACAGGCAATTACAATGCATTATTGGAAGTGCTCTCCTACAAATATACACAAAATGAAGTGAGATATACAGTAAGCTTAGCCCAGCCTTGGGAGTTAGGAAGGCTAAAAGAAAAGTTGTTGAGTCCTGAAGAACTAGTAGGAGTTGAGTTAATGACTTGCAAATATATATAATGAAGCCTAAGGGTCTCCAGTGTTATTATCATGGGAATAAGTAGTCCACCTGGGGGTTATAGATGCACCTTAAAATGTGATTAAACAGAACCATAAATTACAACCTCAAAAGCTCATGTGGAAGGACAGAAGAGAATAACAAGTGTTTACAGTTGTTGAGTAAACTCTGTAGCAGGTGCTGGTTATGTGATATATGTGCATTATCTTTATGTTCACTTTTGCATACATCCAATAAGCTTCAAAAGGGTGGAAAACTTTCCCAAGATTAATGTGTCATAGCTCTCTGAATTAAAGAACCTGATTTTTCCTTTTTATTATAATACTGTCTCCTGCTTTTTAAATAAAAAAGTGAACTGCCACATCAGAGAAAATGATTTGTTTGCTACTTTGGGGTACTCAGAGAAAGATGAGAGACTTTTAAATTTTCAAATAGTTCAAAACTAACATTTTGGAACAGCTACTAAGGAATTTTATCATTCATAATGACAATAACATTTTACATTTGAAGAACAATAAATTTTTGTGGTATACAAACTCTTTTACTTCTCTTATTTGCTAACAGGTATTTATAGAACAGGCACTGTTAGTCTCATTTTAGCAGTGTGAATGTCAACATCTAAATATATCACAAATTTGAAGCATTCAGATATACACAAAGCATATCCATTGATGCTTTGTTCAGATTAAGATTTTTCAAGATATTCTGTTCTCATTTAAGTGATCTAACAATTTTTACTTATATTTCTGTAAAAAATAAATTCTTTGTGATTAGAAGGTGAATAAAATTTAAATTACTTGAGTGTTTTGAAAGCAGCAGCAGACAATAAAAGAATTTATGCCAATAGCCAAGTATAATTATTTTGTTATTAATCATTTAAACTGATTATGTTTATATTTATAAATATTAACTTGAAATACTAAATCTTAAAAATGTTTTATTAAAGTAACACCGTACTAGACTCCTTAGAGACCTGTTTTGCGATGTGTGGAAAACATTTTCTGAATATCACATTGTGGATGGTTATATTTTACAGATTTGGAAAATAAAATATTCCAGGGATTTTTGCTAAGCTGGTGTGCTTTTTGAAGATCATCTTTTTGTCTGGAATGTATATTATACCAACATACAAACTAGAACAGTTCAAATAACTCTTCTGTTAAAAATGAGTTTATTTGAAATTGAATGTCACTTGATAATGTAAGATCATAATCTTTCAATGTTTCTTACTCTCTTTATAGTAAAATTAACGTAAATTTTAAAATATTCATTTTTGTCTCTTTAATATTATTTTCAACATTTCCTTGTTACCTTATGATATTCAAACAACAAATTTCTTATAAATAAGAAATGTATAATACATTCCTGATAATATTTTTATAAAGTCATGACACAATTTAAACTGAAAATGATTATAATTCATCAAGCACATACATATTTTTGCAAGATGCCTGGCTCGTTTTGTTAGTTAACTAACACTGCCTCACAACTGTCAATATTGTGATGATTCCCTCTATTAGGTAAATAGGTCACAATTGATTTGCAAATCTAGCAAAAAAATTGCATGTCAGATTCTCCATTTATCTATAATTTCTTTATATAGAAAGCTCAGGAAAATTCTGCTTAGGTCACCAGGAATTGCTCTTACTCTTTCTTACACCTTAGTAGGAAAAAAAAAAGGATTTTTTTTTTTTTTAATCTTAAAAGCAATTTAGGGTAATATATCACAAAACTTTATGTAAGGAATCTTTTTCAAAATAAATTTTTGGAGTTGGTAGAGGCTTCAAGGTGACTGACTAGGGGCATTTTGTACTTGCTTCATCCACTAAGAAGAACCAAAATAACAAGTAGGTAACTATTAACACTTTGAATACCTCATCTAAGAAAGAACACTGGAATTAAACAGAAAAGTGGCAGGCTATACCTAAAGAAAGGATGGAGAAAGAAGCAAAGTAGGCTGTGTGGCTAGGATCAGCTGCGAACCAAGAGAAACTACCTAACATTGGAAAAGGGTCAGTGAAAGACCCTCAGAAGCCCACATTCTCACTGTAGACTCCTATAATCTTAGTCATGAGAGAGTCCCTCAACCCTCATGGGTCCTGAAACTACATAATGAGCTGCCAGGAGATTGTGCAACAGCACTGCCCCAGGGAGAAAGATTGCACTGGGCCTCTCACAGTCCTTGAGACCTTAGCAGCTATAGTATAGCACCATTTTGGAACTACACTTCCAACAGACTGCACACTGCCCTGCGGTCCCGTGGCGCTAGGACGAAGTGTAAGAGAAACATGGGTCGTTCTCTCCAGAGCTTAGGATTCAGCAACCACAGGCCACCGCAGCCAGAATGGAGGCATGAGCAAAGCACAGCCTGCTGCTTTTAAGGCTCAAGTGTGAGTGGAGTGCCAGTCTAGAATCCCACTCGCAAAAGACTGTGCATTGTCCTGGAGCTCAGCAACGCTGGGGTAGAGGCCCAAGAGAAGCCATGAATGATGCCCCTTTGGCTGAGGCATGAGCAACAGTAGGTTAATGCACATGATGCAGAGGCAAAATCAAGGTGTGGGCCACCACCAATCAAGGCACCATCATAGAGCCCCATCCCCAACAGACCATTCTGCATACTATCCTGGATCTCTGCAGTGCTGGGGCTGAGGGACAAGAGCAGAGCTGGCTTCTGTCATGTTGGCTGCTGAGAAAAAAAGAGGGAAGAGCTGGCTGCTGACCCTAGGATTTAAGAGTGAGCAACCATGGGCTACCACACTCAGAACTGAGACAAAAGTGCTGCTGGGATTGAGATGTGAGTGACATGGGCACTTCCCATCCACTGACCAAGGCTCCCATCAGTAAAAGTGTTACCACCACCACCCTCACCCCAGTGGCAGGGCAGCAGCACAGCCTCTGCCATACCCAATTTGAGCATTGTGCTGGTGGCCTGGGGAAAGAACCAACCCTCCCTACCAAGGCCAGCAACTATATACACCACTGGAGGGCCTGAGTATAATCCAGCCCAGCCTAACTTTGCCCCTCTCCCCATGCCAGAACATACAGTCAGGAGCAAGAATATTACCCAACTCTGTCCACCAACATTGGCACCTGAGCACTTCTCCCAGGGGCCTGAGGTTGTGCATAATCACCCAGCTGCTACAACCACAGCTGGCACCTACCTGCCTATGTCACCTGCAGACCTGGCGACTGGCATACCCAGCCCGTCACATTCCTTGCCAACACTATCATGCACTTCTTGGGACCCAGAGTGCTATCCTGCCAGGGCCAGTGCCATTATTCATGATGTATCAACTGCCCAGGAGCCTGAGAACTTGCGTACCTCCCTGGGCCAGGGCTGTCACTACTAGTCTCTGAGCAAGCCACCGGGAGACCCCAAAATTGGTTTACCTGCACTCACTATCACTAGTGCCAGTATGCACCATCTTAGGTCTCAGTGACAAGCATACTCAGCCCTTCCCTGCCAGCATTGGGCCCAAAGACTGCCCAATTGGGTGTCCTTGTTTCCACAAAGACTGTACCACAGCCTCAATGAATAACTACGCCCTAACTACTGAGAAAATCTCAGATACAAATGATGCTGTTTATAGCCAAAGAAATTATGCAGAGACCACACTACTGCTCACATTCAGAATCAAAGTTAAAGTACCCTAATCAATTAACAAACACCAGGGATTCATCCTCAGAAAAAAGTCCTCTCTATGAAAGTAAATTTAAAAAATTACAAGAAATGACTGATACACCAGATGCATGGATATCAATAAAGACACATGAAACATAAGAAAAAGAAAATATGACACCTCCATAGGAACACAATAATTATCCAGAATAGATCCCAATAAAAATTCAAATTGTTGATTCTAAAGAAACTCAGTGAGATCAAAGAGAAATTAAAAAAAAAAAGAAATTAGGAAAGCAATTCAGAATATGAATAAAAAATTTACCAAAGAGGCAAATAACATAAAAATAACCAAATTGAAATTTTGGAACTGAAGAATTCATTGAATGAACTACACAATATATTTAAATGATTCAACAATAAACTAGATTGGCAAAAGAAAGAATCTCAGAACTTGGAGACAGATATTTGAAATAACCTAGTCAGATTAAATATTAATCAAAAATAATTTAAAAATAATGTATGAATTTTCAGTGTCTCCGAAGGTGAAGGGAGAGCAAAAGGATTTAAACACCTTTTCTTTACTTTACTTTTCTTTTCTTTACTTTACTTTTCTTTTTCTTTTTTTTTTTTTGACAGAGTCTTATTCTGTCACTCAGGCTGGAGTGCAATGGCACAATCTCAGCTTGCTGCAGCCTCAACTTCCTGTCCTCAAGTGATCAACCCACCTCAGTCTCCTGAGCTAGGACTACAGGCACACACCATCACACCCAGCTTATTTTGTTTAGCTTTTGTAGAGATAAAAACCAGGCTGGGCTCAAACTTTTGACTGAAGTGATCCTACCACCTTGGCCACCCAAAGTGCAAGGATTACAGGCATGAGCCACCAAACTGGCCAGACCAACTATACAGCAAGGTATTAGATGAAAATATCCCAAGTCTAACAAGAAATTTAGATATGCATGGCCAGGAGACAGAAAGAACAAGCATTACCCCCAGATGTGGTGGCTTACGCCTGTAATCCCAGCAATTTGGGAGGCCAAGGTGGACAGATCACCCAAGGTCAGGAGTTCGAGACCAGCTTGACCAACATGGAGAAACCCCATCTCTACTAAAAATGCAAAAATTAGCCAGGCATGGGAGTACATGCCTGTAATCCCAGCTACTCGAGTGCTGAGGTAGGAGAATTACTTCAATCTGGGAGGCAGAGGTTGTGGTGAGCCAAGATCGCGCTATTACACTCCAGCCTGGGCAACAAGAGCAAAACTCTGAAAACAAGAGAGAGAAGAAAGAAAGAAAGAAAGAAAGAAAGAAAGAAAGAAAGAAAGAAAGAAA
>NC_045434.1:117722557-117815257 GCF_002776525.5 Piliocolobus tephrosceles | reverse complement strand
GAAAGAAAGAAAGAAAGAAAGAAAGAAAGAAAGAAAGAAAGAAAGAAGGAAAGGAAGGAAAGAAAGAAAGAAAGAAAGAAAGAAAGAAGGAAAGAGGGAAAGAAAGAAAGAAAAGAAAGAAAGAAAGAAAGAGAAAGAAAGAAAGAAAAGAAAGAGAAAGAAAGAAGGAGAGAGAAAGAAAGAAAGAGAGGGAAATTTAGATACGCAGATTTGGAGGCCAGAGATTCACTAATATCTTCAATGAAAACACGTTTTTTCATTCACTGTTATAGTCAGAATAATCTAAAGTCAATGACAAAGACAGAATTCTAAAGACAGAGAAAGAAAAGTGTCTAGTTAACCTATAAGAACCCCATCAGACTAACAGCAGATTTCTCAGCAGATTTCTCAGCTGAAATCTTACAGGACCGAATAGTATGAAAATGACATATTCAAAGTTCTGAAAGAAAAAACGTCTGACAAATGTACTATATTGAGCAAAATTATATTTCATAAATGAAGAAGAAATAAAGTATTTCCATGAGAAGCAAAAGCTGAGGAAATTCGTCAGCATTAGGCTCACCATCCAGAAATGCTCTATGGAATCCTAAACCTGGACAAGGAAGAATGACATTTACCATCATGAAAACACACAAAAGTATAAAACTCAACTGTAAAGCTAAAACACAAATGAGAAAGAGAAAGGACTTCAAGGGTACCACTAGGGATAACCACAAAACCACAGTGACATATAAGAGGGGGGGAGAACAAATAAAAAATATATAAAACAACCATAAAATAATTAACAAAACTTCACATATTAGTAACCTAGATAATAAATTGATTAAAATATTTACTTAAAAGATGTAGACTGGATGAAAGAATTAAAAAAAAAATGATCCAAATATATGCTGCCTATCAGAATTGCATTTTATCTGTAAAGACATGTATAAGCTGAAAATAAAGGAATGTAAAACAAATATTTCACTCAAATATAAACTAAAAGTTATCAGGGAGAATTCAACATCATACTTTCAACATTGGAAAGATCTTGCAGACAGAAAATCAACAAAGAAATATTAATTAACACAAACTGGCAAACCTTTACCTAGACTAAGAAAAAAAGAGACATGATCCAAGTAAATAATTTCAGAAATAAAAAAAGGAAACATTACAACTGATACTGCAGAAATTAAGAAGATCATTAGTGGATACCATAAGCCATGATATACCAATAAATAGGAAAATACAGAAAAAATAGATAAATTCATAGACACATACAACCTATCAAGATTTAACTATGTAGAAATCCAAAATCTGAACAGACCAATAACAAGTAACGTAATTAAAGCTGTAATAAAAAGTTTCCGGTAAAGAAAATTCTGGGACCCAAAGGCTTCACTGCTGAATTCTACCAAATATTTAAAGAAAAACTAGTACCAATCTTTCTCAAACTATTCCAAAAAATAGAGTAGGGGGGAATACTTCCAAACTTATTCTACAAAACCAGTATTACCCAGATACCAAAACCAGAAAAAGACACATCAAGAAAGAAAACTACAGGCCAATATCCCAGATTAGTATTGATGCAGATATCTTCAACAAAATACTAGAAATCCAGCACACATTAGAAAGGTAATTCATCATGATGAAGTGGGATTTATCCCAGGGGTGCAAAGATGGTTCAACATCTGCAAATCAATCCATGTGATACATCATAGCAACAGAATGAAGGACAAAACCATGTGATAATTTCAATTGATGATGAAAAAGCATTTGATAAAATCAACATCTCTTCATGATAAAAACTTTTAAAAACTGGGTATAGAAGAAACAAACCTAAACATAATAAAAGCCATATATGACAGACCCACAGCTAGTGTTATACTGAATGAGGAAAAACTAAAAGCCCTTTCTCTAAGATCCAAAACATGTCAAGGATGCCCCCTGTCAACACTGCTATTCAACATAGTACTGGAAATCCTAGTTAGAACAATCACACAGGAGAAAGAAATAAAAGTCATCTAAATTGGAAAGGAAAAAGTCAAATTATTCTTGTTTGCAGATGGTATGATCTTAAATTTGGAAAAGCTTAAGGACTCCACAAAAAAATTATTACAACTGATACACAAATTCAGTAAATTTGAAGGATAAAAAAAAGACATACAAAAATCAGTAGACCAACAGTGAACAATATGAAAAAGAAATAAAACAATAATCTCATTTACAATAGCCACACATAAAATTAAACACCTAAGAATTAACCAAAAGAAGTGTAAGATCTGTATCATAATAACTATAAAAAAATTGATGTAAGAAATTGAAAGGAACACCAAAAATGGAAAGATATTCTATGTTCAGGAATTGGAATAATCTATGTTATTAAAATGTCTATATTACCCAAAGCAATCTACAGATTTTACACAATCCCTATCAAAATACCAATGACCTTCCTCAGAGAAATGGAAAAATAATCCTAAAATTTATATGGAGCCACAGAAGACTCAGAATAGCCAAAGCTATCCTGAGCAAAAAGACCAAAACTGAAGGGATTACCTTACTTTAAGTTATACTACAAAACTATAGTAACCAAAACAGCATGATACTGGCATAAAAACAGACATATCAACAAATGGAACATAATAAAACCTAGAAATAAATCCACACACCTACAGTAAAATCTTTTTTTTTTTTTTTTTTTTTGAGACGGAGTCTTGCTCTGTCGCCCAGGCTGGAGTGCAGTGGCTGGATTTCAGCTCACTGCAACCTCCGCCTCCCGGGTTCATGCCATTCTCCTGCCTCAGCCTCCCGAGTAGCTGGGACCACAGGTGCCGGCCACCTCGCCCGGCTAATTTTTTGTATTTTTAGTAGAGACGGGGTTTCACCGTGTTAGCCAGGATGGTCTCGATCTCCTGACCTCGTGATCCGCCCGTCTTGGCCTCCCAAAGTGCTGGGATTACAGGCTTGAGCCACCGCGCCTGGCCAAAAAGGAGATTATTAATCGTACATTTACAAATAACCAAAAGTGTGTAATTGGATTATTTGTAACACAAAACATAAATGTTTGAGGAAATGGATACCCAGTTTTCCATGTTATTATTATGCATTGCATGCCTATATCAAAAACTCGTATGTGCTCCATAAATATATATATACCTGGTATATACCCACAAAAGTTAAAAATTAAAAAGTTAAAAATAGTGAGCAAGAATAGCTATACCTATATCAGATAAAACATACTTTAAGTCAAAAACAATAAAAAGATTAATAAGTTAATTATATAGTGATAAAGGGATCAATTCAGTTAGAAAAAAACTGTCTAAATATATATGCACCCAACACTGGATGATCTATATGCATAAAGCCAATATTACTAGATCGATAAAGTCAGGCACCAATACAATAATAGTGGGGGACTTCAATACCCCACTTTCAGCATTAGACAGATTTTCTAGGCAGAAGATCAACAAAGAAATATTGGACTTAAACTGGACTTGAAAGCAAATGGCCTTAATAGGCATTTATAAAACATTTTATTGAACAAATGCAGAATGCACATCATTCTCACCAGCACATGAAACATCCTCTAGGATAGGCCATATTCCAGGCCACAAAATAAGTCTCACCAGATTTTTAAAATTGACATAATGTCAAGCATCTTTTCAGGCCAATACGGAATAAAACTAGAAATCAGTAACAAGAGAAGCTTTAGAAACCATGTGAATGAATAAAAATTTATCAACATATCTCTGAATGCCCATTGAGCCAATGGAGAAATTCAGACAGAAATTTAAAAACAATAATTGTTAAAACAAATTAAATGAAAACACAGTGTACCAAAACCCATGGGCTACAACAAAAGCGCCAATAAGAGGGAAGTTTATAGCAATAATGGATTACATCAAAAAATAGAAATATTTAAATAATCCAATGATGTAACTCAAGAAACTAGGAAAGCAAGAACAAACCAAACCCAGAATTAGCAGAAAAAGGAAATAATAAGATCAGAAAATAACTTAATGTAAAAATACCAAAAATTACAAAGAATTGATGAAATTAAAAATAGATTCTTCAAAAAGATGAAAAAATCGATAAACTACTACCTCAACTAACCAAGAAAATAAAAATGTAAGACCCAAATAACTAAAATCAGAAATAAAACCAGGGGAGCAATACACCTAACACCACAGAAACACAAACGACCATCAGAGACGATCACAAAAAACTATATGCTCTACCAAAACCAGACTAGGACACAACAACAACAACAACAACAACAACAACAACAACAACACTACAGGCCAATATTCCTGTTGAACATACATCCAAAAATCCTTAACAAATACTAGAAATTTTAATTCAATAGGATATCAAAAAGATAATACACTATAATCAAGTGCTATTTATACCACTGATGCAAGGTTGGTTCAATATATGCAAATCAACGTATGATACACCACATCAACAGAATGAAGGACATATAAAAAATTTTCCTTTTAATTATACATTATTTTTGGACATATAAAAAAATTTATTTTTATTATACATTATTTTTGGACATATAAAAAATTTTCATTTTTATTATACATTATTTTTGGACATTCTCCACATATTCCTGTAGATTGCTGAGCATTTTTTAGATGATTGCTTTAAATTCTTTATCTAGCAAATATGCCATCTATTCTTTCTGAGGGACAGTTTCTGGCTTACTTATTTATTTTTGAATAGGCTATATTTTCCTATTTCTTTGTTTATCTCATGTCTTTTTTTGGTGAAAACTGGACATTTGAATATAATAGTACAGTAAATCTGGAAATCAGGTTCTCCTTTTGTCCCAGGATTTGCTGATTTTTTAGTTTTCTTTCTTTCTTTTTTTTTTTTTTTTTGAGACGGCGTCTCGCTCTGTTGCCCAGGCTGGAGTACAGTGGTTGGATCTCAGCCCACTGCAAGCTCCGCCTCCCGGGTTTACGCCATTCTCCTGCCTCAGCCTCCTGAGTAGCTGGGACTACAGGCGCCCACCACCTCGCCCAGCTAGCTTTTTTTTTTTTTTGTATTTTTTAGTAGAGATGGGGTTTCACCATGTTAGCCAGGACATTTTCTTTTTTTTCTTTCCATTTTGTAGGCTATTCCTACTGTAATGTAAACCTGTGGTATAAACTTAATTTCTTCTCAGGTCTTTTTTGAACCTTAGCACGTATGATGACTTTCTAAATTCTCTCTATATACGGTTGCTTTTCAATGTTCTAGACTTTAAATATCTAGTTCCCAATACAGAAAAAGAGAAAAATGGGAGTGAGGTAAGAAAAGTAAAAAATATAAGGGGGTGTTGGCTCTTTTAAATCTCATGGAAGTTGCTTCAGACCAAGGTGAAGGGCCTTGCAACAGCGTGAGGAGAGATGCAAGAACGGTGGCCCCACTCTGTGTTTGCATCTCCAATATAAGCATCAGCAAACAGTAATCTGAACAAAATCCCGTGTTTTTGGAGGACAGGATACTTTTTGCCCACCCTGGCTCCCACAAGCGGCCTGCAAACTGCTTCAGCAATACGTACACAGCTGCCTGCCAAGGGGCTGGTGGCTGTGTAGATATATCTTGCTGTGAATTAAAATTGTCAGAAGTTAACTGAAATTTACCATCTATGCCTTCCCCTGTAAGTTTCAATACTTCAAATAGATACCAGACCTTTAAAATTGTTATGTAGACAGGTTTTGCTAGTGCAATTGTAGTCTGGGTGAAGAGAAAGATTTTTGGTGCTTTCTACTCTATCATTTTCTCAGGATCCTTGCCTCTTCTCATTTACTTTGCTCTAACCTTTTTTTTTTTTTTTTTTTTTTTTAACTCTTTAGGCTTAAGTCGTTCTTCTTTTATTTCCTTGAGGTAAGTTGTTTATTTGAGACCTTCCTTTTTCATGTAGGCATTTATCACTGTAAAGTTTCCTCTTAGTGCTTCTTCTGTTGCATTCTATATATTTTGGTACGTTTCATTTCACTTTCAGCTGTCTCAAGATTTTTTAAAATTTTTCTTTTGATATCTTCTTTGACTCACTGGTGCTCAGAAGTGTATTGCTTAATTTCTACATATTTTTGAAATGTTCAGTTTTCCTCCTGTTGTTGTTGGATGGAATGTTGAATGTTCCATATATCTGTTTCATTCATTTGGTCAATAGCATTGTTAAAGTCTGTTGTTTTCTTATTAATTTTCTGTCTGTATGATTGATTCATAGTTGAGAGTATTGAAGTCTCCTAGTATTATTGCATTGCTGTCTATTTTGTTCTTGATTTCTGTTAATATATACATACGTTGAATATAGGTGCTCTGTTGGTATGTGAAAATGTATTCAAATTGCTATGTTTAATTGATACATTAAATCTTCTATAATTATACAATAACTTTTCTTGTCATGTAATAGTTTTTGATTTAAGTCTATTTTGTCTGATAAAAAATATAGCCATGCCACTCTTCTTCTCTGTTTTGATTATGATTTACTTGGAATATCTTTTCCCATTGCTTCACTTTCAATGTATGTGTGTCGTTAAAGCTAAAGCCAGTCTTGTGGACAGCACATAGTTGGATCTTGTTTTTTGTGCCCATTTGGTCACTTTACAACTTTTTATTAGAGTGTTTAATCCATTTAAATTTAAAGTAAATGTTGAGGCTGGGCATGAGGCTGGCCATGCCTGTAATCCCAGCATTTTGGGAGGTGGAAGCAGGTGGATCACTTGAGGCCAAAAGTTCAAGATGACATTGGCCAACCTGGTAAAACGCTGTCTGTACTAAAAATACAATTAGCTGGGCGTGGTGGCATGCACCTGTTATCCCTGCTTCTCAGAATGCTAAGGCAGGAGAATCACTTTAACCCAGGAGGTGGAGGTTTCAGTGAGCTGAGAACACACCACTGTGCTCCAGACTGGGTGAGAGAGCAAGTCTCTGTCTCAAAACAAACAAACAAACAAACAAACAAACAAACAAACAACAGCCGGGCACGGTGGCTTATGCATGTAATCCCAGCACTTTGGGAGGTCAAGGTGGGCAGATTATGAGGTCAGGAGATCAAGACCATCCTGGCTAACACAGTGAAATCCCGTCTGTACTAAAAATACAAAAAATTAGCCAGGCGTGGTGGCACATGCCTATAGTCCCAGCTACTTGGGAGGCTGAGGCAGGAGAATTGCTTGAACCCAGGAGACAGAGGTTGCAATGAACTGAGATCCTGCTACTGCACTCCAGCCTGGGCAACAGGGTGAGACTGTCTCAAAAACAAAACCAACAACAAAAAAATGTAAATATTGATAGGTAAGAACTTGCTGTTGACATGTTGTTAATTATGTTCTGTTTTGCAGTTCTTTTTTCTTTTCTTCTTTTTTGTTTTTTTATAATTTCATAATTTATCTTTGATAATTTATTTATAATGGTATATTTTAATTTTAAATTTTCATGTCCACTATACATTTCTTTAACTTTTATGTATCTACTATAAATTTTTCTTTGTGAATACCACAGGGCTTACATAATCTTCTTGCAGTGGCCTATTTTAAGCTGATAATAATTTAACTTCCCTCACATATAAAAATGCCATACATTTTCTTCTCCCTACACAATACTCTTTCTGTTATTGATGTCAAAATTACATCTTAAAATATTGTGCATTAGTTAATTATTATAATTATAGTTATTCTTAATACTTCTGCCTTTCAACATTTACACTAGGGTTAAAGCTGATTTACACATTACTATTAAAATGTTAGAGTACTGTGTGTTTGCATATATATTTTCCTTAACCACTGAGTTATAATTCTTTCATGTACTCTCATATTGCCATTTGGTTTCAATTAGAAGAATTCCCTTTAGCAATTTTTGTAACGCCTTTCCTGTGGTGATGAACTCCCCACAACTTTTATTTGTTTGGCAAAGTCATTATCTTGCCTATATCTCTGAAGAACAGCTTGGTTGGGTAAAGTATTCTTAACTGGAATGTATTTTTTTCTTATAGCACATCAAATATATCATTCTACTATCTTGGCCTGCTGTTTAGATTACTCTTTATATAATAAATTGACACTCCAGGAATATTTGGCCTTTTCTACTATTCTTTCTTGGTACCTCTGATAAAAACAAAACAAAACAAAACATTTAATTTCAAACATCAATGCGAACTGCAAAATACCTTGCATTGTGTTTAATGAGAAATGCCTCACTTACATAAGAAATACTCACTTACATAAGAAATACTATATTTTTTTCTAAAAACAAAGAAAAGAAATATAAAAGTGGAGAGATAAATCTTCCTAAAGTTTAATCATAAACTTAATGCAATTCAAAACCAAATCCTAGAGAGGAGTTGATATGATATAAGCCATAAGAGTGCTGGCTCTAAAGTCAGATGACCTGAGATGAATGTAAACTATAACATTAGCTCTGTGATATATCATAAACTACTTAACCATTATTTCACAGACAAACAAGACAATCAAAATGAAGAACAATTTTATTTTTATTGTGATGAATTTATACTAAAAATATTTTCACACTCAAAGATATGTGTATTTATAATAATTCAAAATACATTTTCATTATGAGAAAATGTGTTAAAAAATTAAAACATCATTTGCACTGTAATATACTATGCACTCCTTCTGAATAATTTTTCAAGTTATGTATAATGACATGAAAATTGGCCATTTTATACTGCTAAGTGAGAAAATATACTGTTAAATGTTCATTGTGACCACTATGATCCTATTTTTAAAATGTAATACTTAATATTTAAAAAAATCTTCTATTATCTATCTATCTATTTGTCTGTCTAACTGTCTATCATTTATCTATGTACCTACATATCTATCTGAGATGGATTTCTGTGTCCCATCCCAAATTTCATCTTGAACTGTAACCCCCATAATTCCCATGTCTTGGCAGGGACACAGTGAGAGGTAATTGAATCATGGGGCAGGTCTTTTTTATGATTTTTTATGATAGTGAATAAATCTCACAAGATCTGACAGTTTTATTAGGCGGAGCTCCCTTGCACATGCTATATTGCCTGCCGCCATGTTAGATGTGACTTTGTACCTCATTTGCCTTCCGCCATAATTGTTAGGACTCCCCAGCCATGTGGAACTGTGAGTCAATTAAACCTCTTTCCTTTATAAATTACCCAGTCTCAGGTGTGTTTATTAGCAGCATGTGAACTGACTAATACAGTGAATTGCTACCAGTAGGGCGGGTGTTGCTCTTAAGACACCTGAAAATCTGAAAGCAACTTTGGAACTGGGGTAACAGTCCGAGGTTGCAACAGTTTGAAGGGCTCAGAAGAAGATAGGAAAATGTGGAAAAGTGTGGAACTTCCTAGAGACTTGTTGAATGGCTTTGACCAAAATGCTGACAGTTATATGAACAATAAGGTCCAGACTAAAGTGATCTCAGATGGAGATGAGGAACTTGCTGGGAACTGAAGCAAGGGTGACACTTGTTATGCTTTGGCAAAGCGATTGGCAGCATTTTGCCCCTGCCCTAGAAGTCTGTGGAACTTTAAACTGGAGAGATCACTTAGGGCATCTGGTGGAAGAAATTTCTAAGCAGCAAAGCTTTTAAGAGTTAATTTGGGGGCTGTCAAAAGGGTTCAGTTTGATATATTCACAAAGATACTGTTTGTAATGGGAACTTATTATTTAAAAGGAAAGTAAAACATAAATGTCTGTAAAATTTACAGTCTGATAATGCAATAGAAAAGAAAAGCTCATTTTCCTGAAGAGAAATTTAAGTCAGCTGCAGAAATTTGCATAAGTAAAGAAGGGTCAAATGTTCATCCTAAGACAATGGGGAAAATGTCTCCAGGGCATGTCAGAGGTCTTAACAGCTGCTCCTCCCATTACAGGCCTAGAGACCTAAGAGGGAAAAATGGTTTTGTAGGCCAGACCCAGGACCTGGCTCCTTTGTGCAGTGTCAGAATTTGGTGCCTTGCATGCTAGCTGTGGCTAAAAGGGGTCAACATACAGTTCAGGCTGTTTCTGAGCGTGCAAGTCCCAAGCCTTAGTGGCTTACACATTGTGTTGGACCTACAGGTGCACAAAAATCAAGAACTGAGGTTTGGGAACCTCTCCCTAGATTTCAGAGGATGTATGGAAGTGCCTGGATGTCCAGGCACAGGAGGGCTTCAGGGACAGAGCCCTCATGGAGAACCTCTGCTAAGGCAGTGCAGGAAAGAAATGTAGGATGGGAATCCTTACACAGACTTCTCACTGGGGCACTGCCTAGTTGTGTGAGAAGAGAGTCACTGGCTGTTGGTGGATCTATTATCTACTGATGGATCTATCACTGGTGGATGATAGATCCACTGACAGCTTGTACAGTTTGCCTGGAAAAGCCACAGATACTCAATGATAGCCTGTGAAAGCATATAGGATGGGGGAGGTATACCCTGCAAGCTACAAGGATGGAGCTGCACAAGACCATGGGGACCCAGCTTTTTCATCATTGTGCCCTGGATGTAAGATATGGAGTCAAAGGAGATCATTTCAGAGCTTTGAGATTTGACTGACCCACTGGAATCCAGAAATTCATGGGGCCGGTAGCCCCTATGTTTTGGGCAATATCTTCCATTTTGAATAGCTGAATTTACCCAGTGCCTGTACCTCCATTGTATCTATCTAGGAAGTAACTAACTTGCTTTTGATTTTACAGGATCATAGGCAGAAGGGACTTTCTTTGTCTTAGATGAGACTTTGGACTGTGGACTTTTGAGTTAATGCTGAAATGAGTCAAAAAGTTCTGGGAACTGTTGGGATGGCATGATTGATTTTGAAATTTGAGGACATGAGATTTGTGAGTTGCCCAGGGTAGAATGATACAGTTTTACTGTGTCCCCATCCAAATCTCATCTTGAATTGTAACTCCTATAATTCCCACATGTTGTTGGAGGGACCTGGTGGAAGGTAATTGAATCATGGGGAGGATCTTTTCTGTGAATGTTCTCATGATAGTGAATAAGTCTCATGAGAGCTGATGGTTTTATAAAAGGGAACTCTCCTGCATATACTTTCTTGCCTGCCACCATGTAAGACATGACTTTTTACCTCCTTCACCTTCTACCATGATTGTGAATCCTCCCCAGCCATGAGAAACTGTGAGTCAATTAAACCTCTTTCCCTTATAAATTACTTAGCCTCAAATATGTCTTTATTAGCAGCATGAGAACAGACTAATACATTATCTATCATCTATCTATCATCTATAGAGGTAGACCTCGTGTTGTAAAAGTAGACACAAGATGTGAAAGATATCATATACTCGCAAAAATCCTCAATAAAATACTGGCAAACTGAATCCAGCAGCATATCAAAAAGCTTATCCACCACGATCAAGTCAGCTTCATCCCTGGGATGCAAGGCTGTTTCAACATACACAAATCAATAAATGTAATCCATCACATAAACAGAACCAATGACAAAAACCACATGATTATCTCAATAGATGCAGAAAAAGCCTTCAACCAAATTCAACAGGCTTTCATTCTAAAAACTCTCAATAAACTAGGTGTTGATGGAACATATCTCAAAATAATAAGAGCTATTTGTGACAAACCCACAGCCAATATCATACTGAATGGACAAAAACTGGAAACATTCCCTTTGAAAACCAGCACAAGATAAGGATGCCCTCTTTCACCACTCCTATTCAACATAGTGTTGGCAGTTCTGGCCAGGGCAATCAGGCAGGAGAAAGAAATAAAGGCTATTTAATTAGGAAAAGAGAGAGTCAAATTGTCTCTGTTTGGAGATGAAATGACTGTATATTTAGAAAACTCCCACATCTCAGTCCCAAATCTTCTTAAGCTGATAAGCAACTTCAGCAAAGTCTCAGGATACAAAATCAATGTGCAAAAATCACACACTCCTATACACCAAGAACAGAGAGCCAGATCATGACTGAACTCCCATTCACAATTACTACAAAGAGAATAAAATAGGAATCCAACTTAAAAGGAAAGTGAAGGACCCCTTAAAGGAGAACTGCAAGCCACTGCTCAACAAAATAAAAAAGGACACAAACAAATGGAATAATATGCCATGCTCATGGAGAGGAAGAATAAGTATTGTGAAAATGGCCATACTGCCCAAGGTAATTTATAGATTAAATGCTATCCCCATCAAGATACCACTAACTTTCTTCACAGAATTGGCAAAACCTAATTTACATTTCATATGGAACCAAAAAAGAGCCCACATAGCCAAAACAATCCTAAGCCAAAAGAACAAAGTAGAAGGCATCACACTACTTGACTTCAAACTATACTGCAAGGCTATAGTAACCAAAGCAGCATGGTACTGGTACCAAAACAGAGATATAGTTCAATGGAATGGAATAGAGGCCTCAGAAATAACACCACACATCTACAACCATCTAATCTTTGACAAACCTGACAAAAACAAGCAATGGCGAAAGGATTCCCTATTTAATAAATGGTACTGGGAAAACTGACTAGCCGTATGTAGAAAGCTGAAACTGGGTCCTTTCCTTACACCTTATACAAAAATTAACTCAAAATGGATTAAAAACTTAAATGTAAGACTCAAAACTATAAAAACTAGAAGAAAATTTAGGCAATATGACTCAGGACATAGGCATGAGCAAACACTTCATGACTAAAACACCAAAAGCAATGGCAACAAAAGCCAAAATTGACAAATGGGATCTAATTAAACTAAAGAGCTCCTGCACAGCAAAAGAAACTATCATCAGAGTGAACAGGCAACCTACAGAATGGGAGAAATTTTTTGCAATCTATCCATTTGACAAAGGGCTAATATCCAGATTTTACAAAGAACTTAAACAAATTTACAAGAAAAAAAACAATCCCATCAAAAAGTGGGCAAAGGATATGAACAGACACTTCTCAAAAGAAGGGATTTACGCAGCCAATAGACATATGAAAAAACACTCATCATCACTGGTCATCAGAGAAATGCAAATCAAAGCCACAATGAGATACCATCTCACACTAGTTAGTATGGCGATCATTAAAGTCAGGAAACAACAGATGCTGGAGAGGATGTGGAGAAATAGGAACACTTTTACACTGTTGATGGGAGTGTAAATTAGTTCAACCATTGTGGAAGACAGTGTGGTGATTCCTCAAGGATCTAGAACTAGAAATACCATTTGACTCAGCAATCCCATAACTGGGTATATACTCAAAGGATTATAAATTATGCTACTATAAAGACACATGCACACATATGTTTATTACAGCACTATTCACAATAGCAAAGACTTGGAACCAACCCAAATATCCATCAATAATACACTGGACAAAGAAAATGTGGCACATACATAATATGAAATACTATGCAGTCATTAAAAAGGATGAGTTCCTGTCCTTTGTAGGGACATGGATGAAGCTGGAAACCATCGTTCTCAGCAAAATATCACAAGGACAGAAAACCAAACACCACATGTTCTCACTCATAAGTGGGAGTTAAAAAATGAGAACACGGCAGGGCGTGGTGGCTCAAGCCTGTAATCCCAGCACTTTGGGAGGCCGAGACGGGTGGATCACGAGGTCAGGAGATCCAGACCATCCCGGCTAACACAGTGAAACTCCGTCTCTACTAAAAAAAAAAAAAAAAAAAAAAAAAATACAAAAAAACTAGCCGGGCAAAGTGGCGGGCGCCTGTAGTCCCAGCTACTCAGGAGGCTGAGGCAGGAGAATGGCGTAAACCCGGGAGGCAGAGCTTGCAGTGAGCTGAGATCTGGCCACTACACTCCAGCCTGGGCAGTAGAGCGAGATTCCATCTCAAAAAAAAGAAAAAGAAAAAAAAAAAAAAAAAGAGAGAACACATGGACACAGAGAGGGGAACATCACACACCACGGCCTATTGGGGGTTGGGCGGCTGGGGGTGGGATAGCGTTAGGAGAAATACCTAATATAAATGACGAGTTGATGGGCGCAGCAAACCAAAATGGCTCATCTATACCTATGTAACAAACCTGCATGTTGTGCACATGTACCCTAGAACTTAAAGTATAATAATAATTAAATTAAAGAAATAAAGACATCAATTTGTAATAGTTAACATCGGTTGTCTCAGTGTAGAATGTTTAGAAGGTATAAGGAAAAGAGATTTTTACTTTTGCTATTTATCAGGAAATTTTAAGGCAAAATTATCAGAAAACCAAACAAAATTTGCTTAAGCAAAAAATATATCTATTAGCTTACTTAATAGGAAAGCTAGAAAAAAAGCTGGACATTTAGTTTGATTGATTCTGTGGTTAAATTATGTTATCAAAGACTATGCTATTTTCTTTTCTTCTATCATTTTTTGTTTACATCACTCCTCATGATTGTTAGCTACCTGCCAATAGTAGTAAGTGCTCTACTATTTTCAATGATGATAGAAATTCTCTCTGATTTAAAAACAGGGATTCCAACAATTCTGTTTTGTGTGTTTCAAGGCCAAAATGTGGTCACATAGTGATTAGTCAATGAATCACTGATAGACCTACGCCACTGCAGTTAAACCTGTCAGGCTTATTCCTTTATCTAAAGTCAATTTCCTAAACCACATTGCTTCCAGTCAACCAACATGTCTGCTGTTGTATTGATTGTCATCTTTTTTATCATACGATAATCATATCTTTGTAAATTAAAATAAAGTTTTTGAAAAGCAGTGATAATTTTTTAAATGTTTGACAATCATCCAATGTATCATAACTGTGGAAGTCTGCTTATAAAATTTTAGTTAAACTTAGCAAAAAATTCTAAAATTTCTGAGCTTATTATAAAAAAGTACAATGCAGTAGGCAGAGATATTTATGATCGTTTATGATGAAAGTAAATATCTTTTATCATTTGCTTTGTATAAGACAATTTTACTTTGGTACCTTCTCTTCCCTTTAAAAAATAGTAAAATGTCACCAGTATACTACAGGTTGAGCATTCTTAAAATCCAAAACTCCAAAATCCAAACTCTTCTGATAAGCACTCTTCCACCTGTATAATCTATAAAAGCCTAAGGAAAGGACATTTTTAACACTAAAAATTAAATATGGTTTGGTAAAATAAGAAATTTTTTTTCACCTTAGGCCCATCTTACAGTTCAGAAAAGAATTAAAAGGAACCTGATTCAAAGAGAATAAAAGTAAAATAATGTAAACATCAATTTTTAAAATATTAATGTAAAATTTTCAATATAATTAGGAAATATTATCAATTATAATTTTTAACATCTAAGAAGTAATTTTTAATAATGCTTATATCTCTCACTGGGACTGATGAGATAACAAATTTGAAGAGTTGAAAGTGGTCAAGGTAATAACATTTATCAGATAATGGATTATATGAGGTAACTCTTTGGAAAACTCATTTGCTGCCTTCTACAGTAAAGTGACTTTTGGTGGATTACCTCTCCGTATCTCACAGTTAAATTACAGATTTACTATAAAAACGTGAATTTATGATACATTTTAACTGGATTTCTTAGCTCTTTAGAAATTGTGGAATGTTAATCAATAATATTTTCATGTGGAATATGAATAAAATATAACATTTTTAAGTGATGAAGCGTCATTTCCCAATAAAATCAACAGCGATATATATAATAAAAATAAAATAAATTTAATTATTTTTACCTCCTCTTCATTGCCTGTCATATCTAAAGACAAGATTAATAATTTTCCGATAATGGAAATTTACTCTGATTTTATAATAAGAAATGAGAGAAAAAAACAGTTATTTCAGTTTTTTTTTATGTCTAGTTTTGTTTGAGCACAGCTTAAACAAAGCACATACTTTACGAAAGACTACATTACTAAAATTCCAAATCATGCGTTAAAGTCTAGATTGTGGCAGACAAAATTACCTGTTTGCGAGTGTTTAATGCCATGAGCCAATATAAACTGAATGAATAGAATTTCAGTCCCTCAAGTATTTAAGTATTTATTGGTAAAAATAGACTGAATTATCCTCATGTCTACACTCAGCTTTGTTATTAGTACCCTGTTAATAGCATTCCACAAATATATTTTTCCAAATAAAAAAATATCTTCAGCAGGGAATTCTTTACTTTCAAGGAAACCTCTTACATGAAATAATACATGGACTTTACTGTAACTGCTTCCTTGCTTTCTTTGTCACAGTGCTCTTTGAGGAAGCCCTCCCGGACCCACGCACTCCACTTTAGCTACTCTTTCATGCTTCTACTCTGTGTTTCATAAAATCCTGATAACGTACTTCATCGCTGGAACACTAAATAATTCTAGAAAAATGGTGTTCTATGGGAGCCTGTGAAGTGACTGATACTGAGATTGGAATGGTAGAATTTTTTTAAAGGGGGTACCGAATATAGATTAAAAAGCAGAGACTTTTAAAAGGAAACATTTCCCTACAAAATCTATTTCCACTTTGTCATTGGAGTGCTTGGAAAGAGAAGTACATTTCATAGACTTGCTCAGTGGTGTCTAATTATTTGCACCCTCATACGATTTTGGCTGTGAAAGTTAGATGAAAAGCATCCGTCTGCTTTTGCTCACGGAAAACAAAGTTGTGGAGACCAGAGCACATACAGGCAGTTGAGGAGCCACACACTCAGATCCCCAGCCGTTAGTCACCACTATCATGTGAATGGGAGACAGCTGTGACAGTAGGCATAGCGTAGTATCCTCTGGATTTTAGTGATGTGCACTTAAACTTGGGAATCTCTGGCTGATCCTGACTTTCATTCCTAGCCCATTCCACAATTTTTTCAAGCTATAAATTATCTGAATTAGATTTCCTTTCTGTTTGACATACTTTGGAAAGATTTACTTCCTGCACTGAGCCCAAACTGATACATACTTTTTGTTATATTCTTTGCATGCATGTCTTTTCTACTACTTGATAGCACTTTATGAATAAGAATAGTACCTTTGCTTATTCTTTCATTCATTTGTTCACCCACGTGTCATACTTAGTCTTTATATTTTTACATCCTGCGATTACATAATGCTTGACATAAATGCCCAAATAAAATTCACTTAATTAGTGAATTAAGAAATGGGTCACATTAGGTAATGTTTAAGGTAATAGAGACACAGAGGTTAAACAATATTACCAATAATATAAAAATAACATTTACGAAACATGTATTATGTGTCAGGCTCTGTGTACAGAATTTCACATGCATTGATTTTTTATTTTTACTAGCTTAATTTTATGTGTTTTTTGGTTTGTTTTTTAACTCTTATTCCAAAGATTTAGGTACTAATGATCACATCACATACAAAGGGGCTACAGATGAAACATGTTAAATAACACAATATTGGGGTAGATTGGATTTAAACCTAGGTGACCTAATTTAATAATTCATACCATGATTCAATACTCTTGAATTGTTAACTAGTAAAGAGATCCGTAAAGAGATGTATGATACTACTTGATAATTTCCATGATACATCAGCAGGATCAGAGGAGACATATGCCTGAAGCAAGTGTTATTTAAGCATTGAGGTACAAATAATTATAGAAGTTAGGAATAATGGAAGTGATACATAATGATGTTTTAGGTGGAAAGAGATACACATATTAGAGAGGAACAAAAGTGACACCAGAGAGAGCATTGCTGAGACAGAGACAGAAAGGGGATTATTATGGATGAGGCTTAGTGAAGAGTGCTGGAAAATGGAACAAGAGTCAGAAAGCGACTGACCATAAGAGTCAGGTACACATTTAAAGGGAATAGAATGCTTTCTTATGAGGGTCACAGGGTGGTATTGCAACATTTAAAACCCTTTGAGAAGATTTCCATCACAAAGAGATCACTTTAGAGCAATGTAGACAATTTAGAAGTTATTTAGTGTGGTGAAATTGGAATTGGGAGATAGAAGATGAGGCTGTTTGCAAGAAGTCAAGTGAAAGTAATCTTCTTTCATCTTTGGAGTCTGAGAATCTAACACAAATACTAGCACTTAATAGGACAGCAATTCATATATGCCAGCTTGAATTGAGGCTGGTACCTGAGAGTCAGAGAGGTTTAACTTCTTATCAAAATTTACACAGTTCTTGGGTGGTAGAACCGGGACAAGAGCATAATCCAGTGCTTTTACCTTAAACATAATCAGGGTCATTTACAAATGAATATAGGTCATTTACAACATGAAAAATTTTGCTATGTTTGTCCAGAAATGCACTTGAAAAACACACACAGTATGGCTAAAGCTACTGCTAAATCTAAATCCTTGTCTTCTTTTATTGTGTGCTTATTTTCTGAGTCCCTAGCCTCAAATGTTCTAGTTACTACTTTCTCAGTGATCTCTCATTCTCATTTCACTTTCCTTGCTAGTTATGCTTCCCATCCATAAATATATTTCTTCTACTGACAAAGGAAAAATGTAGTGAAAAAGAAATATGAACTTGGGGGTGAAGACACTAACACAATCATTAGCTAGTAAGGCATTCCATTAGAAATTCTACATATATATACTTTTTCAATAAAAATACAAAGAGGCGACTTTTTTTATTATGCTATGGTAATGTTACATTTTCTTTTCTTTTCCCAGTAACTATCTCCCCCTGAGAGACAGGGTTCTCCCATGAGGTCCAGAGACTGACATTTCTGTGGACTTAATCTATATGTCCAAGGACACTGCAAAAGTTAAGTAAATTATATTTCTAATGCCATGATCACTAAATTGTAAACGCTAGAAGCTTTAAATTTTGACAACTTTGGGCCTTTAATTTTGAATAAATGAATAGGAATTCTTCTATCTCTGTGAAATATCAGACATTGCACATAAAAAGTGGCCTATAAGCATCTACAGTCTAGGATTTATCAAAATACCTTTTGTGAAGATTTGGCTGGTTCTGGAAGTACAACTGGTCAAAATACCATAAAAAATGAAATATATTTACATCATATTTTTGTTTAAAATTAAATACATAACATTATTTTCAAAGTCATCTAGGATATCTATTTGGAAAGAAAACCATCTTCAATTTACATAAAATGATCTAAACATATAATTTATTACCTTTGGTCTTCATAGAGCCAAAGTGTTGTCACCCTTAGATAATTTTAAATGAATTTTACACTTTCTCTTCTATTAACTAACTTGGAAATATCAAAATAAAATTAAGCCAAAGAAATCAAAGTACTTGTTATAACTGAGCATCAGAGACACAAGCCTAGGGAACAGCTGCTTAACAGTAAATTTTCTTTTGCAGTTAACACCTGTGTGGCTCTATTTATAGAAAGATATCACAGGTTTAAAGACAGAGGAAAATGGCTCACAAATCCAATAAAACTTGGAATGCATGACTACCTGCAATATCAGGGGATTTTCACCCAATATATTTGCCAACAAATCAATAACATGAGTAAAGCCTTCTGCCTTGTGGGCAATCAAATGCTCACTAACAGGTAGCACTGCTTAAATTAATATAATCCTCAAAGTGCTCTGTACGTTTCAGAGCTAATACCACTGAGGCTTAAAATTCACACGTGATAAGCTAGAGGATATTTCTTAATAATGGTTTAAATAAAAGGAAATTACATGAAGATTCTGAATTAAATGCTCCCACACTGAATGGGCTCAGTTTAAGTTGTTCTTGTCTGATGGCATATTACCTATTGTCTGTATTTCTTTATACAGCAAAAAAAGTAGCAAGCACTTAAAAAATTGTGTTGCTATTTCACTAAAACTTATGACTACTTTTTAAAACTGTGATAAAGATTGTGTTGGATATCATGCCTTGTTGAAATGGCTTCCAATCCTCACCCTTTCAGACTCAGATCAAAAATCACCACCTCTGTGAAGCCTGCCCAGACTCCCTGAGGAAAATCAACAGCTTTTTTCTTTGTTTTGAACTCCTCTCTTGCAGCATTCTCACACTATTTTGTAAGCATCCCTTCTGGCTTTTGAATGTAGCATAAGGACCTGACACATATTTTACTGAGTAAATGTGAAGACCATATCAAGTAAGCAGCAGAGCATATGAACAACATCTGCCACAGAGGTTAAGAGTGGTACTGGGTTTTTATTATATATAGTTTTACTTTGAAAGTCAAGCTTTAATGTGGAAGAAAACCATGCAAAGGAAAGTCGTGTATTTATGCTGTGTAATTTAAAACACAAAGATTGTGCTTAAGTTGACACATTCAGAGTTTGTCGATGTGCTAGTGTTGTATTCTGCTCTATGAAAAGTTTAATAACACAGTTACACTACAGTTTTGAATAGCTATTACCTATCAAGCATGAAGTACCAGAGATACAGAGATACAGATGAATTAGGCAGAATAATTGAGTTTACGAAAATACTAAATGAGGCCGAGCACAGTGGCTCATGCCTGTAATCCCAGCACCTGGGAGGCCGAAGTGGGTGGAACGCCTGAGGTCAGGAGTTCAAGACTAGCTTGGCCAACATGGTGAAACATTGTCTCCACTGAAAATACAAAAATTAGCCAGGCATGGTGGTGGGTGCCTGTAATCCCAGCTACTTGGGAAGCTGAGGGTGGAAAATGGCTTGAGCCCAGGAGGCAGAGGCTGCAGTGAGCTGAGATTGTGTCACTGTATTCCAGCCTGGGCGACTGAGTGTGATTCTGTCTCAAAAGAAAAAAAGAAAAATAAAGAAAATACAAAATAAGCCAAAAAGATCTACTCTCAGAAAATCTTTAAACTTATCAAAAATGCATTCTATATGTATCCTTTATTATTTATTTTAAATAATTGTTGCTGAAGAAATAAAATAAAGTTAACATCACATCAAAAGACATTTTTTTTTTCCTTAGATAGAAAGCTACAATTGTTTGGCGAATTTGACAAGTTTAAGAACAGAACATATACCTAGATACTTTCAACAAAAGCATCTATATGTGACATTTTAATGCTATGACTAGTCATATCAGAGTGACCGAGAGAAACAGACGAGAGAAAGAAAAGAAGGAAGATAAAAAGGAAGTGAAAACAATAAAGAAGAGGTGAGCTAGTAAGAAAGAAACAGGAAAACAGGATTAAGAAGATTTGGGACTTGGTGCAGTGGCTCATGCCTATAATCCCAGCACTTTGGGAGGCCAAGGCAGGCAGACTGCCTGAGCGCAGGAGTTCAAGACCAATCTAGGCAACATGGCAAAATCCAATATCTGCCAAAAATAATAATAATAAATATACAAAAATTAGCCAGATTTGTTGGTGAGACCTGAGCCTGGGGAATCTGAGGCTGCAGTGAGCTATGACAGCACCACCGCACTTCAGCCTGGGTGACAGAGTGAGACCCTGTATCAAAAATAAATACATACATACATAAAAGAAAAGGGAAAAAAGACAACTTGGGAAGTGAGATAAAAAGGAAAAGAAAAAGTAATGAGGAAAATAGGAAAGAAAAACAGCAGGGAGGAAAAGTCTAACACAGACAAAGGAGGTAAATGTAGACGCGAAGATCAAAGGAAAACAAACAAACAAAACATTAGTTAAAATAGTTGACCGCAGCATTGCTAAGGACTGGGAAATGGAGGATGATACATGCAGGGAATGGCTACATTTGTATAACAGCCTTTTAGGCTTATTTAACTTTTTAAATTATGTGATTGTATAACTTGGATTAACATAGAACCTAAACAAAATCTTCACTTGGCCCTTAACTTTTCCAACCACCAGCATTTTCTTTCCTCCCATTCATGACAAAAGCCTTTTAAAATAATTTTCTATATGTGGTGTTTTCATCTCCCACGGCACCAACTAATTCAATTCTTAAAGTACTCCAATAATTCTTTAGTCTACAACATTGTATTGAATTGGCTTCTGTTAAAGTCAGCAATGATCTACATCTTGCCAAAGTCAATGTTACATTTGAAATTATCTTACTTGACTTCTCCCTAGTGTTTGACACAGTTGACCACTGGAGTCTTTCTTGAAACAGTTCTTCTAAGTCCACAGTGACATTATACACACACACACATATGTGTGTATATATTTCTTTCCATCTCTACTTTCCTGGTGGCTCATTTTAAGCCTCCTTTGATAAGTTTTTCTCCTTTGACAGATCTCTAAGTGTGAAGGACTCCAGCTCTTGGTATTTAGCCTCTGTAGTTTATCTTTCTAGCCTTCCTCTCAGGATGATTTTTCCAATCCCATAACATAATTACTAGTCATATTTTAATGACACTCAATGTCAGATTTCTCTACCAGACTTCTTCTGGGCTCCAGACTCCTATATCCAATTGCTTATTCAGTGTTTCCACTCTATCTACTAGGAATGTGGATGCCAATAGGGCCACAACAGAATTAATAATTCCAATTTTCTCTCAATCTGTTCCTGCTCAAATTCACTCTTCCTAAACCTTTTTAATGCCAGGTATGGGCATTGTTATCTATCCTTTTACTCAAAAAAAAAAAAAAAAAAAAATCATAAGCCTTATTTCCTCACACTTCACACCTAGTTTTTTTGGATAGCCTGTCACATCTCTTCTGCCAGAATATATTCCAAATTCAAACATTTCTCATTATTTTTACTGCATTTCCAAAACATTCTTACTTGGGATCTTGAAATAAGCTCTGAACTAGAATCTTTTATTTCATTATGCTTAAATGTAGTATATTTTCCACACAGAAACTAGAGATATGTTTGTAAAAGGTAAACCAAATTATACCATTCCATGCCCACAAACGTAGAATGGATTTCCATTGAAATGTAACTTACATCCACATTCACTTACTTTGTTTACACATTTTTATATACTTGGTCCCTCTCTGACTCTCCAAACTCATTGCTACTTCTTATTCACTATGTTCATCCCGTACTGGTTTCCTTTTTATCCTTCAAACAATAAGCTTACTCCCATCTCTGTGCCCTTGCTATTTATTCTTCTTTGAAACTTCTTCAGGCAGATATTTACATGGCTCTCCGTTTCTTTATTCAGGTCTCAACAAATGTTCTGTTCTCAGAGAAGCATTTCCCGATCACTCCAGCTACAGTTAATTTCCCTCTCCCCTCTCCTCCACACCGTATTCTATATAACATTAATTCATTTTTTTTTCCAGAAAAAATGTAGCACCTGTTTTTACTAATGTTTCTTTATTTAAAAAGTCTTTCTTCTTCTGTTAGGATATAAGGTTGCTCCCTCCATTTGCCATGTCATATCTAAATGAGTCTGGCGCAAAGCACATGCCTAACACAATGCTTTGTTTACTGAATAAATGAAATTATTGTTTTAAATTCTGCCACATGCAAGGAGAATTCAAAAGTCCTTTGAATAGTTGGACAAAGTGTATAATTCTCCCAATGTATCTTCTTTTAATCCTCCTGAAATATTCTGGACTCACAATTTGAAACCACTTGTGAGTCACTGATGTATCATATTGATTTATACCTCCCTACATTTGTATATTGTTGTTATTCTTTTTACTGGGGATTCTCCAACTTGCATCCTCCAAAGGTATTTCCTCCTGGAATATTATATGCTACTTCCTCCTTTTCTACACTGTCACTGGATTTACAAAGCCTGACTCTCCTCTGCACCTAGAATGCTTTCTGTATCCACAGTATCCAACACTTGTTCCATTGTTTTGTCACTCTTCATTTTATCACTTTCTAGACTGTGAGGTATTAGAGGATGGAGATTTTTCATCTTGTTTACATTTGTATACCTAGTATTTAAAACAGAGTAAGACATAATATTATATAATTCACATATACCTGAAACTTTCTAGGGTACATCTGTTTTCATACAATCTATATCAATGTTAATCAGAATTCAACTTTTTTTATTATTAAATAGCAATGATGATTTCTATAATGCTAGTGAACCATTTACAGTTTACTTAAATTTAAATAGGAAGGTAGAGAGTACGTTATATAGTGTGAATCAATTTTTCTCAAAATTTTTCATTATTTATCTCTCTGTTGAATTCATTATCCCTGCAGACCAACTTCTTGGTTACTAATTCTTTCCTAATCTTTTCCCTACTCTCTACAAACCTCACTGACTCCAAAATTCTATGGTGACATCTTTTTATTATTTTATTGTAGAAGACAACTTATCTTTAACTTTGCTTCCTTACTATTATATTCCAATTCCCATTATACCATCTGATAGGGAAAATTTGCTTAAAAATCACATCTTTTAAAAATAATCCATGAATTTTAAATATGAAAATTATTCTTATCACAAGGATCTTTTCTTTTTTGGTATTATTTTCTTCCATCATAATAGATAAAAACAATTTTTTTAAAAGTGCAGGCAATTTTATATAGCTAGCTAGCTAGATAGATAGATACGCAGTTCTCATATTGTCCTTATTGGATTCTTTAGCTGTCATGCCTGTTTAACAATCTTCTAGTGCCAATGATTTTCACAACTGGAGCTATTCTCAGGGAATCTTTGCACTACTTGAAATATACAATATGTTTTATGTGAAAGAAACCCAAACAACAGTAGCTTAAATGAGATAGAAGATCATCTTATGTAATGAAGATAGAAGTAAGAAACTGGTTTAGCAGATCTGCTTCAAGAAGATTTTTAGGGACCCAGACCTTACTGTATTGTTGCTCCATGATAGGAAATTACTGCTCTCTTATATGGTCCCAAATGTTTCATCATCATGCTTTTTACTCAGGCAATGGAATGGAGCAAAGAATGGAATAAGAAATGCACACCTCTTCTCTTGAAGGAAAAAATTCAGAGCAGCTTGTATCACTTATGCAAATATACTGGCCACAATATAATTATAACTCTACACTTAGCTGCAAGAGAGACTATAATATGTAGACTTCATTCTGGCCAACATTTGTTCTTCTTGAAAATTGGAGATTCTGATACTATGACAGAAAAGGGAAAACTGGATACTAATTGGATATAACTGGCACTTTTGCCATAACCTCCTGTTTCTTCTAAATAGATTAAATTTGATTGAAAAATAGGCAAAACTATGAACAATTTAAAAAATATAAAATGTGCCTTAGACATACAAAAATATTCATTTTCACTCACAATAAGAAATATGTAATTAAAATTTATGTAGAGAGAGTGATATAAGTAAAAGTAGCAGAGTAGTTAGCTCTAATGGCCCATGTCTCCACAGAAACACCACAAAAACTTATCAGAAACAGTCAGAATATACTTTGTCAGAACTCTGGAAAAATAATCAGAGGTTTACAACAACCAAGAAAATGCTGAATCAAGAAAGAATCAACATAGAAATGGCAGTGGAGCTTTGTGGTATTTTCACTTGTCCTCTTTGGTTCCACTGTGGTCTTGAAGATGGCAGTCCATGTTCCTAGTGTGAGACCATGTTCTCTGGTTCCAGAGAGAGTAGAACAACTATAACATATATAAGCAAGAAAAATAAACTATGAAGAAGGACATATTCTGATTTCTAGAGTTATCAGATTATAATATTAAAATGTCTATTTTTCAACAAAAAATATAAAGCACATAAAAATAAGAAAATATTGTCTGTTCATACCAGAATTTAACAGAAACTGTCCCCAAGGAAACAGAAAAACTGAACCTTTTAGACTTATTCTTAAATATGATTAAAACTTTCAAGAAAATCATGGATAAAGAACTAAAGGAAACCAGGAGAAATATGTCTTAACAACTAAAGAATAATCAATAAAGAGATTAAAAGTATAAAAAGAAAACAAATTTCAGCACTGTGAAATGCAATAACTAAAATGAATAATTCACTTGAGGGTTTCAACAGCATATTTGATCAGGCAGAATACAGATTTAGTAAGCTTGAAGATAGGTAAATTAAAATTTTATGGTCTGAGGAGAGGAAAAAAATGAACAGAGCTTAAGAAACCTAGGTTAACACCACCAAGCGTACCAACATATATTCATAATAAGAGTCTCAGAAAGAGAAAAGCAAAAGAAAGAGAGGATATTTGAAAATAATAATGGCTCTATATTTCCCAAATTTAATAAAAGGCATGGATCTACAAAAGAAGATTAACAAACTCCAAGAAGAATAAACAGAGAGAGATACACATCAAGACATACTATAACCAAACTATCAAAAGCCAAAGCCAGAGAATCTTGAAAGCAGCAAGAGAGAAGCAATTTGTCATGAACAAGGGATCCTCAGGAAGATTAGCAGTTAATTTATCTGCAGAAACCATGGAGGTCATTAGGCAGTGGGATAATTTAAAATCAGCAAAGAATGTTAATGCAAAAAATGTTGAAAGAAAAACTGTCAGTTAAGAATTCTATATCTACCAAACTAGACTTCAAAATGAAAGTGATATTAAAACATTCCCAGAAAATCAAAAGCTGAGGGTGTTTGTCCTTAGTAATTGCCCCTAGTAAAGAAAGTCCTTCAGTCTAAAATAAAAGAACACTGGACAGTCCATGAAGCCATATGAAGAAATAAAAAGGCACTGGTGCAGATAACTACATAGCAAAATACAAAGCCAATATTATTGTTTGTTTTGTGACTCTCTCTCTCTCTCTCTCTCTCTCTATATATATATATATATATACACGCACACACACGCACATTTATTTATTTATTTATTTATTTTGGAGATGGAGTTTCACTCTTGTCACCCAGGCTGGAGTGCAATGGTGCGATCTCAACTCACTGCAACCTCCACCTCCCAGGTTCAAGAGATTCTCCTGCCTCAGCCTCCCGAGTAGCTGGGATTACAGGTGTGTGCCAGTACATCCAGCAAATTTTTGTATTATTAGTAGAGACGGGGTTTCACTATGTTGACTAGACTGGTCTTGAACTCCTGACCTCAGGTGATCCACCCACTTCAACCTCCCAACATACTGGAATTACAGGCATGAGCCACCGCGCCTGGCCTGTAATTGTTTTTTTCTTCATATATGGTTTAAAAGAAAAATGCCCAAAACATTAATTAAAAATCTGTGTTACTGCCATATAATCTATAAAAATGTAATTTGTGACAAAAACAATTTAAAGCGAAGGACAGAGTTGCATAAGAACAGAATTTTTGTTTACTAGTGTAGTTAAGACAGAATAAGTAAAAATAGATTGCAATAAATTTAGTAGGCTTATTATAATACCAGAATAATCACCAAAAGATAAATAAAAATATACAGAAAAGAAAATGAGAACACTATAAAGATTGTAAAATATAGAAAATTAAATACAGAAGAAGTCAATATGTAGGAAATAAGAGATAAAAAACAATAGATTGAAAACAAATGGCAAAAAGGCAGAAGACTTTATCAGAAATTACTGTAAATTTCAATGGATTGACATTTTTCCACTTAAAAGGCGAAGATTGGCAGAATAGATCCAATTATATGCTGTCTGCTAGAAACTCATCTGTTCTACAATAAAGAGATCTGAAAGACACACCACAACAAAGAAAATACAAGAAATTTTTGTTTTTGTTATGATTACAATAAATCAAGTATAAAAATACATTTAAAAAACCCTGAAATTTGACTACAGAAATTTATTTATGATTTCAGAGGTGCTAAAGAATATCATCACTTTTTTAGTTATGTTAACTCTGTAGCTTTGGGATTTCATACTAATGCAATTGAGAAGTGGCAAAATATTTGAGAATTGCTTTAAAACACTTTTCAAGGAAGAAAATCATAGTCAAGGATAAGGCAAAACAAAATATTAATAATTCTTTCTGGGCAGTGAGTATATAGGGTTCATTATGACATTATTTTTACTTTTTAATATGTTAGAAATTTTTTCTAATAAAAACTATTTAGAAAACACTTGGAGTCTGATTACTTCTGAACTCCATCTATGTGTTTTATTCTTAGAGAATTTGTTACCATTTCTCACCATGATTACTGCAACAGCCTGTAATATCATATCCCCCAACTCATTTACCAATGTCTATTAAGTCTATTAGAAGATGAAGTAATCATTTTCAATAGAAGTACAAATAATCCAACTTTTTCTCATAGTTGTCTTAATTTCCCATGTCCTTCAGAGTCAGAGCCAAAGTCCTTGCAATGGCCTATCTGACTATATTAACCTTGCTCCCCTTAAATTTCAAACCTGGCTTTACCACTTCTCTCAGAGTTGGTGGCTTCAGTTAAACTAGTCACTTTCCTCATGCCAAATATGTACCACCTTAGAGGCTGTGCTCTAACTGCCTCCTTTTCTTGGAATCTACATGGCTATCTCCCTTACCTTCTTCAAGGTTTTGCTCAACATTGCTTTCTTAATAAGGCCTAGTGTGGCATTCCTTATCTTGTCACAGTTAAAATTACAGACTGCTTTTCACCACCTGAAACATTCACCACCTCTCTAATCTGCTCTGTTTTTATAGCATTTATCACCTTTCAATATATTGTAATTAATTTTAATATTAAATTATCTGTTGTTCTGCTGCTGGGTAAGCTCTATGAGGGGAGGGAGCTTTATCTATGTATGTCCATGTTTGTTCACTACTATGTCCTGAGTGATTAAAATAGTACATAGAGCATCAGAGAAAATCAATAAATATTTCTAGTACATAGAGCATCAGAATATAAATATTTCTATTGTAAATTAATGACTGAATTTATGAACTACTGGTAATATTATATTTGAAAACATTAAATATGAGAATGTACATAGGCAAGCCACATTATAGTAAAAATTCAATGTATGTCAACTTAGATAAAACATGGAATTTGAAGCGGGTTGTTATCTCTCAGTCTTAATTTTTTTTTAACCTATATAAATTTGATATTCTCCAGCTAAAAGAACACATACATATTAATTTCATTTAGTTTCAAATGAAACAAGGAAAAATAGAACTTTAACTTTTTTCTAAATATATGTTAGTTTTTTAAATATCTGTTGTTGTTCAAGGAGAAATAATTAGTAAAGAATTTCTATTGTTGAGAGTTAATTAGTGCAGTAAGTGTGACATGATGTATCAGAAATCACAAAGTTTACATAAAATTGTTAAAACTGAGTAATTAATAAAATATGTTTTATAACTTATCTTTTCCAAATGCAAAGCAGACTAGATGGATGAAAGTTTATTTAAAAGCTATGTTCAGTCTTCATATCTTCTCAGTGTGATACTCACACCTCTTGTTCATTAAGAAAAATCCACATGCACTCTCAGTATTAAATAAAAGAAAAAAAGCTGTCTTTGAAATTGGAAGCAAAATTTATAGAGTGTAAAGGGTAGATATGTACAATGGCTTATTCTTTTGCATAACAAATTAGAAAGCAATTCATAAAGTACAAAAGATCTGAGAAGATCTGTTACTGCTAGAGATTAATATAGTCCATGTGATCAGAGGAATGACTTAATTGCTCAGCAGTTCATTTCTAGCACCTGTGGGTAATGCTACGCACTGGTGACAATTCATCAATATAATTTAATTTAGCAAAAATGTTATTAAAATGTCAAATACAAATTTTGGAACTCAAAAGACCTATATTGAGAGCTTTATGTTAGACTAACATTAAAGTTGTTAGTTTATAGCCAGAACAAATAAAACAATAAAAAAGTATACACACACACACACACACACACATATAAAATTATACTTTAAGTTCTAGGGTACGTGTTCACAACATGCAGGTTTGTTAAATATGTATACATGTGCCATGTTGGTGTGCTGCACCCATAAACTCATCATTTACATTAGGTATACCTGCTAATGCTATCCCTCCCCTCTCCCACCACTTCCATGACAGACCCCAGTGTGTGATGTTCCCCACCCTGTGTCCAAGTGTTCTCATTGTTCAATTCCTACCTGTGAGTGAGAACATGCAATGTTTGGTTGCATAGTTTGCTCAGAATTGCAATAGTTTGCTCAGAATGATAATTTCCAGCTTCATCCATGTCCCTACAAAGGACATGAATTCATCTTTTTTTTATGGCTGTATAGTATTCCATGGTGTATATGTGCCACATTTTCTTAATCAGTCTATCATTGTTGGACATGTGGGTTAGTTCCAAGTCTTTGCTATTGTGAATAGTGCCACAATAAACATACGTGTGCATGTGTCTTTGTAGCAGCATGATTTATAATCCTTTGGGTATGTACTCAGTAATAGGATAGCTGGGTCAAATGGTATTTCTAGTTCTAGATCCTTGACGAACTTCTACACTATCTTCCACAATGGTTGAACTAGTTTACAGTCCCATCAACATTGTAAAAGTATTCCTATTTCTCCACGTCCTCTCCAGCACCTGTTCTTTCCTGACTTTTTAATGATCACCATTCTAACTGGTGTGAGATGGCATCTCATTGTGGTTTTGACTTTCATTTCTCTGATGGCCAGTGATGATGACCATTTTTTTCATGTGTCTGTTGGCTGCATAAATGTCTTCTTTTGAGAAGTGTCTGGTCATATCCTTCACCCACTTTTTGATGGGATGGTTTGAATTTTTTCTTGTAAATTTTTTTTAAGTTCTTTACAGATTCTGGATAATAATCCTTTATCAGATGGGCAGATTGTAAAAGTTTTTCCCATTCTGTAGGTTACCTGTTCACTCTGATGATAGTTTCTTTTGCTGTGCAGAAGCTCTTTAGTTTAATTAGATCCCGTTTGTCAATTTTGGCTTTTGTTACCATTGCTTTTGGTGTTTTAGTCATGAAGTCCTTGCCCATGCCTGTATCCTGGATGGTATTGCCTAGGTTTTCTTCTAGGGTTTTTATGGTTTTAGGTCTAACATTTAAGTCTTTAATCCATCTTGAATTAATTTTTGTATAAGGTGTCAGGAAGGGATCCAGTTTCAGCTTTCTACATATGGCTAGTCAGTTTTCCCAGCACCATTTATTAAATAGGGAATTCTTTCCCCATTGCTTGTTTTTGTCAGGTTTGTCAAAGATTAGATGGTCGTAGATGTGTGGTGTTATTTCTGAGGGCACTGTTCTGTTCCATTGTTCTATATCTCTGTTTTGATACCAGTACTGTGCTGTTTTGGTTACCGTAGCCTTGTAGTATAGTTTGAAGTCAGGTAGCTTGATGCCTCCAGCTCTGTTCTTTTGACTTAGGATTGTCTTGGTTATGCGGGCTCCTTTTTGATTCCATATGAACTTTAAAGTAGTTTTTTCCAATTCTGTGAAGAGAGTCATTGGTAGCTTGATGGGAATGGCATTTAATCTATAAATTACATTGGGCAGCATGGCCATTTTCACGATATTGATTCTGCCTATCCATGAGCATGGAGTGTTCTTCCATTTATTTGTGTTGCCTTTTATTTAGTTGAGCAGTGGTTTGTAGTTCTCCTTGAAGAGGTCCTTCACATCCCTTGTAAGTTGGATTCCTAGGTATTTTATTCTCTTTGAAGCAATTGTGAATGGGAGTTCACTCATTATTTCACTCTCTGTTTGTCTGTTATTGGTGTATTGGCATGCTTGTGATTTCTGCACATTGATTTTGTATCCTGAGACTTTGCTGAAGTTGCTTATCAGCTTAAAGAGATTTTGGGCTGAGATGATGGAGTTTTCTAAACACACAATTATGTCATTTGCAAACAGGGACAATTTGACTTCCTCTTTTCCTAATTGAATACTCTTTATTCCTTTCTCCTGCCTGATTGCCCTGGTCAAAACTTCCAACACTATGTTGAATAGGAGTGGTGAGAGAGGGCATCTCTGTCTTGTGCTAGTTTTCAAAGGGAATGCTTCCAGTTTTTGCCCATTCAGTATGATACTGGCTGTAGGTTTGTCATAAATAGCTCTTATTATTTTCAGATACGCCCCATCAATACCTAGTTTATAGAGAGTTTTTAGCATGAAGGGCTGTTGAATTTTGTAACCTCAACCCATGCTGCTGAGCATGATTTTAGCCTCCATTTAATATAGGCTGGGTAATGACCAACCAGACTGTATTCAGAAGATCCCTTTTAGTTAGACCGGCATGGCGATCCACTCCTGTAATCCCAGCTACTCTAGAGGCCGAGGCAGGAGAATTTCCTGATGTGAGGAATTTAACGCTGAAGTGAGCCTTTATTGAAGCATGGCACTCCTGCCTAGGTGACAGAGAGGGACCCTATCTTTATATATATAAAAAAATATATATATATATATACACACACTATATATATACTATATTTTATACATACTATATATAAAATATACTATATATACTATACTATATATACTATACTAAATATACTATATATATTATATATAGTATAGATATATGTGTGTGTATATATAAATAAAAATAATAAGATATTTTCAAAAGTATTGAAAAAGATTCTAGACATTTAACTTAAACATGTCTTAACTTAAAATAATTTTTAAACGTTTTCAGGAAGGCAGTGCGTAAGAAGCAGATTTATACTGGATAATTTCAGTTTGAAATTATGGTCAATCAGTGGATAGTCTAGGAATGCAAGTTTCTTCTTGAAAAAAATTAAAATATTCTAAAACATAAAAAAATAAAAAATCACCACTGTAGAAAAACAGTCCCGCAAAAAAATATATCCCAGTGACTGGAAGTATTTAAGAAGATCTGTGCATGAAACATTTAAATTGCTAAAGGGAAAAACTTTTATCCTAGAATAATTATATGCAGAGAAAATATTCTTCAATCATGAAGAAGAAATAACAACCTTCCCAGATAAACAAAAGCGGAGAGATTTAATCAACACCAGACTTGTCCTACAAGAAATGCTTAAGAGAGTTCTCCTATCTGAAGCAAAAGGATGTTAATGGGCAAGAAAAATCATCTGAAGGTACAAAACTCACTGATAATTATAAGCACACAGAAAAGCAAAATATTGCAACATTGTAATTGTAGTCTGGAAACTACTCTTACCTTAAATAGAAAGACTAAATGATAAAACAATAAAAGTAATAACTACAACAACTTTTTAAGACTATAATACAATAAGACATAAAAAAAAAATAACAAAAAGTTTAAAAAGCAGGGGGATGAATTTAAAGTGTAAAGTTTTTATTAGTTTTTTATGTGTATTCATGTGTTTGTACAGTCAATGTTAACTTGTCATCAGTTTAAAATAATGGGTTATAAGATAGTATTTGCAAGCCTCATGGTAACCTCAAATCCAAAAACCTACAATTAATAGACAAAAATTAAATGTAAGAAATTAAAGCATGTCACCACAGAAAATCACTTTCACTAAAAAATAAAAAAAAGATAGACGGGAAGGAAAGAAGGAAGAGACCACAAAACAACTAGAAAACAAATAAAATGAAAGTATTAAGTTCTTACTTACTGATAATAGCATTGAGTATAAATGACCTAAACTCTCCAATCAAAAGACATAGAGTGGCTGAACAGGTGAAAAAACAAGACTTAATGATCTGTTATCTGCAAGAAATACATTTCGCCAATATAAATACACATAGACTAAAAACAAATGGCTAGGAAAAGGTATTCTATGCCAATAGAAACAAAAACAACAAAGAGCAGGCGTTACTCTACTTAGTCAACATAGATTTCAAGACAAAAACGGCAAGAAAAGTCAAAGAAAGTGATTTTATAATAATAAAGGATTCCAGTCAGCAAGAAGATAAAACAATTATAAATATATATGCATCAAACATTGGGGCATCCAGATGTGTAAAGCAAATATCGTGAGAGTAAAATAGACCTCAATACAATAGTATCTGGAGACTTCAGCACCCCACTTTCAGCATTAAACAGATCTTTTAGACAGAAAAGCAACCAACGTCAGACTTAACCTGCAATATAGAATAAAAGGACCTGATAGATGTTTACAGAACATTTCATTGAAGAGCTTCAGAATATGCATTCTCTTCCTTAGCACATGAATCATTCTCAAGGATAGATCATATATTAGGTCACAAAACAAGTCATAAAACATTCCAAAAACATTGACCTAATATGAAGTATTTTCTCTGACCACAATACAATAAAACTAGAAATCAGTAACAAGAGGAATTTTGGAAACTCTTCAAACAAATGGAAATTACACAATGTGCTCACAAATTACCACTGGGATAAGGAAGACATTAAGAAGGAAATTGAAGCATTTCCTGAAGCAAATGATAATTAACATACTGAACAGAATATACCAAAATTGATGGGATACAGCAAAAGCAATACTAAGAGGGAAAATTATATGTCTAAGTGCCTACATGAAAAAAAGAAAAACATAAAAAAAAAGATTCATCTTAAAAAACTGGAAAGCAAAAACAAACCAAACTCAAAGTTAGTAGAAGAAAATAAATAATGAAAATCACAGCAGAAATAAATGAAATTGAAGGAATAATAACTCATAAAATAGATCAATGAAATGAAAAGTTACTTTCTTGAAAATGTAAACAAAATAGATGAAACTTTAGCCAGACTATGAAAAAAATAGAATACCAACAAATAAAATTAGAGATGAAAAAGGAGATATTACGGCTCATACCACAGAAATTCAGAGGATCATTAGAGACTTCCATGAGCGACTATATGACAATAACTTGGTAAACCTGGAAAAAATGGATAAATTCATATACAGAATAAACTTACAAAGATTGAACCAGAAAGAAATTCAGCACCTGAACAGAAGAATAACAAGTTATGAGATTGAAACCATAACAAAAACTCTCCCAGAAAAAAAAAAAAAAAAAAAAAAAGGCCTGGGAACCAATGGCTTTACTGGTTGAATTCTATAATATATTTAAAGAAGAACTAATGCCAACCTTACTCAAACTATTTTGAAAAACAGAATAATTGGCGGGGAGAATACTCCCAAATGCATTGTACGAGTCTGGTATTACCCTGATACACAAACCAGACAAAAATACATAAAAATAGAAAGAAAACCACAGGCCAATACCTCTGATAAATATTGATGCAATAATCCTCAACAAAATATTAACAAACTGAATACATTAACAAAATCATTCATCATGGGCAAGTGAATTTACCCAAAGATGCAAGGGTAGTTCAACATATACAAATCGTTTAATGTGTTCTATCATATCAACAGAAGAGAGGACAAAAACATGTCCTTTGCCCAGAACATTAGTCTGGGCAAAAATTTATTATCCCACAAGCACAGGCAGCCAAAGCAAAAATGGACAAATGGAGTATATAAGGAACATACCTCAACATAATAAAACCCACATATAACAGATCCCCAGCTACCATCATACAGAATGAGGGAAACCTGAAAGCCTTTTCTATAAGACCTGAAGCACGACAAGGATGCCCACTTCTATCATTGTCCTTCAATACAGTACTAGAATTCCCATCTAGAGCAATCAGATAAAAGAAAGAATTAAAGAGCACTGAAATAGAAAAAGAAGCCAAATTGTCTTTATTTGCATGAAAGATATCAACAATGAGAACTATAGAACACTGATGAAAGAAATTAAAGACGACACAAAAAATAGAAAGATATTTCATGTTCGTAAATTGGAAGAATTAGTAATGTTAAAATATTCATACCAAAAGCAGTCTACAGATTCAATGCAATTCTTATCGAAATAGAAACGTCATTCTTCTTCAGGGAAATAGAAAAAACAATTCTAAAATTTATATGGAGCCACAAAAGACCCAATATAGCCAAAGCTATTCTGTGGAAAAAAAAAAAAACAAAAACAAAAACAAAAACAGAACTGGAGGAATCATGTTACCTCACTTTAAGTTATACTAGAGAGCTATAGTAACCAAAACAACATGGTATTGGCATCAAAACAGACACATAGACCAATAGAATAGAATAGATAACCCAGAAACAAATCCATACATCTCCAATGAGCTCATTTCAACACAGGTGCCAAGAACATACACTGGGGAAAAGACAATTTCTTCAATAAATGTTGTTGGGAAAATTGCATATCCATATGCAGAAGAATAAAACTATATCCATATCTCTTGCAACATATGAAAATCAAACTCTCTAAATCTAATACTTTAAACCATGAAACTATTAGAACAATTGCATTTGGGAAATTCTCCGGGACATTAGTCTGGGCAAAAATTTATTGCCCCACAAGCACAGGCAGCCAAAGTAAAAATGGACAAATGAAGTAACATCAAGTTAAAAAGTTTCTGCACAGCAAAGAAAACATTCAACAAAGTGAAAAGAGAAGTCATAGATTGGGAGAAAATATTGCAACCTCTCCATCTGATGAGGGATTAATAACCAGATTATATAAGGAACTGAAACCTCTATAGGAAAAAATAATCAAATAATCTAATATAAATGGGCAAAAGATCTAAATAGACATTTCTCAAAATAAGTTGTACAAATGGCAAACATGCAAATGAAAAGGTATTCGACATAATTGATTATCAGAGAAATTTGAATCACAGGTATAATGAGATATCATCTCACTTCAGTTAAAATCACTTTTATCCAAAAGCAGGAAATAACAAATACTGGCAAGAATGTGGAGAAAATGGAACTGCTGTACACTTTTGGTGGGAATGTAAATTAGTACAACTACTATGGAGAACAGTTTGGAGGTTCCTCAAAATACTAAAAATAGAGCTACTACAGTATCCAGCAATCTCACTGCTGGGTATATAACCAAAGGAAAGAAATCAGCATATTGAAGAGATACCTGCACTCTCATGCTTGTTGCAGCACTATTCCTAATAACAAAGATTTGACTGAAGACTACATTTCCACCAACAGATGAATGAATAAAGAAAATATAATTATACACAATGGATTACTATTCAGCTATAAGAAAATATGAGATCCTGTCATTTACACTAACATGGATGGAACTGGAGGTCATTTTGTTAAGTAAAATAAGCCAGGCACGGAAAGACAAACCACCTGTTCTCACTTATTTGTGGAATCTAAAATTCAAAACAAACTAATGGAGATAGAGAGTAGAAAGGTGGATACTAGAGGCTGAGAAGGGAGGTAGTGATAGCTAGTAGGTACAAAAAAAAATAAAGAATAAGTATATGATAGCACAATAGGGTACTGTCATCAATAATAATTTAATTTTACATGTTAAAATAACTAAAAGAGTATAATATGATTGTGTAACACAAAGAATAAATGCTTGAGGGATAGATATTCAATTTTCTATGATGTAATTATTATGCATTGTATGCCTCTACCAAAATATCTCAGGTACCCCATGAATATATATACTTACTATTTACTCACAAAAATGCAAAGTATTAAAAATTAAAATTAGAAGATCTGAATATAATAGCCAAATTATGACATAAAATATTTTCCTAGATGGAAATGTATTATGTGTTATTTTAATATGAGATATTCTTCATTAAATCAATTATAATATTCTTGAATATACAATTTGCCCAAAGCACGCACTGGGAAAACACACACACACACACCCCATCCCCCTACATCCAGTCACATCTCAGTTATACTGTATCTTACCAATCACTGCAATAAAATGAATAGCAACATAAAGTGAGCCACACAAAACTTTTGGTTTCCCAGTGTGTATAAAATTATGTTACACTATACTGTAATCTATTAAGTGTTCAACAGTATAGTGTTTAAAAAATAATGTGCATTCCTTAATTTAAAAATTCTTTATTGGGCTGGGCACAGTGGCTCATGCCTATAATCCCAGCACTTTGGGGGCCTGAGGCAGATTAATCACTTGAGGTCAAAAGTTCAAAACAAGCCTGGCCAACATGGTGAAACCTGATCTCTACTAAAAATACAAAAATTAGCCAAGAGTGGTGGTGGGTACCTGTAATCCTAGCTACTCGGGAGGCTGAGGCAGGAGAATTGCTTGAACCTGGGACACGGAGCTTGCAGTGAGCCTAGATTGCACTACGGCACTCCAGACTGGGCAAGAGGGCAGGACTCTGTCTTAAGAAAAAATAATTATAATTCTTTATTGTTAAAAGATGCTAACTCTCATCTCAGTCTTCAGTGAATAGTAATCTTTTAGCTGGTAGAGGGAGCCACCTCAACATTGATGACTGCTGACTGAGGAGGGTGGTGGTCACTGAAGGTTAGGTGTCTGTGGCAATTTCTTAAGATGGCATATTTGTTGCACCGATTGATCCTACCTTTTATGAAAGATTTCCCTGTAGTGTGTGATGCTGTTTAAAAGTATTTTACCTATAGTAGAACTTTTTTCAAAATTAGAATCAATTTCTTAAATTCTGCCACCAGTGTATCAACTAAGCTTATGTAATATTCTAAATCTTTTGTTGTCATTTCAACAGTATTCACATAATATTCACCAGGAGAATAATTCTTCTCAAAAAAACAGCTTTATTTTCTCACCCATAAGAAATAACTTCTTATCCACTTAAATTTTGTATATAATTGCAACTTAATTTTTAAAATAATATAGCAAAATTTGTTACACCTTATTTTTTTGTTGTTGTTGTGACAAGATTTAGAAGTAAAAAATTGCCAACTCATAATTGACTTTTATTCATTTTCATGTAAATGGCTCAGAAATATAAGCAAATATTATCTTACAGTGTATTCACAGAGATGTAGAACCTGAAAATATTTCAACAACTAAACAAGGAATAATCAGGATCTGTGACTGGGTTTACATGAATTGCATAAGCAAACAGCAATTTTTTTTTAACTAAATGTATTCAAATTAGATGTTTATAAAATGACATATTTTAAATTTTTACTTTGGGTTTTGAATATATACTACACGTTGCATTGTTGTTATGAAAAAGGGGAAAAGTATCACTGTAATATTTTAGTCAGTACTTTGTTTACACCTCAACTCTGCTTTGTTAAGCAACACTTACCTGGCAGGGAAGATAGTATAATCACCATTCAAGTTTTATTATGCGATTGCAACAATTCATTTACATCTTTAGGCTCTACTTCTAATACTAGTTTTCTTGCTATTTCTATCACATCTTTAGTTACAATCCTCTGCTGAATCCTTGATTCCCCTCAAATCCATCAATGAGGGTTGAATCAACTTTTTTCAAATTCCTGTCAATGTTGATATTTTGACACCCTCCCATGAGTCATAAATATTCTTCACTGCATCTAGAATGGTGAATCATTTCCAGAAGGTATACGAAGAACTTTGCCTTGACCAATCAGAGAAGTTACTGTCAATGGCAGCTATAGCCTTACAAAATGCATTTTTTGCATAATAAGACTTAAATATTGAAATAACTCTTTGATCCATGGGTGGCAGGATGGATATTGTATTAGAAGGTATAAAAACAGCATTCATCTCCTTCGCTACATCTTCCTCGGTAATCTTGGGGGACCAGGTGCATTTTCAATGAACAGTAACATTGTGAAAGGAACCCTTTTATCTGAGTAGTATGTCTCAACAGTGTGCTTAAAATATTCAGTAACCATGGGTAAACAGATGAGTTATTATCTAGCCTTTGTTATTTTATTTATTGAGCACAGGCAGAGTAGATGTAGTACAACTCTTAAGAGCCTCAGGATTTTTGAAATAGTAAATGAGCGTTGGTGCATGTTCTATGAAGTTTGAAACAAGGTATTAACTTCTCCTCTCTAGCTATAAAATTCCTAGATGACATCTTATTCTAATAGAAGGTGGTATGATCTACATTTAAAATCCATTATTATAGCTATATCTCCTAGATAAGTAGCTGCAGCTTCTGCATCAGCAGTTGCTGCATCAAATTGCATTTTTTATAAGACTAGAAACAAGCTATCTGTGAAAATGTTTTGTGATGTGACAATTCATCTCACAGAATGGAATCTGTGTTTTGATTCCCCAGGTTGTAAATAGTCTTTTGGTAGTATCTACAAAAGGACATTTCAGGGTCTTTGAGGTCTATAGTGAGAAACCAAATATCCAGCAATAAAAGTTAGAAAAAAGCTATCTGTAAAAATACTTTGTGATATGTGCATTCATCTCACAGAATGGAACCTGTGTTTTGATTCACCAGGTTGGAAACACTCTCTTTGTAGAATCTTCGAAGAGACATTTCTGAGCTCATTGATGCCTATAGTGAAAAGTTTAATATCCTGTGATGAAAACTAGAATCAAACTATCTGTCAAAATGCTTTGTGATGTGTGGATTTACTTCACAGAGTGAAACCTGTGCTTTGATTCAGCAGGTTGGAAAACTCTTTTTATAGAATCTATGAAGGGATATTTCAGAGCCCATTGACATCTATAGTGAAGAACCAAATATTCTGTGATAAAAACTAGATACAAGCTATCTCTGAAAATGCTTTGTGATTTGTGGATTCATCTCACAGAATGGAACCTGTATTTTGAGTCACCATGTCAGAAATGCTCTTTTTGTGGAACCTATGAAGGGACATTTCTGAACCCATTGACTCCTATAGAAAAAAATCAAATATCCCCCTGTAAAAACTGGAAGCAAGCTATCTGTGAAAATGCTTTGTGATGTGTGGATTCATTTCACAGTATGAAATCTGTGTTTTTATTTAGCAGGTTAGAAACACTCTTTTTTTAGAATCTATGATCGGACATTTCTGAGCCCATTGACGCCTACTGTTAAAACCTATATTAAAACTAGAAACAAGTGATATGTGAAAATGCTTTGTGATGTGTGGATTCATCTCACAGAATGTTACCTGTCTTTTGATTCACCAAGTTGTAAATGCTCTTTTTGTAGAATATACAAAGGTACATTTCTGAGCTCATTGAAGCCTATAGTGAAAAGTTGAAATTCCAGCAATAAAATCTAGAAACAAACTATCTGTGAAAATGTTTGTGATTTCTGGATTCACCTCACAGAATGGAAGCTGTGTTTTGATTCAGCAGGTTGGAAACACCTTTGTAAACAATGTATGAATGGACATTTCTGAGCCCATTGATGACTACAGTGAAAACCTTAATATCCAACATTAAACGTAGAAACAAGCTATATGTGAAAATGCTCTGGAATGTGTTCATTAATCTCAAAAACAAACAAATAAACAAACAAAACACATGTCTTTTGTTTTACTGGGTTGGAAACACTCTCTTTGTAAAATATACAAATAAACATTTCTGAGCCATTTGACGCCTTTAGCAAAAATCCAAATATCCTACAATAAAAACTAGAAACAATCTGTCTTTGAAAATGTTTTGTAATGTGTGAATTCATCTCACAGAAAGCAACCTGTGTTTTGATTCACCAGGTTGGAAACACTCTTTTGGTAGACTCTATGAAGAGACATTTCTGAAGCCATTGGAGCCTACAGTAAAAAACTGAATATCCTGCAAAAGAAACCTAGAAACAAGGTGTCTGTGAAAATGCTTTTTAATGTGAGGATTCTTCTCACAACATTGAACCAACTGGAAAACACTGTTTTTGTAAAATCTAAGAAAAGATGTTTCTGAACCTGTTGAGGCCTATAGTGAAAAACCAATTATCACATGTTAAAACTAGAAACAATTTATCTGTGAAAATGCTTTGCGATGTGTGGATTCATCTCACAGAGTTAAACCTTTGTTTTGATTCAACATGTTGGGGAAATTCTTTTTGTAGAATGTATGAAAAGAGATTTCTGAGCCAATTGATGCTTATAGTGAAAAACTGAATATCCCACGATGAAAACTAGATACAAGCTACCAGTGAAAATGCTTTGTGATGAGTGGATTCATCTCACAGAATACAACCTGTGTTTTGATTCACCAGGTTGGAAAGCACTCTTTTTGTAGTGTATACAAAAAAGCATTTCTGAGCGCATTGATGCCTACAGTGAAAAATCAAATATGTCACCGTAAAAACAGAAAACAACTTATATGTGGAGATGTTTTGTTATGTGTGGATTCATCTCACCTAATGGTACCTGTTTTTTGGTTCAACAGGTTGGAAGCAGTCTTTTTGTAAAATCTACAACTGGAGAATTCTGAAACCTTTGATGACTATAGTGAAAAACTGAATATCCTGTGATAAAAACTAGAAGCAAGCTATGTATGAAAATGCATTGTGACGTGTGGATTCATCTCACAGAATGGAATCTGTGTTTTTATTCACCAGGTTGGAAACACTCTTTTTGTAGAATATATGAGGAGACATTTCTGAGTTAATTGAGGCCTATAGTGAAAAACCAAATATTTCATAATAAAAACTAGAAACAAGACAGCTGTGAAAATGCTTTGTGATTCATCTCACAGAATGGAAACTGTGTTTTATTTAGCAGGTTTGAAACTCTTTTTTTGCTAAATCTATGAATGAACATTTCTGAGACCATTAACGCCTATGGCAAAAAAACTAAATATCCTGCCTAAAAAACTAGAAACAAGCTATATTTGAAAATGCTTTGTGATGTGTGGATTCTTCTCACAGAATGGAACCTCTGTCTTGATTGACCAGGTTAGAAACACTCTTTTTGTAGAATCTATGAAGGGGCCTTTTTGAGCCCATGGATATTGAAAAACAGAATATCCCCTGATAAAAACTAGAAACAAGCTATCTGTAAAAATGTTATGTGATACATGGATTCATTTCATAGAATACGTCCTGTGTTTTAATTTACCAAGTTGGAAGCACTCTTTGCAAACTCTACCACCAGACATTTCTCAGCCCATTGATACCTATAGTGAAAAACTGAACATCTCATGATAAAACTAAAAACAAACTATCTGTGAAAACACCTTGTTGGGTGTAGATTCATCTCACAGAACATAACCTGTGTTTTGATTCACCACATTGGAAAATCTCTTTTTGTAGAATGTGTGACAGGACAACTCTGAGTCCGTGGATGCCTGTAGTGAAAAACCTAGTATCCCGAATAAAAACAAGAAAAAAAGCTTTATGAGAAAATGCTTTGTGATGTGTGAATTCATCTCACAGATTGGAAACTGTGTTTTGATTCACCAGTTTGGAAACACCATCTTTGTAGAATCTATGAAGGGACATTTCTGAGCCCCATTGGCACCTTTGTGAAAAACCTGATATTCTGCATAGAAACTAGAAACAAGCTATGTGAAAATTCTTTGTAATGTGTGGATTCATCTCACAGAATGGAACCTGTGTTTTTATTCACCAGGTTGGAAGCACTCTTTTTCTAGAATATACAAAGGAACAATTCTGAGCCCTTTGGTGACTATAGTAAAATAACAAATATTCCACCCTAAAAATTAGAAACAAGCTATCTGTTAAAATACTTTGTGATGTGTGAATTTACCTCACTGAATGGAACCTGTGTTTTGATAAACCCGGTTGAAAACATTCTTTTCATAGAGTATAAGAAGGGACATTTCTGAGTGCATTCACGCCTATAGTAAAAAACTGAATATCCCTTGATAAAAAACTAGAAACAAGCTATATGTGAAAATGCTTTGTGATGATTTGATTCATCTCACAGAATTGAACCTGTGTTATGATTCACTAGGTTGGAAACATTCTTTTTGTAGAATCTATGAAGGGATATTTCTGAGCCCATTGATACCTATGGTGAAAAATCAAATATCCTGTGATAAAAACTAGACACAAGCTATTTGTGAAACTGCTTTTGTGATGTGTGGATTTATCTCTCCTAATGGAAACTGTGTTTTAATAAATCAAGTGAAAACACTCTTTTTGTAGAATCTACGAATGAACATTTTTTAACATGTTGATGCCTATGGTAACAAAAAAATTATCCCATAATAAAAACTAGAAACAAGCTATCTGGGAAAATGTTTTGTGATATGTGGATTTGTCTCACAGAATGGAACCTGTGTTTTGATTCACCAGGTTGGAAACACTCTATTTGTAGAATATACGAAAGGACATTTCTGAGCCCATTGACCTCTATAGTAAAAAACTGAATATCTTACATAAAAACTAGAAACAAACAATACGAGAAAATACTTTCTGATATGTGGATTCATCTCACTGAATGGAACCTATATTTTGATTCACTAAGTTGGAAACACTCTTTTTGTGGATTATACAAAGGAATATTTCTGAGCCCATTGATGCTATAATGAAGAAAAGAATATCCCATGATAAAAGCCCAAAACAAGCTATTGTGAAAACGTTTTGTGATGTGTGGGTTCATCTAACAGAAAAGAACCTGTGTTTTGATTCATCAGGTTGGAAGCACTCTTTTTGTAGAATATACGATGGAACATTTCAGAGCCAATTTATGCCTAGAGTGAAAAACAGTATACTGTGATAAAAACTAGAAACAAACTTTGTGTGAAAATGCTTTGTGATGTCTGGATTCATCACCCAGAAGGAAACCTGTGTTTTGATTTAGATGGTTAGAAACTCTCATTTTGAACAATGTACGAATGAACATTTCTGGGCCCATTAACATCCTTAGTGAAAAACTCAGTATCTCATGCTAAAAACTAGAAACAAGCTATCTGTGAAAATGCCTTGTTGTGTGTGGATTCATCTCATAGAAAGTAACCTGTGTTTTGATTAACCACCTTGGAAAAAACTCATTTTGTAGAATGCACGAACAGACATTTCTGACGCCATTGAGCCTATAGAGAAAAACCATATATCCTACAAAAAAAAAAAAAAAAAAAGAAAAAAGAAAAAACTGGAAACAAGCTCTCTGTGAAAATCATTTGTGATGAGCGGATTCATCTCGCAGAATAGAACCTGTGTTTTGATTCACCAGGTTGGAAATACTCTTTTTGTAGAATATATGAAGGGACATTTATGAGTCCATTGAGGCCAACAGTGAAAACCCAAATAACCTGCAATAAAAACTAAAAACAAACTATCTGTGAAGATACTTTGTGATGTGTAGATTCATTTCAAAGAATGTAACACGAGTTTTGATTAACCACCTTGAAAAAATTCATTTTGTAAAATGTACGAACAGACATTTCTGAAGCCATTGAAATCAATAATAAAAAACCGAATATCCTGCAAAACAACAACAACAACAAAACTGGAAACAAGCTCTCTGTGAAAATCCTTTGTGATGAATGGATTCATCTCACAGAATAGAACCTGTGTTTTGATTCACCAGGTTGGAAATACTCTTTTTGTAGAATATACAAAGGGACATTTCTGAGCCCATTGAGGCCAACAGTGAAAACCCAAATAACCTGAAATAAAAACTACAAACAAGCTATCTGTGAAAATGCATTGTGATGTGTTTATTTATCTCAGAGAATGAAACTTGTGTTTTGATACAGCAGGTTGGAAACACTCTTTTTGTAGAATTTACGAAGAGATATTTCTGAGCTCATTGAGGCCTGTAGTGAAAATCTGAATAACTTTTGATAAAAATTAGAAACAAACTATTTGTGAAAATGCTTTGAGATGTATTGATTCATCTCCCAGAATGGAACTTGTGTTTTCATTCACCAGGTTAGAATCATTCTCTTTGTAGAATCTATGAAGGGACATTTCTGTGACCATTTTTGCTTATAGTGGAAAACCAAATATTTTGTAATTAAAATTAGAAACAAGCCATCTGTGGAAAAGCTTTGTGATGTGTTGATTCACCTCATATAATGGAATCTGTGTTTTGATTCACCAGATTGGAAACACTCTTTTTGTAGAAGTGATGAACTTTTTTTTTTTTCTTTTATGTCATTCATGTGTTCACTGGATTAGCACCTTTAACTTCCTTCAATAACTTTTCCTTCTTATTCACAATTTGGCTAACCAGTTGGTACAAGAAGCCTAGTTGTCAACCCCATCTTGTCTTTCAACTTGTTTTCTTCACTTTGCTTAATCATTTCTAGCTTTTGTTTTAAAATGAGAGATATGTGACTCTTTTTTTCACTCAAACACTTTAAGACCATTGTGTGGTTAATTTTTGCCCTAATTTCAAAGTTGTTGTATCTCAGGGAATAGGGAGGCCCAAGGAAGAGAGACAGGGGAACAGCCAATTGGCGAAGCAGTTGTAACACACACCACATCTATTGATTAAGTCAGTCATTTTATATGGGCACAATTTGTGATTCCCCAAAATAATTAAAATGGTAACATCAAAGGTCACTGATCATAGATTACCATATCAGATATAATAATGATGAAAAACTTGGAATATTGACAGAATTATCAAAATATGGCACAGAGACATGAGTGAGCACATACTGTTGGAAAATGATGTTGATAGACTTGCTTGACAAAGGGTTGCCACAATCCTTCAATTTGTAAAAAGCACAATATCAGCAAATTGTAATAAAATGAAGTGCATTAAAATGAGTTATGCCTGTATTTTTTAAATTTTGATCTCTTTACCTGATTTATCACACCAGCCATTATATAAAAATCTTGCCATTACAGTGAATGAGATATAATTTACTTTTGATTACTACTGTCATCTGAAAAAGACATGAAGACTTAAACAAAAAGAAATAATATCAGTTAGCAATTTATTAAGTTAAAAAATGAAAAAAATATTTAAAATGTACATGCGTAAAGGCATTTTGCAAAGCTAATACTAGATAAAATAGACTTCAGAAAAAAAACTTAGGAAGTGTCCTTATTCTACAAGGGAATACTCTTCCCTGTGTTTAAAAATTCTAAAAGGAATTTTGCGGTTTTAAGAGTTACATTAGTCTTGTTCTTCATAGGTTTTAGAATTTGGATGAATGAAGTAGGGCATTGATTCAACACTTGTGATGTTTAATTTTGTTTTACTGTTTAGAATCACAGTTTGCAAGACCATCCATTGAGATATTCTTCCTATAGTATATCTAAAAGGCTAAATGTTTCTTGTTGTGCTGAGTGAACTAATTTCCATTACTTTCTAGTGCCTTCCTGTTGTTAATCACCTGCAGACAACCACCTGTAGACAAGCAGCACTACATTTATGAATAAAATAGCTGTATATGTACTTTTCATTCTTCTCTCACAAAAAAAGTGTTTTGTTCCTGCTGTTCAATGCATTTTGAACATGTGTTAGTCTGTAAATTTAAAGAAAGGTTAAAAAGAAAATTAAACAAGATTCATCTGAAAGTATTGCAAGTTAGTACCATACACCTGGCACATAGTTTTTAAAGCAACATAATTCTATGGCAAGGAACTGCTTGATAAGGAACAAAACTAAAAAAAAAAAAAAAAAAAAAAAAAAGATGAGGAGAAGTCAGTGCATTGAAGATTAGATAAAATCTTGCAATGTGATATTGCAGGAAGAAATGGAGAGGTAATGAGATACGACAGAGCAAGGGAAAAACCAGATAGAATACGGAAGAAAAAATTCCTAAGTATGAGGTAGGTTAGAGTGCTAAATATCTTTCTAAGTAACAGTAGAAATTTCTGTGCCCTGAATAATTTCAAAGTAGACTAGAAAATTTGATTGAAAATATAACGTGGTGGCAAACGTTTAATGATCAAGGAGCAAGATGATGAAAGAAACACACACAAATTCAGAAAGTTGGATGATTCAGAACATGATAGTTTGAATTTACTGATTTCTTCTTATTAACAAAAACAATATTTATAATATTTTATATTTTTCAAATGCTTTTTTAAATTCTTAAAAACTTTAATCAACCAAAAATAATGTGATTTAATTTTTGTAAATAGGTTGGAAATCTGAGATTTACAGTTGAGACTGTAGCCTCCACTGACATCAGAATTACAGCTTGGTGAGAGCCTGAGCAGAGCAACCAGTTTAGCTGTACCCAGGCTCCTGATCCATGGAGATTGCGAGATAATAAATGCATGTTGTTTTAGGGTGCTAAGTTTGTGGTAATGCTACAGAGCAATGTAAAACTTAATGAAAGCATTAATGCTTAGTACAAGACAATACTATTTAGAAGATTTTAGAAAGACAGTTTAACTACTATAGTATTGAATTAAAATGACCAATGCCAGAAAACTCTACTTGCTCTCCTATCTGCTCACCTACTAGTAACTTAATAAACTAAGACAATTTCCAGAACACACCTTTCATTTCAATCTCTGGTTAAATTAGGGCTGGAACTTCTCCTCTTTTTCCAAAAATATTGATTTGACCTCTGGGAAAGACATTAATAAAATAACTGATAGGATTTTTTTCTTAAGAGTAATAATCGTAAGTAATTTAAGAGAATCTCAAATCTTACCTTTGTCCTAAGTTTTATGTAAATGTACTTTAAAATGCTCTGTTGACAAATGCCATATATGAAAAGTCCACAGTTAATATCATACAAAACAGTGAAAAATTAAAAGCTTTACCTCAAAAACAGGAACAAGAAAAAGATGTCCCCTCTTGTCACTTTTATTCAGCATAGTATTGGAAATCCTAGTCAAAGCAATTAGTCAACAAAAATAAAGAAAAGATATTTAAATAGAAAAGGAAGTAAAATTATCCCTGTTTGCAGATTATGTGATTTTATACAAAGAAAACCATTAAAAACTCCACCAATATACTGTTAGAACTAATAAACAAATATAGTAAACTTGTAGAATATTTGCATTTTCCTGATGGCTAGTAATGTTAAGCATCTTTTTTCATCTGTTTACTGGCCATTTGTTTATCCTCTTTGGAGAAATGTCTTTTAAGATCCTTTGTGGCCAGGTGCGGTGGCTCACACCTGTAATCCCAGCACTTTGGGAGGCAGAGGCAGGCAGATCACTAGGTCAGAAGTTCGAGACCAGCCTGGCCAACATGGCGAAACCCTGTTATTACTAAAAATACAAAAATTAGCTGGACGTGGTGGCACGCACCTGTAGTCCCAGCTACTCAGGAAACTGATGCAGGAGAACTGCTTGAAACCGGGAGGCAGAGGTTGCAGTGAGCTGAGATCACACCACTGCAATACAGCCTGAGCAACAGAGTGAGACTCTGTCTCACAACAAAGAAAAACAACAATAAAAAAAGATCCTTTCCACATTTTTCAATTGAGTTGTCTTTTTATTATTGAGTTGTAAGTGTTCTCTATATATGCTGGATACAATTCCATGATCAGACATGATTTGCAAGTTTTTTCTCCTATTCTGTGGGTCATCTTTTCACTTTCTTCATGGTTTGAAACTTTGAAGCACAAAGTTTTTTTTATTATTTTCTTTAATTGTTTGTGTCTTTGATGTCATATCTAGGAAACTATTGCCTAATCCAAGTTCACAAAGATTGATGCCTATATTATCTTTTAAGAGTTTCATGGTTTTATGTCTTTCATTTAGTTCTTAGAACCATTGTCAGTGAAATTTTTTGTATGATACGAAGTAGAAGTAAAAACTTGTTATTTTGCATGTTGATGTAATTTGTCCTAGTACCATTTTTTTAGTAAGTTTTTAATTTTAAAAAAATTACATTATATCATAGAGCTGTTCACAACAACAAAAAATTATCAACAGAGGAAATAGACAACCTATAGAATGAGAGGAAATATTTACAAATTGTGCATACGACAAAGGTCTAATATTTAGAATCTACATGAAACTTAATTCAACAAAAAAAAGCTAATAATCCCATTTAAAAGTAGGTAAAGGACATGAACAGACACTTCTCAGAAAAAGACATACAAGCTGCCTACAAATATGTGAAAAACAAGCTCAACATCACTAATCATCAGAGAATGCAAATCAAAACCACAATGAGATATCATCTCACCCCAGTCAGAATGGCTATTAATAAAAGTGAAAAAATAACAGATGTTGGCAAGGCTGCAGAGAAAGGAGAATGCATATACACGGTTGGAATAAATGTAAATTTATTTTAATATTAATTTATAAATGTAAAAATATATTATTTATAAATGTAAATTAATTCTGCCACTGTAGAAGGCAGTTTGGAGATTTTTCAAAGAATGGAAAATACAACTTTCAACCTAGAAATCCATTACTGGCTATATATCGTTCTTCCAAAAGGACACGTGCACTTGATGATCTCTGCACTATGCACAGTAGCAAAGACATGGAATCAACCTGGGTGCCCATCAATGGTGGACTGAGTAAAGAAAATGTGGTACATATGCACCATCGAATAGTATGCAACCACAAAAAACAAAACAAAATTATATCCTTTGCAGCAACATGGATGAAACTGGAGGCCATTATTCTATGTGAATTAATGCAGGAACAGCAAACCAAATACCACATTTTCTCGTTAATAAACAGCAGCTAAGCATTGGTGATATATAGACAGAAAGATGAGAACAATAGACACTGGGGATTCCTGGAGGGAAAGGGCATAAGGAGGGGCTGAAAAATCTACCTATTAGGTACCATGCTCATTAATTGGGTGATAGGATCATTTGTACCCTAAAACTCAACACAATGCAATGTACCCATGTAACAAATGTGCACATGTACTCACTGAATCTAATATAAAAGTTGAAATTTAAAAAAATAATTTTAAAAAAGCAAAATGATAAGATAAAGGAAAATAAAAATTTTTAAGAATTCATCAATGTATCTTAACAAAGAAAGCTTAATAGAACATTCATAAGCAAGCATGTGAAAATTGTGAGTCAGAAAGATGCGTTTTAATCCCAGTTTCAGTCACAGTCAAGCTTCTAGAAAAGCTTTATCCATTAAATCTTTTCCATTAAACAGCCCATCCAGTCCTCAATCTACTATAACATGGCTAATTGCCTTTCTGCATTTAAATTTTTTTATAATTGAAATTATCTGTGAATTCCTAATTGCCAAATCTAATGAATAATTTTCCTTGTTATATAGCCCACACTTTTTCAAATATTTTACCCTACCAACTACCCTAATTGAAATTTGTTCCTCCTTTGGCTTTTGTGACACCAATTATTCTAAACGTTTCTTGTAATTCTAGGGCCAGTCCTTGCTCTCATTTTTGGTTTCTTCTTCCTTTGTCTTATATTTAAATGTTAGTGTTATCCAGAGTTCTATCTCCATTTTCTCCTCCTCTCTTCTATATATTCCTCTTGGAAGATGATTTCCAATCTTTCCTTTAGTGGCTACTTGACCACTGATGATACCTAGTAACCTTCTGTGCTAACAGAGCAAAAGTTTACTTGAAATCCATTCATGGATGTTTCCCAACTGAACTCATGATCTCTTCCTCACCTACGATCGCTAGATCTCTTCATTTTACATTTAGTATAGAGTAAGGGCTATATATATCTACACACACATATACATACATATATATATATATATATATATATATAGTGTGTGTGAATGGAATCAACACTTTTAAAGGTGTTTGTTCAAATGGAAAGTGAATGATGATTTCCGTATTTCTTTCTATATCACAAATACTCCTTTCAGAATAATAAACAAGAACCTCATGGACTTCAACGATCACTTATATATTTACTCAAAATGAGCAGTTGTTTCTTCTCAAGGAATAGTTTCAAGAAAAATTATTAAAAGCAAATTTATTTTTCTTTTCGAGATGGAGTCTTACTCTTGTATCCCAGGCTGGAGTGCAATGGCGCAATATCGGCTCACTGCAACCTCTCCTCCTGGGTTCAAGTGATTCTCCTTCTTCAGCTTCCCGAGTAGCTAGGATTACAGGTATGTGTCACCATGTCCTGCTAATTTTGTATTTTCAGTAGAGATGGGGTTTCTCCATGTTGGTCAGGCTGGTCTTGAACTCCTGACCTCAGGTGATCTGCCCGCCTCGGCCTTCCAAAGTGCTGGGATTACAGGCATAAGCCACTGCACCTGGCCAAAATTTTTACTTTTATTTTTATTTTACTTTTATTTTATTTTACTTTTATTTCAGCTGTAATCTCCAGGAATACAGTGCCCTCAAATGATCACTTCATAATTGTGATAAGACTCTAATCAGGTGTACTAGGTAGTTATTGCCACAATACTGCTGCATAACACACCACCCAAAAAATACAATACTTTTTTTCTTAATCACCTATCATACATTGGTTGGAATAGAATTATTTTGTCTGTGTTTGGCTTGGTTTGGCTCCAAGCTGTGGTTTGGTTCAGATTTGCTTCACACATTAGTATTCCTTTTTGAACAAGAAGACTGACCAAAGCATGTTACTTTCATGGCAATTTGTAACCGTTGAGGTACTTTATAGAGTGCTGAGAATATAGAGAGAAAGATGAAAAATGGAATGTTTATGTTAGAAGCCCTTCACAATGGAAAATACACTTGCTCTGGACCATGAAGGATGGGAAAGTAAAATTAGCCAATCAGAAAATAATACCTAATTATTCATGATAAGGTATAATATTATTTCTATTAGTTTAAATAATTTATTATGTTAACTGAAGGAGGGTGCTTTAAGTTTTAACAGAAAAGGCATGTAAACCACAATCTTGACTTACAGAAATGACTATTATAAAATTTTTCAAGCAGGCAGGTGGATCCTTCTGGCACTGAGATAATTCATGTTAGAAAGCATGCAGCACTTCGAATTAAAGGACACTCAAAGGCACACTAGCTGCCTGGGGCCTGAATAAATCTTACTGGAGCATTTGGTTTATGCTTAATAATGTTTTATTAAGAATTTGAACAAATAATTGACTATAGTGCAATTTCACATAAAAATTCAAGTTTCTGGCAGTGTTGTGTCTGTATTCCAACATGAAAAGAATTGGCTAAAGCTGAGTGGTAGTTTCTTAACAGAATATAAAAGCCCTATATACTTCCTAAGTGACTGCAGATCTCACAAAGTTCTATTGCCTCCTTTTACTCTAAGGTAGATTGTCCGTTCTTTTTTTTCCATAGACCATGGATTTTTTTTTTTTTTTTTTTTTTTTTTTCTGGTAGAGGAGGAATAGTTTTCTCTCTTTTATCAAAAATGGACAAATGAAAGATATACAAAAAAGATCCATGTGCTTCAAGTAAAATGGAAGGAAGAATATTTGTGAGGACGAATTCTCTTTTTAAAAAAATTTTTAGGCCGGGCACGGTGGCTCAAGCCTGTAATCCCAGCACTTTGGGAGGCCGAGAATGGGTGGATCACGAGGTAAGGAGATCGAGATCATCCTGGCTAACATAGTGAAACCACGTCTCTACTTAAAAAAAAAAAAAAAAAAAAAAAAAAACACACACACACACACACACACACACAAAACTAGCCGGGCGAAGTAGTGGCGGGCGCCTGTAGTCCCAGCTACTTGGGAGGCTGAGGCAGGAGAATGGCGTAAACCCGGGAGGCGGAGCTTGCGGTGAGCTGAGATCCCGCCACTGCACTCCAGCCTGGGCGACAGAGCGAGACTCCGTTTCAACAACAACAACAAAAAAAATTAATTTTATTTTTTATTTTTACTATTATACTTTAAGTTCTAGGGTACATGCGCACAACGTGCCGGTTTGTTACATATGTATACATGTGCTGTGTTGGTGTGCTGAACCCATAAGCTCGTCATTTACATTAGGTATTTCTCCTAATGCTATCCCTTCCCTCCCCCAACCCCACGACTAATTCTCTTATTTTGCAAGTGAAATGTGGTGATGGTGTAAGGTTGTGATAGAGAGGAGGCATTATTATGAGGCTTTCCAAAAGTCATACCACCTTAGTTTTATGCTTTCTGCTCTTACTGCCACTGCTACTGCAGCAGATATCTCTCAATACATGTTATCACAATGCAGCATTAAATAGTTCCCAGAAATCAGTCACTCAAAACCGAGATTCTCAAATCCCAGTTCAAAAAATTGCATTATCCTCTTAGAGCCCACTTCCCTACTATAATCTGCATGTGTTGAATTTTTAGTCTATTCAAATATTCCGGGCAAGACTTTACTGACTGCCATCTTTTGTTATTTCTCTTCCCATGGCATCAATATCAGAAACATGGGAAATGTTGGTTTCTGAGGAAACATGTTTTATGTTGGACGTAATATTTAATATCCAAAAGAGTTGCATAGTCTTGGGAAGCATATGAAATAATGAAGTTCCCATTCAAATTTAAAAATCTTTAGGCTTTGACAGAAAATATAGTTATCTATCTCCAAAGACAATGAAATGCAAAACCTAATCAAGCTTTCAACCTGGGTAGGAACTATCAATATATAGAGTAGATGCAAATGAATCTACGGACACAGGTATAACATGATAATTTATAAATACAGTTGATAGCATGGATTTGAACTACCTGTATCCACTTATTTTCTTTTACCTCTGCCATCCCTGAGATAGCAAGACCAACTCCTCCGCTGCCTCCTCCTCTTCAGCTAGCTCAAACTGAAGACAAAAAGGATAATGAATTTTGTGAGAATTCACTTTCACTTAACAAATAGCAAATATATTTTCTTTCCCGTATGATTTTCTTAATAACACATTCCTTTCTGTAGCTTACCTTTATGTTAAGAATGCAGAATATAATACATATAATATACAAAATAAGCATTAATTGATTATTTATGTTATCCTTAAGGCTTCCAGTCAACAAAGGCTATTAGTAATTAAGTTTTGGGGGAGTTAAATGTTACATGTGGATTTTGGATTGCACGGGAAGTGGGGATCAGTGTCCCTAACTTCCACATTTTTCAAGGGTCAGGTGTATGGTAAATTTGTAAAGTTAGCCCTCTAAATTTAAGGATTGTCAAAAATATTTCTCAGTGGGGAGAGAAGGCATTTTTCAGTCTTAGAAAGATTTAGAATTGAATATACAAAATGTGAAAGACTCAAACTCATTAATATTATATTCTTTAGTAAAGAATGGGAAGCTGGGTGTGGTGGTGCGTTACTATAGTTCCAGCTACTCAGAAGGCTGAGGTGGGAGGATCACTTGAGCCCAGGAGATTGAGGCTGTAGTGCACTATGATTGTGACTGTGAAGAGCCATTGCATGCCAGTCTGGACAACATAGTGAGACCCTTTTTTAAAAAAAAGAAAAAAAAGAAATAGGAGCATACTTTCTGTTGGGCTCTGTAATGCTGAAGAGAATTGGCCAATTGAAATCATAAGGAGACATTCAATTTTTAAATTCCTGTGATTTAAAATCAAAGTATCTAATGTGTAACTATTTTTGGCTGACATTTTTTTTTGTTGAAATCTTACTTTTTTAAAGAATATGTAAAATAATACCAGTTTCACTTTATAAATTTAATTTATTAGAATTATAAGAAGTATTTAGTGCTCAGGAAATTCGTCAGAAAACTCGAAAACCTAAGAAAATAAATTATTAAATATTTAATTTAGTTTACATTGTTTAGATGTTTTTAATTGTGCTTGTATGTGCGATCAGAAATTATTGAAAAACTCTTAAAATAATTTGAGAATGTGTTAGACATATATTTAAAATAAGGCAAGTAACCTGAACTTATTAAAAGTGAACTAAATATTTATAATTATAAATTTAATTCATTGAATTTGTAAAAGATCAAAATAAACCTCTGAATATTTATTTCTATAAGGAAAAGCATCCTTGAGGTTATAAAACAAAAACAAAAAATTTTAAAAACCCAAGACAATCCCCTTCAGTATCAGAAATAAAACATATAGCCATCTGGGATTGAGTGAGGATTTGGCCATCGCTTTTCAAGACTCATAGGTTTTATATGTATGTTCTCAGAGTCATAATATTCCCTCAATAAACCAGTATTATTAATTAAAATTTGACAAGAAATATTACTGGCATATGAAAATGTTCTGTGAAGATTTAAATAAACTTCTAATATTATTAAAGTATTAATAGAATTTGATTTTGTATTTGAGTGCTTATTTTACACCAAGCCCTTAGAATCATTTATGTTACTTCATTCTGATAAGTCTTTGATCTTGGTTCAAATCAGTTCTCTGAACCAACTATTTCTGTGTGCTTGACATATATTAAACAAAAAAAAAGTATCAGTGTAACTGAAAAAAAAATAATTAATTTACTTGAAAGATTAGTCAATTTAAATTATTGATAGCTTTCAACAACAAATTAAAATTTGTTTGACATTTTCAGTGGATTTGGATTCTCTGTTGGTCTACTCATGGGGGTCCAGGTGATACTTTGTAGCTAATGGGATTCTAAGTTATTTTCGTTTATTTCTACATATTCTTATGCAGTTTTAAATTTTCTTGCTATGAGATTAACAGTGGAAAAACATAATTTATTATAGCATATTAATGAAAAAAGCATACTTTTTTTCCCACTGACTTCTCGATTATATATCATGAAACCATAAATTATGTGCCATGACATTTGTTAGGGCTTAAATATTTTAATTATTTGGAAGTATACCATCATTAAGGAAAGGAAGTAGCTTTGCTCCAAGCATACTCTCTGCTGTGTTATGTCTCAGCTTAGAAGACTGCAGACTAATTAGACACACACCATATGCCTCCTTATGGTTTCATTTACTTTATATTGGTTTCTATTCTTCAGTCAGAACTTGGTAGATGTGTTCTTTTGCAGTTAAACTTTTCCTTTTGAAAAAACTGGTTTTAATTACAAAATTTTAAAAGGGGAAGAATGAAACCTTACCTATCATGAAGTCATAAAAAATTGCAGCAGGTGGTCACAGCCGCATGGTGGTCAACCTCATGCAATGTGACTTTTGCCAAGGACTCTGAGTGCAATCCTGCTGAACGAGACTGCAATTCTTGTGTCAGCTCTGTCCTATAGTGCAAATCAATCACCAAGTACGCTATGAGCTCTTGTGGACATTTAAGATTCCAAAGCTTGAATTCCACGTACATTTACAGAAGAGGCAGGGAGAGCAGCCACTCTCCAGTTCTGTACTCAATCCCAGCATGCTATGCAATAATGACCTGTCAGGAAAGGAGATCGTGTATCCTCACACTGTGAAATATCCTGAGGGAATTTTTTGATGAATTTGAAAAAAGATTCAGCAGGGCTCTAGGCAAGAAATCATGCACACAATTTCAAAAGTGCATCACAGTCTTTTAAAAAAAATTCAGGGGGTATCATCACCTTGGTGTGCTTTCATGTGTCCTTTAAAAAAATTATAAAAATGAAAAGGATGACCTGAGTCTCCTGGCCACAAAGAATATCATCTCTTTTGTCAAAGTTTGTGGTATAAAGCCATTTATCTTTTTACCTTAGCAAGGTGTTCTTTGCTTTTTAAACATTCATTGATTTAGTTTTATTTTTATCCATTCATATAATAACATAGCCATTGAATGACTGGTGTTCATTAGTCATGGCACAGAATTTGTCAGAGTTAATTCAAAGGCTAAAACTAACGGCATTTCATTTCTAGGTAACCAGATGTTCCTCAATACACTAGAAAAAGAGTACTTACATTTTTTTCATATAAAGGTCAATGAAGAAGAACCTCTCCCAGGAAAATGCACAATTACCTATTAAAATAAAAACTTGCATGTAAATTTAGACAAGTCACAGATTTCTTGAAGCCTGGTGTTTCAGGTGGGGTAGAATGAGGAAGCTGACGGTAAGAGAGAGTTTAGAATGTGGAACATTTATTAGGGAGCAACAACTGTGGAAAGCAGGGCATGGAGGCAAGATTGGGCAGAGGACAGAACTATGATGCAGAGGGCAGAACTTTGTTGGCAGAACCAATAAAGCCTCAGGCCATCTCAATCTTATACGGCAATCATCTTCGGGAGCTAGAATGGCCCTCAGTGTTGTCCCAAGTTGGACCTCCCTCCACTGACCATTCATTGAGTGGGACACCCAGAAAGGGGTGTGATTTAGGTCACCCTGAAGCAGATGTAGTATCTGAAGGGGCTGATAGCCAAAGGCTGTTTACTGACAGCTTTCCCAGCAGCTGAGGCAACAAAGTCTTCTACAGATGGCAGGTGGATGACACATCACGGTGCTGACCACATCCAAGTTCTTAGAAACCTAGCCCTAAAATTGTCAGCTTTCTTTCTTTAATTTTATTCACAGAAGTAACTTTCTGATTTCATTTCTAAAATCTAATTTAAAGACCAATTAAGATAAATGATTTGATTAAAATATTTATGCCTCACTTGTACAATAATGTAATATAGGTGTGGTTTACTGAGTGAGTAGTTAATTTATATTTTGAACTCTCTTGCCTTTTTAGATACTTTAATTTTAACAATTACATGTTCATTTATTAAATTGTTTCAAGCAGATATTAAAATAACAGGAAAGTTGTTAAAATGCAGAAAGAGTTAACCCCACCACTACCAAACCTGGCGAATCCAAAAGGTAAATCTCTTTTGCCTTGGTTCCATTAGTGCAGCTAAATAACTGACAGGCATGAAGCAAAAATAGGAATAAACAGAAATAAAACAGATGAAACAGATGGCATCACTGCCCTCCTCATTATAAAAAAATTAAATGAAATAAAAACAAGATGAAAAATAATAGTAATATACTTTTCACTCAAAAATGTAACTGAGGTAATGAAAGTAATCTCCTAATTGCTAGAGATTTTCACCTTTTATCAGCTTAGGTTGTCACTGAAATATTTTTATGCCTAAATCTAAATTATGCAAGAGGGAGAGTACTATTTTCAGTATGCCATATTTAATTCTCTAAAATGAACTTGTTCAGTAAGGGCCTGAAGGGATGAATGATAGCCTGGCAGGTTTTCAATAAATAATGACAATTTATCAGTAAAGAGGTTTATTTTCATGAGATGAATACATAGATACAGGTGTAACTTTAATTTCCAGATCCCCAAGACAAAGCAGCAATGACAGAAATCATAAAATTTGGAGGTCAAGCTAGTATGGGTGGGAGCCATAGGGTATGGCAGCAGAGCAATGATACATTTTATTTTAGACATGTTGGGTTTTGAAATGATATGGCAAACCCAAGGAGAGATGTATGAAGTAGGAAGATTTCTAGGAAGATGCTAGAAAGAGGTTGGAGCTCAGGGGGAAAAGGTCAAGCTTGCTTGAGCAAAGGTGTCTGTTTTCATGAAGTTTGGCTCTCCAGAATGAGAAACATGTCTGGCACATTTCAGAAAGAAGGAGTTGAAGAGATTGGGTCACCACACTAGAGAGCAGGCAATGTGCTATGTTGGGAAAATTTATGTACTTTGGGGTCCAAAGAATTGTCCAGAGTTACAGGTCCATCACTTGTTGTTTGACCTTAAATAAATCTTTCAACTTCCCTGTTATTAAAAATGGGAATATAAAAACCTATTAATGATCCCTTAAAAGTGATTTGTATTGAACATGATAATAAATGTGAAACCATCTTATAAATGTAAAGGTTATATGAATTATTAGAATGAGGAATGTGTATGGACAGTGGTTTGAAATATTTAGCCTGGAGAGATAAGGACATTATTCCCTCACTTGATAGGCATCTGTTGTGTAAAGCACTAAATTAGTAACTGGATAGAGGAAGATAAATAAGATGTTTTGCTTTTCTCTCATGGCTCACACATGATTTCTTCTCTCTCATGGCTATCAAGAAAAACAGCACGTGAATGTGTGTCAAGTACAGCACATGGGAGAGTAAGCAAAAGTTGCTATAAGTTAATAAATGAATGAGAGAATGAGTGCACAAAGGAGAGACATATAATACAATCTCAAGATTCCAAGAAAGCCTTCTGGAAATAATCTGTGATGCAGGATAAGTAATTAGTCTGATGAACAAGGACCAATGGAAAGTAAGAAATTTCAAGGCCAGGGGGTGTCAAGAGTAAATGCTGAACATGAAATTCTTAAGGAGAATTGGCAAAAAGATAAGGCTGGGTTGAGGAAAGGGGAGGTCATGGTCAGATGACCTATGTCATGCTAAGTTGCTTGAATTTTTATAACGGTTATAAGAGGAGCACTAGGGTGATCAGAATTTTGTTTTATGTGGACTCTTCTGCCATTGGTGTGGAAGTTTGATTTGAGGGAAAGGAGATTGGAGTCAGGGAGGCAAGTGTGAAGACTACAGCAATAGACCAGCTGATAGATGACGGGGGCTTGAGTTAACTCAAACATTAATTTGGATTTAAAATGTCGGTGACTGATTGAAGTAGAGGAGAGGAAGGAAAGACCCCCTGATGTCTGAATGGATGGTTGTATCAACTGTAGAGATGAAAAATAATGAAGAAGAATAAGTAGGTTTAAGAGATAAGATAATTTTTGTTTGGATCTTTTGAGTTAAGCAGTATCTGTATGTTGTTTAGGCAAATATGTACAACAGGAAGTTGTATATATCAGTCTGAAACTCAGTGGAGATAGAATCTCTCATGAGAGAGTTTTGGGCGAGAATATAGATTTGAGAGGTGTCAGGAGATGACAAAATGACATAAACAGGCTTTCTCCACATGATGGGAAAGGAGCCCAGTGTGAAAGAAAATGAAGTCATTATAACAACGGCCTTACAGTGGGATCTGAAGAAAATTGTACTGACACCTGCTGAAGGGGAAGCCACAGAATGTTCCAGTAGATTTGGATAACAACTGAAGTCAGCATCCACTGGCCATGAGTATCTCTTAGTTGGGAATACTCTAATTAACTGACCAATCTGAATGGGTTTGCAATTTCGGATTTTTGCCGACTCAATAAACTGACTCCAAAAACAAATCTTTGTGAAAATCTCTTGCAAACAAACTCTCCTGCATCTACCTTACGGGACACTATTCAGGGCTGCTTTGATTCAGTGTACCTTCTTTGTTTCACAAATAAATACTATTTCCTTTGACTTCTGTGACAATCCTTTTTTTTTTTTTTTCAGTTAACAATCTATAGATGATAGATAAATGATAGATAGATGGTAAATGAACAAGTAGGTAGATAGATATACTTTAATAGATGTTTTGTTAATAATATCCTTAGTGCCTGGAATAATATCTGGTATTGGGTAGTACACAATGAGTAATTTCTGAGTAATTACGAGAAAATTTAAAGTTGTGATAAGAGATGTGTAGGCTCAGGGAAAGATACTAAGAATGAGCAGTAGAGAACTGGGTTGAGGTGGAAAAACGTCAGTATTTAAGGTGTAAGCCAAGGACTGTAAGATAATAAAGAAAAGGAATATACAGAAGTGTGAAGAAAACTGAGTAAAAGACGATATTATGAAAATTAAGAAAGAATAAAATTAAGGAAACAAAGAGGACCATCAGTTGTTTGTTTGGTTGGTTGAGACGGAATCTCACTCTGTCGCCCAAGCTGGAGCGCAGTTGAGCCATCTCGGCTCACTGCAAGCTCCGCCTCCCGGGTTCAAACAATTCTCCAGCCTCAGCCTCCTGAGTAACTGGGACTACAGGCGTCCGCCACCACGCCCGACTAATTTTTATTTATTTATTTATTTATTTTTGTATTTTTAGTAGAGACAGGATTTCACCGTCTTAGCCAGTTAGGATGATCTCGATCTCCTGATCTCCTGATCTGCCGGCCTCAGCTTCCCAAAGGGCTGGGATTGCAGGCGTGAGCCACTACACCCAGCCAGGACCATCAGTTTTATTCCACTATTGACTTACTTCATTCATATTACATTGATGGAGGGGTCAACTGAACGGAGGTCGAACTAGAAGGGGTTACTTGGCTCCACTCTAAAATTTGATTTATAAATGCTGAATCTTATGATGACCGTAACTGGGCACCGTTCCCATCATGTGAAGAAAGCCTTTAAGAAAATGAAAGGAACACACAGAGGGAAGCAGAAAACAATCCACCTGGCTTAAAGCCTTATATCCAGCGGTACCCGAAAAACAATCTATAGTCTTGGGCTAATAAATTGCCCTTTTTGCATGAGATAATTTGAGATGAGTTTCTGTCGCTAATAATGAACATAATCCAAATTAACACAATGCCTATTCTGGTAATGTTTAAGACATCCATCTAGTTCCTCAAATCCCTCCTTTCCCCTTCTTTCTTTCATATTCTTTCAATCCTCCCACCAAAATATTTTTTAACTCGTATCACTTAATATGTCCACTGTTTTACCCCAAGTCAGGCCAAAATTATTTCTTATCTACCTCTAAGATAACACAATTGTGTCTTAACTGTTCCTCTTGTTTTCACACTTATTTCCTTCCAATACTTTCAACATAGCAGCTTGTAAACTTTTTAAAACTTGAATTAATATTGCCCTTATTTTTGCTTGAAAATTTTAACAGCTCTCCATTGTACTTATCCTGTTCTATTGTCCACTTACAACTTGGCCCCTGCCAATTTCTCCATTCTTACCATGTTCGTTACTCCCCCTTGCTTCCCCTATATTATAAAATCCTTCCCTGATTTAGACACTTTTCTTTTCTTTTTTTCCTCTCTCTCTTCTATCTGGATTTTGTTGTTGTTGTTGTGCTGATTCTCATCTTTGAAGTCTTAGGTTAAATGTCACTTTCTAAAACAAATCTCTAAAACACTGTCTAATTTCTCAGCACCTAACTCTCCTTTCTATGAATTTACTGTGTAAATACGTTGTTGATTACCTATTACTTTTTCTTGTTTTTTCCCTTTTGTGTATTTTTTTTAATTGGCTATTCATACATCTCCATAGAATTATAATGTCCACAAAGAAAGGAACCATGTCTCTTGTTTTCACGTTTTTATACCCAGTGCCTACTCAGTGTGTGTAGAGGGAAAAATAATAATGATGTTTATCTTACTAGATTTGTAATAATTCATTGAATTCAGTAGCTATAGCCTGAGAGAACACAGAAAATAAAAGAAAGCCTGTTTTTAAATATGACATGTAACTGCCAAATAAAACTGCCTCATACTCTAATTTGGCTACTTGAAGTATCAAGTTATAAACATTTGATAAAATTTCTGTCTTTTTGAGTGAATGCGGGACATTCAACATTATGTACTTTTGTATTAACCACTAAACAGTTGTGGAAATAAACTTAACAAAAAAGCAAGCGATTTTTTTTAATTCTTGCCAATATATTATTTTAAAAATCTCTGTATAACATTTATCCCTCAAGTTCAGTTGGATGTTGTTGTTATTTCAAACGTAGATCTATGTGTAAGGAAAATGATTGATTTGAAAGCAACATTAACTATAGTAGAATTTGATATTCAAAACAAAACAATGTTTAAAAAGACAAAACAGAACAAAAGCCAAAACATGGCTATTTTTTAAGGCATGAAAGTTTGTGATTGAAATGTAATATATCTTAATTCATCTGAGCCTCTTATTTGGCAACTTTCTAGGATCTTAATAGAATATTTGTATTTGGTTCTTCAGAACACGTATATCTATCTTATATATTATAAATTAATATATATTTATATGTATATTTATTATACATGTGTTTATACATAATATCTAAATGATATTTATGTAGTATATACAAAAATATATAAATTTATTATGAGAAATTGGCTCACACAATTATGGGACCGGTTAGTCCTCCCGTCTGTGCGCTGCAAGCTGGAAACACCAGAAACCTGTTGGGATAATTCAGTGTGAGTCTGAAGGCCTGAGAACCAGAGAACTGATGATGTAAATCCCAGTCCTAGGCCAGAGGAAGATGAAATTAGATGTTCCAGCTCAACAGTGAGACAGGAGAAAAAGGAAGAAATTTCTCCTTTCTTTGCCTTTTGTCTTATTCAGGCCCTACAAGGATTGGATGATTCTGAAGCACATTGAGGAGAGCGGTGAACACCAGAGTCTACACATTCAAATGCTAATCTCACCAAAAAAAGCCTTCAGAAACACACTCAGAAACAACGTTTAATCTGGGAATCCCATATCCCACTCAAACTGATACATAAAGTTAATCATCACAAAGTGCGACCAGAAACTTCCACACTTTGAAGACATGGACCTATGAGAGAATATAACTTCACTAACTTAGGTCTACAGGTCTTTATCCTCCTTTAACCAAGTTCACCCCCAACCCACTGATTTTAATTCATCTTTCTTACTAACCCCACTGATTTTAATTCAGCAAATCTTTATGAACATCTATTATGGGCTAAGCATATTATAAGTGTTGAGAACAGAAAGCACATTAGAAGTACTATTTGTGTTCAAGGAATTTCTTATCTGTTTTAGGGAGATTACAAGATAAAGAAAAGTGAACCACTTAAGTGCTAACTTGTATAATACGGATTAATGACATAAAGGTGAGTTGCAACAGCCAAGGAGGCTGCACTTTCGAAAAGACAGCTAGGTTTGGGCAAATCAGAAAACATGGAAGATTAATGGCACTCTGTGAATTAAGAATATTTGGAAGGTTCTGAGGGGAGATTGCCCCTGGAACATACATTCAAAGTGGAGCTGCTGACCATAATAGAACAGAAATGTGCCCACCAGCTCTAAAGCAAAATTAAAATAGTGTCCTTGCCTCAGGTGGGAAAATACTCTAGTGAATGAATAAATGATGATAGTTATAGATTTTCTGTTTGAGTAAAGGATGGATAAATTACTCAATAAGCAGCCTGTCTATAGAAAAAGCCTGGTTTCTTATCACATTTCCTCCTTACAGAGAGACAAGCATTTGCATAGAAATGAATCGATTTGAGAAAGGGCAGAGAAGGGGAAGCAACAGAGAGAGCTGGTGAAGCAGGCTAGAGAGTGCAGAGGAAAAGATCCTCCTGGATTTGTTTAATAAGACTCTATTCCACTTACGGTATGCCATTGGTAATTTAACTCAAGTGGCCACCTCCCATCTATGTCATTTTAGATAAGAAAGAGAAAATATGATTTTAAAAGGAGAGTAATGACTATTTTGTATCTATGAATCATTTATCATATGAAGTCTTAATAGAAAAGTTATGTGCATTGCTACTTTAAAATAAGTGGACCATATACATTTTAAGAAACTTAAGACAGATCCTGAAAATAGAAATTTCTTTTATGTAAAATCTAAGTGTTTTTTGTTTCATTTCTTGTTGTTTTTTATTTTCAAGATTTCCACTAAAACTATTTCAAAGGACACCTATTTTCTTTTTCTATCCAGCATTTCTAATTGGAAATAAAGCTGTGCCACTTTAGAATTTATATTTGATAAGATCAATTATTCTGGGCCTCTCTTCCCTTCTCATTTTTATTCTTAAATAAACACAGGAGTTTGTTATTGTATCCCCAAGACATTATTATCTAATGGTTTTAAAGAATGTTTGAAAAAAGACTCAGATAACTTTGGAAGTGCTGGAATAAGCAAAATAAAATATATCATTTATGTAGCATCTGTTCATTTAGTAAAATATGCTAATTCACATTTTGAATCTTTAGAAAGTAGTATATTATCAAAATATTTTTCAAAATTCTAGATTTCGAAACTTTTTGAGAGAATTCTTAAAGAGCTAGCGTTCTGCAAAATATACTACTTAACCTGCTATATTAGGAAAGAGACATAATGACACTAGTTTCTGTCTTAAAATGCTAATTTCTATCACTGAGAACTGCTTGTGAAACACTTCAGGTTTTGAAAATATTCTTCACAAATTTGATTTTCTAATTTTGTTTCTGAGCTTTCACCAAAAGTAGCTAGCACATTGCTTTACTCATCATAGACAAAACCTAGTGAATAAGAAACTATGTAGCGTTTAAACATCTGTTGAATGTCAATCTACGGCTGATCTTTTATGAATTTTCTTCTAGTTTCCTAACTGAACTTTCAATTTATGTGTGTGTGTGTGTGTGTGTGTGTGTGTGTGTGTTATCCTAGAGATACAGTCTTACTCTGTCACCTAGGGCAGTGGCATGATCATAGTTTATTGCAATATCTGAAACTCCTGGACTCAAGCCCTTTCCTGTCTCAGCCTCCTGAGTACCCAGGACTACTGCGTATGCCCCCACACCTGGATAATTATTTTATTTTTATTTTTGTAGAGACTGGGTCTCACTCTGCCCAGGCTGTCAATGTATTTGTTAATTGAAGCTTGGTGTAGACTGAATTGTGTCCCCTCCCCTGCAATATTCATATTTTAAAACCTAACTCCTCAATATGACTGTATTTGGGATAAAAGGCCTTTAAGAAGGTAATTAGGTTGAATTAATTCACAAAGGTGGGGCATTAATTCAATAGGACTAGTGTCCTTTTAAGAAGAGGAAGGGACACCAGCAGTGTCTATGCAGGGAGGAAAGGCCATGAGAGGAAGCTGTGAGAAGGCAGCCATCTGCAAGCCAGGAGGAGAAGCCTCTCAGAAACCAACCCTGCTGAACCAGTGACTTGGGACTTCTGGCCTCCAGAACCCTGAGAAAATAAATTTCTGTTGTTTAAAACACCTAGTCTGTGGTATTCTGAACGGCAGCCTGAGGAGACTAATATAAAGTTTTTATTTTAAATGTACTTTAAAAATCCATTACGTGGTTCTTGAAGTGCCAAAACCTTTTACTGCATCAGTCTACTTTAGTCCTGGGAGAAGGGGCCTGAAAAAAACTAAAGAAGATAATATCTGCAATTCAAATTGTGAAAACCAAGACTCAGGTAATTTATATGAACCCAGGTCTTCTGTTGAAATCCCAAGGTCTTTTATTACTGTAGACATGCAGCTTTCTCATGCTCTTTGTGTCCTATTTAAATATCTCTTTGTTATTTCCCTATCTTGTTTTGTAATTTTGGATGGCCCTGTTTAACTGTCTCCCTCCTAGGTTAATATTAACTTGCTGGGTTAGGATTTTACACTCAAAGTAGTTTTGTCCTAGAACTCTGAAGTTCCACTTTGTTACCTATTGACAAATTGATTTATTGATTTAACAAATATTTAATGAGCTTTTACTATGTACTAGTCATTGGGAATACAGAGTTGAGTAAGAAGCACCTGTTCTCTAAGACGTTCACATTCTGTTAAAGAAGGCAGATAATAAACAAATTGGGTCAGGTGGTAATAAGTACTACAAAAAAAATAAAGTAAATGTTTAGTGAGTGAATACATGTGTGGAGGGGCAAGAGGAAGGTGCTTTATATGTGATGATCATAAAGGATGTCTAAGGAGACATTTATGTCAGAGAGCATTTGATCAGACATTTGGCCTTCTTTTGAAGAAATAAAGAAGGGAGCCAGGTGAAGGTGTGGGCAAATGGATTATAAACTCCAGCAACAGGGACTTCCTTAGCCTAGTGGTTTCCAAACTTCTCTGACCCTAACAATCCCCTGGGAGCTTAAAAAAACATTCTGATACCACGGTTGAATGCCTGACCAAATGCATTTAGAACTCTAGGGAGTAGAAATCAAACATCAATACTTTAATGTCTCTGCAGGTGTTTCCAATACTCAGCCAAGGTTGAAAATCACTGTGTTAGATATTAATTAACTTAGTTTGTTCCAGAATCTAAAAGATGTTCAATGTAGATAAAGAGTGAAAGGGAAAGAAAGATCAATAAAAGATATATTGTAGGTCATAATGCATTCTTTGATTCTTTGGGATTTTATTTTGGATGTAAAGCCATCAGGAGTTTTGAACAGAAGGCATTAGGTGATCTTATTTGCACAAGATAATTTTGCCTGGATAGTAAGGAATTGACTACAGGTGGATTAGGAGAATAGACACCAGTAAACACATATGGATGCTATGAGGAAAAAAAATTATCCTTGAGTGATAAAGATAAAGGTAGAAACCATGTTTAAATGAAAGATAATATTAAGCTGATTTTTTTTTTGTTGTTGTTAGATTGCTTGTGTTTTCTTACAAGATGTTTTTAGAATAATATTTTAATTGTTGGTGTATTAGTCTGCCAGGGCTACCATAATAAAATACCACAGAGTTGGTAGCTAAAATAACAGAAATTTATTTTCTCACAGTTCTAGAGGCTAGAAGTCCAAGATTAAGGTGTGGGCAGGTTTGATTTCTTCTGAACCCTCACTCCTTGTCTCACAGATGGCTGCCTTCTCACTGTGTCCTCACATTACCTTTCTTTTGTGACGGACCATCACTGATGTCTTTTTTTGAATCTTAATCTTCTATTTTTAGAAGAACACCAGTCGTATTGAATTAGGGTCTACTGGATGGCTTCATTTTAATTTAATAACTTCTTCAAAACCCCATTTTCAAATACAGTCACTTTCTAGAGTACTGGGTATTAGGACTTCAACATAGGAATTTTTGGGAAAACACAATTAACATTAACATTTGATGTTCTGAGATTTCACCATTGCTTCACATGGTTTTTAAACTATAGACTCATTCCTTTTTTGTTAATGGAAGTGTTATTTTTTACTACATTATTACCATGTTTTACTCTATTCCATGTATTCCTCTTCTCCTTCTGGAACTCATTTTAGACAGATATTGGAACCTATGAATCTGTACTTCGTTTCTCATCACTTACACTTCCCTCTCATTAGCATTCACCCCTGTAGTCTGAGACAATATCTTAATAGATTTCTAGCCTAGTAATTTATACTTCAACGATACCCATTCTGCTATTTAGACTAGTGTTTCCAGTGTAGGTGATCAACTTTTAAATGCCAAGACTTCTAGCAAATTTTTCATGGCTGCAATATCCCCTTAGCTGTTTCTGAAGGTATCAGTGATGCTTTATCTAAACTCTTTTGATTGCTTCATTAACTTTACTTCATTCCTCAGAACCTCAAATGCCTTTACCTTTGCAACAGTCTGCTTCAGAATCTATTTTACAATGTCTTCTTTCTCTTGTTTTTCTTTGGATCTGATACTACTTACTTTATTCAGGTATTGCTCATAACATTTGGAATACAATGACACTTTAAATTTTTTTATTTTCTATTATGGATTTATCCTCCATTGTGTGTACACATATGTTTGGTATAGAAAATACATGCATGTATGTAAATATATATGAAATCTTTTTTCTTATTTCATGAAATTTTGGATGTACAGGCATATTACAGCATTAGTACACTTTGTCATCTTGAGCAAATCTATTATTTTGGAAAATCTTTGCATCCCAATCTTCTGTTCTTAGAATATTTATTTAATATTTTGTACTTATTGTTAATTTGTTTGTTCCATAATGAACTCTTTATTTATAGAAACTACCTCACTATTTTTCTTATTAAACCCTGCCAATTTTTATTTGAATACTATTCATATTTGTTTTTCTGAGTTTATTTTCAGTACTTACTTATAGAAATAATATCAATATTTTATTCTATCAATGGGAATTTTCTATCCACAAATGTTTTGGCATTATTTGGTAATACATTCACTTCCCCCTTCTGTACTGAAGGTAATATCTGCTTAGAAAAGTACAATAGGAGCTTTGGGGTATGTTGAGCAAAATGTAAACTAATACTGTTAAGAATAGATTTATTTTAATCACTTTTAATATTGATTGAGTAACAAGCAATATAATATTAAATATTATTAGACAATAAGTGTTACAAAGATATGTGGATATGTGTAAAATATAGATTCAGTAATTTTATTAATTTTGCAGAATATATTGATTCTCTTAAGTAGAAACTACAAGAATGGAACAGATTATATACATATTTTACAGGAAGAACACAGGAAATATAGTCTACTTTTATGAATAAAGCTTCTTATATCCATGAAATATGAACTTGCTAAGAAAGTGAAAAGAAATAAGAATATTCTTAACCTTAAGTCTCAGTACAAGCCCTATAAGAGACTTGAAAATATCTTCTGTTACTCACCAAGTGATAATTTGGAAAGAGACAGTAAACAATGGCAGACTATGACAAGGAAGTTGAAAATGAGAGTTTTAATTCTGGCTATGCTTGTTACTAATTTGAGGAATTGAATATTATTTTCTAAACATGTTTGTTTTCTCTGTGTGTGTGTGTGTGTGTGTGTGTGTGTCTCCCTTGCTGTTACTCATTATAATTACTCTCCAGTTTTTATTTAATAAAAATTTTTAACACTTATTCTAAGGTTCTCTGCCAACTGGTTCTATCTCGAAGGTAAATAAACTCTGTCTTTTTTTATTTTTTTTCTCAAGGAGCCTATAGTCTTTAGGAGAGTTAGAGATGTAAACCAATATATCTGGGTGCTAGAACTCTTCTCTTTCCTTTGTTAAGGTTTATCTACAAATATTACTTATCGATAGAGACAGGAAGAGTTTAAAAACCCATTGAACCAAGTACCTCTCCAGTTGTTCCTTCACCAGTAGGTTAGGTACATACTATCCCTTGATGTCTGCTAGCCATCCATAGATGCTCCCTGAGTCCCATACTTTAACTTTACAGTGATGGTATTGCTACTGCTACTACCTGATTTTATAGGGAGCAGAGGGATTCTCTTACTGTTTTGAACATTGCTGATATATATATATATATATGTGTGTGTGTGTGTGTGTGTGTATATATATACATATATAATCATCTTAGTCTGTTTTGTGTTGCTATATACCTGAGACTTACTAATTTACAAATAAAAGAGATTTATTTTTTATAGTTCTGAAGGCTGGGAAGTACAAGATTGAGGAACCTACATGTGGCAAGATGTTGCATAATATCATGGCGGAAAACAGAAGGGCAAGATTGCTCAAGCAAGGACAAGACAGGCCCAAACTCACTTTTATAGAAAACTCACTGCCATGATACTAAACCATTCCCAACATAATGGCATTAACCCATTCATGAAGGCAGAGCCCTAACAACCTAATCACCTCTTATTTGGCCCCAGTTCCCAACACTATTGCACTGGAACTTTAGGAGGAACATTCAAACCATAACAGAACTATCTAACATAGTCAAACTCATAGAAATAGAAAGTAAAATGGTGGTTGCCAGGGGCTGGGGGGAGGAGGAAATGGAATTGTTAAACAGGTATAGAGTTTCCGTTTTGCAAGATGAAAAGTTCTGAATATCTATAGCACAATAATGTGAATGTACATTACTGATCTAATACAGTTCTAAACTCTTTTTTTCCTAAAATTAATGTGACCCTGATACTTTTGAAGGTTTAAGTTGTTATTTATTAAAGGAATTTGAAATTTTGATGGTTGTTTAAAGACTATACAGAATGGATATGAGGGGTAGTAGGACATTGGGTATGATGTCTCTGAGATAGCTACTTTACCATAATGTGAAAGTACGGAACCTCACTGCCTAGGCCTGATAGGCAAGGAAATTGAAAGAAACTGATTTTCCTATTCTATCACTACCTTCTTACACTATTTTATGTAACATTTTTTTCCTTTCCCATATACTGAAAACTCTTGGGAAAAACAAAACCCACAAACTAAAAAATACCTCATAGTCTTTCCACATTATTGCAGAGGAAAAGGATATTATTTCAGTCCACTGGTTTATCAGGAAAGGCATTGCGTTTGTGTGTGTGTGTATGTGCATGCCTGCGCATTTGCATGCATACATTTATACATGCTCTAAACTATAATGTTACGGGTGAAGAGAATTATCGAGAAGACAAGTAAGATATTTGGCTGATATTGACACTGATTTTACATTGATATATAAAAAAATCAAACATATCTACTCAAGGGAGGGCAAAATTCCTTTCCAAACATTTCATTTTGTTTCATTGAAAAATACATATCCCTGTGATTAATATGACATTGGCTTTATTTCTTATGAACTAGTATTCCGGCCTTATATTGTTAATTTATGCTTTTTTTTTCCTCTGGCTTATATTAGAAAACATTCTTGTGATTAAGACCCATGTTCAAGTCTTCTTTCCTCATCGGAGTGAAGGCATGGCAGAGGGTGTAAGGACAACCTTAGCTCACTTTCTCACTAAAATCATTGTAAGATATAATAAGTTTAATAATGTAGCTATATTGTAGGCACAGAGTAGCGATAAATCTACTTGTGAGAGTCAGGGAAACCTTACTGAGCAAAATCTTTACGTATATATAGAAATATTTTAGGAGATAAAAGGCATAATCAAGGAAGTATAAGATTATATTCTTTAATAATTATTTTGTGTTAAAGTGGCAAAAATGTGACTCAAACTAGCTTAAGATAAAAAAAGATGCATTGACTCACATAACTGAAAAAATCCAGTATACACAAAATGTTTACTCAGAGCTTGTTCTCTTGTATGTGACATCCTTGTGTGGGTTAAATTCTTGAATGAGTTTATTTGTTTTTTCCTGTGGTGGAAAGAGGTTCCTGGTGGCTTCAGTCCTATAGTTCTTACATCTTGGGATCTTACTGAAAAGAGTTCTCTTCTCTTACGTTATCAATATATCAATATGAAAAATATTTTCATGAAACACTGGCCCTTTGGGGCCACATGATATATTAGTTTCCTATTGCTGCTTGCTATGGTCTGATTTTTTTTTATCCTCCCAAACTTTATATGTTGAACGTAACCCCAAAGGTGATAATATTAAGAGGTGAGAACTTTGAGATGCGATGAGGTCATGAGGGCACAGCCTTCATGAATGGGATTAGTGCTCTTACAAAAGAGACCCCACAGAGCTTGCTAGTCTCCTTCACCATGTGAGAATACAGCAAGAAGGTACCATCTATAAGGAAGTGGGCCTTCACCAGACACTGAGTCAGTGTCAAAGCCAGCACCTTGATCTTGGACTTTCCAGCCCCCAGAACTGTGGGAAATACATTTCTCTTGTTTATAACATAATATGGTATATACTTTATCTTATAAGGTACAAATAAGGTACTTTTTATTATATCAAAGCAAATGGACTAAGAAATTGCTTTAACAAATTATCAAAAACAGTAATTTTTGGTAGTTTGTTACCAAAAATTTGGTAATCAGTTTCTTTCAATTTCCTTGCCCACCAGGCCTAGGCAGTGAGGTTCCGTACTTTCACGTTATGGTAAAGTAGCTATCTCAGAGACATCGTATCCAACGTCCTACTACCCCTCATATCCACTCTATATAGTCTTTAAACAACCATCAAAATTTCAAATTCCTTTAATAAAAGTGTGCTGGCTTAAAACAGCACACACATATTATGTACAATTCTGGAGGTCAGAAGTTTTAAATGGGTTTCATTGGTCTAAAATCAAGGTGTCAGGAGGACACCTTCTTTCTGGAGGATCTGTTTCCTTGTATTTTCCAGCTGCCATAGCCTGCCGTGTTCCTTGACTTATGGCCCCTCAAACATCTTCAAAAAGCCATACTCACATTGCATGGATAAAACTCTTCTGTCTCCTTTTTTCATGTTTAATGACCCTTGCAATTACACTGGGCCCCCCTGGATAATCCAGGATAATTTCCCTATTTTAAGATTAAGGTATTAGCAAGCTTAATTCTGTCCGTTACCTTATTTCCCCTTTGCCACATAGAACAATACATTAATGGACTCCAGGAATTAGAACAGAGGCAACTTTGGCAGGCGAACCATACATAGCCATCTCTTACGGGAAGGAGAATGAAGTAGTATGTTTGGCCAGGTCTGAGTCGGGTGTCTATACCAGACTATAGGAAGATAATGGAAGGAATTGGGCAGCAATGATAGGGAAATTTACATTCATTCTTGTCAGGAAAGACAGCATATGATATATGTAGATTCTAAGAACAAAAATAGAACAGGAAAGTGATTTAAAGATTGCTAGGCGTGGGGATAGAATGAGAGTGTTGCAATTCTGCTTATGGAGGCATCAAGTTGTTTAGAATCTAGAGGAAACGGTGAACTAAGAGTTCTGAATTTCCTGTGATGACTGATTTGAAAATGGATAAAGGACAAAATAAAATGTTGGTCTCAAATCAGGTGGAGGTGAGGTGTGAATATTGAAAAGGGAGGGTGTGAGTCTTGCCAGAAGCATAGAGTTCCATGGTTTTCACTCTTGCTAGTGGGGATGTGGAGTTTGCAGGAGAGAAGATTTAATTTGAAGTGCATAGAGCTCTTGGATCCCTCTTAACTCCTGTCCATGGATATGTGGAAGCCACGGGAAATATGATTTCATCTGAAGAACCTGAAGATTGGAAGATTTCTGCTGAAAATCAGAGCACACAGAGTTAACATAATCATTTTTTTTTCTTATAAATATTACTCTGGTGACAGTATGAAGACCAAAACAAAGGGTTAAGCTAAGGTACAGAAAATGCTGCTAGAAGACTCTTTTGAAAACCCATTTGAGAGAATAAAATTAGACAAAAGCCATAATGATGTGAAGAAAAACTAATGCAAAAATTAATAAAATAGGGTCAACCATACCTAGCTATAACCTAGAAAAACAAACTATGCATTAGTCAGGTTCTTTCAGATTCTAGTTATAGAAACTCCCCCTCAAACAAGCTTTATTCATTCATTTATCCATTCAACAACAGTTTATTGAAAGCCAGGCATGTTGCTAGCAAAGGTGCTGCCGAAGTGGAGCTTATGTTTTACTAGGGGAAAGAGACTATAAAAATAAAATAAATAAATGAGAGAATTCAGATCAGAGTAGTGTTATGCTTCTTATAAAACTATGCAGTAAAAGAATAACTAAAAAGTTTAGTTACTGTGGGCAAGGAAGGCCTCTCTGAAGTTATGTATTACCTGAGCTTAAGATAAGTGGTCTATATTAGGACATATAACTGAAACAGTTATGTAAAAAGCTGGTTTTAGATATACATATAGTCACCTCCATGTCTCACTCTCTCTCTTCGTTCAGCTTTTCTCTATGTGGCATTACTCCACAGAGAAGAACTTTATGTTGTGAGCAAGGTGGCTCACAATAAATATCTTAACTACTTAATAATATCTACATTGTTTATGCAGAGATTTCTCCTCTAAGAACTCCCTGTCTCTGAAGGGGCAATATAGTCATTCCTGAAGTAATCACTCAGGAGAAGGGGTGGTATCTCTGCTCAACCTGGGACATAGGACTCTTCCTGGAATTGGAAATGAGTACTGTAATGGATGGATGCTTCAGAAACGGGGAAGTCAGTGAAGTGATTCTGCAAATGAAATAGACAAAAAAGGATAGGGAAATCCTGACAGGCAGAAAAAAAATAGCACTGCCCACAAGAACTAATGATAGTCCCACAATACATAGTATTGATCGTTTAGAAAATATGAGATGAACATTCTATGCACCTGGATGCAAAAAGGGACTGCTTAAATAAAATAAGTCATCAATTTTTAAGACAGAAAAATGTTTAAAGTGTGAGATTAATAATAATAATATGGTAAGAATTATCTAGACAATGCTGACTACAAACACAAAATTAAACAAAATTCAGAACTATGAAATCTTAAAAAATTACCATTTTCTCTTTGTAAACTTTGCTTAAATTCATAGAAATCTGTCTTATGAATGATATATAAAAGTTATATTTTAATCTGGAAGTAATAGGACTAAAAATTTCCTTTGGAAAGAATTACAAGCCAAAAAACCTGATGAATAAATATTATCGAGGAACACTGGCTATAAGATGCAAATAAATATGTTAACATTAAGCTTAGGAAATCAAAAATAGGTAGGAAATATGGGGGGAAATATTTGTTTTTGGCAGAAGGGAAAAGCCTGGTGGTGTGGAAGGACTCCTTGTATCTTTATTTTTTTCCCATTGCACTTTTATTTGAATGTAATATTTGGGACAATTATTCAAAAGGGCCAATATTTCACAATTTAATCTGAGGTCATAATAAAGCAAGCAACAAAACAATTATTGGGATTTCAGTTTCTCACCCTTATCATCAAGACTCACTGCCTCCCATCATCAAAATTTATTGAGCATTTGCAATGTACTAGACACAATAGAACATACAGAAAACATTGTCCCTGCTCTTGAGGAGCTTATATTCTAAAAGAAAGAATACACCTCTTTTAAAATGGCATTTTTATTTGGTGTTTTCTGCAAAGTACTAAGGAAATATTTTGTTAAAGTGACCTTTGGGTATAACTTAGCCCCATCATTATTTAGAGAACAGAGGAAGAAGAATGAGGAAGGATTTTAGAGGTAGACAATGACAGACCATTCAGGATAGGTAGGGTTTTAAAGGGAGATAAACACAATCTCATCAACTAAGGGGAAATTTGCTGCAGTAAATAGGATGAGGGAAATAGTCTGTGGGGTGCAAGCAAAGGAAGCAGGGTGCCTTAGACATTGAGTGGAGCCAGAAAGATCATGCAGCCTTTTTCCAAGTACATGGCCACCAAGTAGAAGTGTTGGTGACGAGACAGAAGGTTATAAAAGGAAGATAGGCCGGGCGCGGTGGCTCAAGCCTGTAATCCCAGCACTTTGGGAGGCCGAGACGGGCGGATCACGAGGTCAAGAGATCGAGACCATCCTGGCTAACACGGTGAAACCCCGTCTCTACTAAAAAATACAAAAAACTAGCCGGGCGAGGTGGCGGGCGCCTGTAGTCCCAGCTACCTGGGAAGCTGAGGCAGGAGAATGGCGTAAACCCAGGAGGCGGGGCTTGCAGTGAGCTGAGATCCGGCCACCTGAGATCCGGCCACTGTATTCCAGCCCGGGCGACAGAGCGAGACTCCGTCTCAAAAAAAAAAAAAAAAAAAAAAAAAAGGAAGGTAATCTTGTGCACTTGACAAATAGAATAAAGGATCAAAATCCAAGGCAGGCTACAAGAGTATCGAGAAATTCTTAAAAACCAAAAAGTGATTTGGAAGCACAAAACTTACAGTTAATGCTACCCAATGTCATGATGGGCCAAAAACATTGTGGCTTCCTAAGTTAGAAAATGCCATATACCAAAATTTTAAATGGAACATTATTACATTGTTTTCCAATCAATCTCCCCCTCTCCCAGAAAAAATTAAGCACAAAGTTTAATCCCTGTTAGAGTTTCTTTCTGGTTTTAATTCAACAATATTTGGTATGTGTGTGTCTATGTGCACGTGTGTCCTTTACTTACGTGTTTTTTTTTTATTCATCTCTTCAACAAATATTTAATGCAAGCTGTTTTGCCCTGTTCAAAGACTAAAAGAGCCCTTGACAGGAATCATGATTTACATTTAGATACTTGAAAGAATTGGTAATTGCTATAGGTAAATGAGAAGAGACTAAAAGTTAAAGTGTTTGTGCACTGAATAAATCTGTTTGCTTGTATTTGTAGTGAGCCTATATGGTCTTTTGAGTTTTCTTTTTTATTTCACACCCTAACAATGGGTAACATTAAACAGGGAATTTATTTAGAGCTGATCTGACAACCAAGTTAATTGAAATGTTAGAAGACCTCTGTTTTCAATGGGAAAAAGAAAACTTTCAAGAGGAGCTGTGTCCTTCTTAAAAGAGAGATCACGAAACAAGTGAGACATATGATGGAGGCCATTAGAGAGAAGGATGAATGCCACTTTGTGAACTGCTGTTTCAGCCATCTCTGGAGAAGAGGTGCCAAGCATTCTCAAGAAGGAAATACAAAATCAGACATTTGTATGTGTGCGGTACCCACCATGTTTGCTCTGAGCAGACAGAATCGTATGAAGCAAGACAGTAAAGGTGAAAGCCAACAAGATAGCCTACTTTATTGCCATGGCAACAGAACCCTGATGAAAAGTGGAAAAACAATAAAATACCTCTTAAAAAAAAAAGCCTGTGCTATGTATATCTGCTGAACTGAGGAAAGATGCACTCATGGCAGGAGCCTGTTATTTTTACCATTTGGTGATTTTCCTTAAGAAAACCATGGGTACTGCTTTTGGTAAATCTTGAATTAAAAAGCATTGTGTTTACTAAATTATTTAGTTGATACCGTTGCTAAATTAAGATTGATATATGAAAGCTATACTTTCAGATTAGAATCGTTAGTGTCATTGCAGAGGTCAAAGCATTAACATTGTCACTCTCCTTGATGCCTTTGACAAACTTTTGCCATATTTCACACAAATCGTATATTCTATAAGAAAGAAAAGTTCTATGACATTCTGCTATTTGATTAAAATTAAATCTGTATTTCATTTGCCTACTTTATTTGAAATTCTCATATTTCAATCATTATTTTAAAAAATGTTCTCGGCCGGGCGCGGTGGCTCAAGCCTGTAATCCCAGCACTTTGGGAGGCCGAGACGGGCGGATCACGAGGTCAGGAGATCGAGACCATCCTGGCTAACACGGTGAAACCCCGTCTCTACTAAAAAAATACAAAAACTAGCCGGGCGAGGTGGCGGGTGCCTGTAGTCCCAGCTACTCCGGAGGCTGAGGCAGGAGAATGGCATAAACCCGGGAGGCAGAGCTTGCAGTGAGCTGAGATCCGGCCACTGCACTCCAGTCCGGGCGACAGAGCGAGACTCCGCCTCAAAAAAAAATAAAAAAAAAAAAAAAAAGTTCTCTCCTCAATATGCTGTTTATTGGTGTACAGTTTAGTATGGGGAGAAAACATTGTCTTTTCCTATTCTGAGTTTGTTTAACTATGACAGCTTCCTACATCTTTCCAGTTTTAGGCAATTTTGAGTTGTTCCTAAGATCGTTTGTATTCAAATAAGACCTCCTTTTTTTGTAGAAAAGGTCTGGGAAAGCTCATTTTTCATTTTTAAAATCAGCTTCACTGATGTAATTTACATACAATAACATCTACCTTTAAAAAGTGAGTTTTGACAAATGTCATGTAACTATTACCACAATCAATTTCTTTGCAAAATTAATACCAATTTCTTCACACTGATTAAAGTGTTTCATTTAGAAATTAAAATATGCATCTTTGACTTATCATACATTGTGTACTAACTTGCTTTTAGAAAAATACATAGAAATATTGCACCAGATCCCACTTCTTTATGCTATTACTGCCATAACTATTATATATGTATGTGTTATAAATCCACTGATGGATGTTATAATTTTTTATATTTTCAAATTTAATTTTAGAGTCAGGGGGTACATGTGCAGGTTTGTTACATGGGTATATCTCATGACACTAAGGTTTGGGGCACAAATTATCCTATCACCCAGGAAATCACCATAATACCTAAATTTATAGCCCTTTGCCCCTCTCCTACTCCCTCCTTGAGTAGTCCACATCGAGTATTTTCTTTATGTCCATGTGTACCCAATGCTTAGCTCCCACTTATATGTGAGAACATGTGGTATTTGGTGTTTGTTTCCACATTAATTTGCTTAGGAAAATGCCCTCCAGTGGTATCCATGTTGTTGCAGAGACCATGATTTCATTCTTTTTTATGGCTGCATAGTGTTCCACAGTGTATATGAACCACGTTTTCTTTATTCGTTCTACTGTGGATGGGCACCTAGATTGATTCCATGTCCTTGCTATTGTGACTAGTGGTGACATAAATGTAATAGTACATGCATCTTTTGGGTAGAATGATTAATTTTCCTTTGGGTATAAATCCAGTAATGGGATGAACGAGTTGAATGGTAGCTCTGTTTTATGTTCTTAGAAATCTTCAAACTGGTTTCCACAGTGACTGAACTAATTCACATTTCTACCAACAGTGTATAAGCATTCCCTTATCTCCACAATCTTGTCATCTATTATTTTTTGACTTTTTAAGAATAGCCATTTTACTTTGGGAGCCAAGGCAGGAAGATCACTTGAGGCCAGAAGTTCTAGACCAGTCTGGTCAACACGGTGAAAGCCCATGTCTACTAAAAATATAAAATTAGCTGGGCATGGTGGTGCACACTTGTAATCCCAGCTACTTGGGAGGCTAAGGGGGGAGAATTGCTTGAATGCAGGAGGTGGAGGCTGTAGTGAGCCAAGATCATGTCACTGCATTCCATCCCCGGTGACAGAGTGAGACTCCATTTCAAAACAAAGCAAACAAACAAAAACTCAAAAAGCAATAGCCATATTTACTGGAGTGAGATGGTATCTTATTGAGGTTTTGATTTGCATTTCTCTGAGGATTAGTGATGTTGAGAACTTTTTCACGTTTTTTGGCCACTAATGTTTGTCTTCTTTTGAGAAAGGTCTGTGCATGTTCTTTGCCCACTTTTAAATGGGGTTGTTTTTGCTTGTTGAATTGTTTCAGTTCCATATAAATTCTGGAACTAGACCTTTATCTTGTGCATGGTTTGAGAATATTTTCTCTCATTCTATAGATTGTTTATATATTCCTAATAATTTATTTTAATGTTTAGAATTTCTTTATTTTAATTAGATTCCACTTCAAATTTTTGTTTTTGTTGCAATTACTTTTGAGAACTTAGCCATGAACTTTTGGGCTAAGGCTAATGTCAAGAAGGGCATTTTCTAAATTTTCATCTAGGATTTTTATGGTTTTAACTATCATATTTAAATCTTTAATCCATATTGAATTGATGTTTGTATATGGTGAAAAGTAGGAGTCCAGTTTGAATCTTCTGCATATGGCTAACCAGTTATCCCAGTGTCATTTATTGAATAATGTGTCCTTTCCTCATTGTTTATTTTTGTTGACTTTGTCAAATATCCAGATGGTTGCAGGTGTTAAGGTTTATTTCTGTGTCCTCTTAGTCTGTGTGTCTGTTTTTGTACCAGTATCATGCTTCAGAGGTTACAGTAACCTTAGAATATAGTTTGAAGTTTGATAATGTGATACATCTCCCTTTGTTCTTTTTGCTTAGGAGTACTTTGACTATTCAGTCTCTTTGTTGGTCCATATGAATTTTAGAGCAGTTTATTCTACATCTGTGAAAAATAACTTTGGTAATTTGATAGGAATAACATTAAATCTGTAGATTGCTTTGGGCAGTACGATCATTATAATAATATTGATTTTTCCTATCCATGAGCATGGAATATTTTTCCATTTGTTTGTTTTCATCTTTGATTTCTGTTAGAAGTGTTTTTAAATTCTCATTGTAGAGATCGTTCACCTTTTTTGGTTAGATATATTCCTTTTTATTTTTGTTTGTGATATTTATAAATGGGATTGCATTCTTGATTTGGCTCTCAGCTTAAATATTATTGTAGATATAAGTGCTGCTGATTTTTATACATTGATTTTGTGTCCTAAAATTTTACTGAACTCATTTATCTGTTCTAGGAGCCTTTTACCTCAGTCTTTAGAATTTTATAGGTGTAGAATCATATCTCTGTGAAAAGAGATAATTTGACCTTTTCTTTTCCTATTTAGATGATTTTTATTTCTTTCTCTTGCCTGATTGCTCTGGGTAGGACTTCCAGTACTGTATGGAACAACCTTGTCTTAAGCCTGTTCTTAAGGAAAATGCCCCCAGCTTTTCCCTATTCAGTATGATGTTGGCTATGTGTTTATCACAGATGGCTCTTATTGTTCATTGTGTTTCCTCAATGCCTAGTCTGATGAGGGGTTTTATCATGAAGCAATATTGGATTTTATCAAAACCCTTTTCTGTACATATTGAGATGGTTATATACTTTCTGTTTTTAATTTTATTTATGTAGTGAATCACATTTATTGACTTGCATTTGTTGAACCAAACTTTCATTCCAAGAATAACGCCTACTTGATCATGGTGAATTAACATTTAGATGTGCTGCTGGATTTGGTTTGTTATTAGTTTGTTAAAGATTTTTGTGTCTATATTCATCAAGGATGCTGGCCTGTAGTTTCCTTTTATGGTTGTGGCTTTGCCAGATTTTTTACTATAGTGATGTTGGCATCATAGAATGTTTTAGGAAGGAGTTCTTTCTCCTATTTTTTTTGGAATAATTTTAGTAGAATTGGTACCAGCTCTTCTTTGTGGTAGAATTCTGGTAGAATTTGACTGTGAATCTATCTGCTCTGGGGCTACTTAGTTGGTAGTTCTTTTCTTTTTTTTTAAAAAAAAAATAGTAATTAAATTTTGAAATTCAATATTGGTATGTACAGAGTTTCAATGTCTTTCTGATTTAATCTTGAGAGATTTTGTTTTTATGAATTTATTTATATCCTCTAGATTTTCTAGTTTGTATATAGAGAGTTGTTTGTAATAGTACTTGGAGATTGTATTTCTGTGTGATTGATTGTAATACTACCTTTGTCATCTCTGATTTTGTTTAGTTGGACCTTCTCTCTTTTTTTTTCTTTGTTAATCTTGCTAGTGGTCTATCAGTCTTGTATATTCTTTCAAAGAAGCAACTTTTGGTTTCATTAATCTTTCTGTGTGGATTTTTGGGTCTCAATCTCATTCAGTTCTGCTCTTACTTTAGTATTTCTTTTCACCTGCCAGCTTTGGGGTTAGTTTGTTGTTTTTCTAATTCCTCTAGGTGTGATATTAGATTGTTAATTTGAGATATTTCTAACTCATATTTAGCACTGTTAACTTTCCTATTAATGCTGCTTTTACTGAATACTAGAAATGTTGATGCTTGTGTATCTGTTTTCATTTGTTTCAAATTCTTTTTTTATTTCTACCTTATTTTTTTTTTGTTTACCCAAAAGTTATTTAGAAGTTTGCTTAATTTCTATATTATTGTTTGGGTTTGAGAGATCTTATTGGGATTGATTTTCCTTTTTCTTTCATAGTAGTCTGACAGTATGGTTGATATAATTTCAATTTTTTAATTTATTGAGACTTGCTTTATGACTGAGCATGTGGTCTTGGAGTATGTTCTGTGTGAAGATTAGAAGAATGTGTATTCTGTGGTTGACAGGTGGAATATTCTATAGATGTCTATAGGTCCAATTTTTCAAGTGTAGAATTTAAGTCCGGATTTTCATTGCTGGTTTTCTGCCTGAATTACCTAACACTGCCAGTTGAGTGTCAAAGTTCCCCACTATAATTGTGCAGTGGTCTAAGTCTGCTTATGGGTCTAAAAGTATTTGTTTTATGAATCTGGGTGCTCCAATGTTGAGTGTGTATATATTTAGAATAGTAAAGTCTTATTGCTGAATTGAACCCTTTATCACTATGTAATGCTTGTCTTTGTCCTTTTTGACTGTTGCTGTCCTCAAGTTTGCTTTATCTGGTATGAGAATGGGGACCCTTGTCCTTTTTTGTTTTTTGTTCGTGTGATAGATCTTTCTCCAACTATTTACTTTGAGTCTGTGAATATCATCACATGTGAAATGGGTCTCTTGAAGACAGCAGATAAATCCGTCTTTTAAAAAAATTTAACTTGCCACTCTGAGCCTTTACGTGGGACACTGATACTGTTTACATTCACAGTTAATATTGATATGTGAGGTTTTGATCCTATTGTGGAGTTGTTAGGCTGTTTCTTAGTTGTTTATATTGTGTAGTTGCTTTGTAGGTTCTATGGTGTGTTTAAGTGTGTTTTTGTGGTAACAGGTACGATTCTTTTGTTTTCATGCTTAGAACTGCATTAAGGATCTCTTGTGAGGCTTCTGTAGTAATAATCAATTTCCTTAGTGATTGTTTGTCTAAAAAATGATTTTATTTCTCCCTCACTTATGACGCTTAGTTGGGAGAATACAAAATTCTCTATTGGAATTTCTTTTCTTTCAGAATGCTAAAAATAGTTCCCCAATCTCTTCCGATCTATAAAGTTTCTGCTGAGAAATCTGTTGTTAGTTTGATTGGGTTTCCTTTTTAAGTGATCTGATCTTTTTTTCTAACTGCTTTAAAATTTTTTTCCTTCAGCATTTACCTTGTACAGTCTGTTGATGATATATCTTGGTGATGTGAATTTGGTATAATATCTTAAAGGTGTTCTCTGGATTTCTGGTATCTAGATATCTACCTTTTCAGCAAAATTAGGGAATTAAAAAAATAATAATTTCCTCCAATGTGTTTTGAGTTGTTTTTTACTTTTTTTCCCTTCTCTCTCAAGAATGCCAATAATTCATAGGTTTAGTCATTTTATTTAATCTCTTATTTCTCAAATACTTTGTTAATTTAAAAAATTCTTTTTTTCTCTTTTTATCCCCTGATTCTGTTAGAAAAAAAAAAAAAAAAACAGCCTTCAAGCTCTAAATTTTTTTCTTTTGTTTGATCTAACCTATTGATAAAAGTTTAATTGTGCTTTGAAATTTCCTGAGTTTTTCAATTCCAGAAGCTCTGATTGATTTCTTTTTGAGATGTTTATCACTTCCTTCATTTTCTGGATTGCTTTAGGAGTTTCTTTGTGTTGACTTTTAACCTTGTCTTGAATCTCACTAGGTTCCTTGCAATCCATACTTCAAATTCTTTATCTGTCATTTCTGAGTTTCCATTTTGGTTAGGGACTCTTCCTGCAGAATTTATGTTATCCTTTGGTGGTATCACAACATTCAGATTTTTCACAGTGCCAGAAGTCTTGCACTGGTTCCTTTTCATCTAGAGATGTTGGCATTTCTCATTTTGTGTGTAAGAAATATTTTTCTTCTTTTTTTCTATATTATTATGTTTGTAAAAAAATCCCCTTCTTCTCCCCACCTAGGGTGTGTGATTGTAGAGTATTTTGATTAGAGTGTTTTTGCTTTGCTTTTATAGCCTAACACTTCTGACAGCAGATGTTACATTGGGCTGTGGAGTTCTACCTACAGCCCAGTAAATAGTGCTTACAAGTAAAAACCAGCTGTGGCACAAGCAGATGGTATGTACCTGATCTTTGTTTACTGTGAGGTATTCTCTGTTGCTTCAGGTGATGGGTGGGATAGTGGAGTGCTAGGTGTCCTAAACTTTCTCTTTCAAAGGGTTAGGGGACACAGCTGAACAGAGCTAAAATTCCTGGCTTGGCTATGAATACCCCTATGGCGATGCAGGCACTGGCCCTAACGAGGGTGACTGGGAAGAGCTTGTGGTGAAATGCACTGAAGTATCTGCTGGGTTGCACTGGCTCCTCATCCTAGGTAATCAGGAACATGGACGGTTACTCTATCAGAACCGTGTTCCAGAGCGTGTGACTCCTAGTTGAGATGCACACCGTAGTGTAGCTCCAGATCACAATGTGGTTGAGAGCCTTGGGAAATGACTATTTTGTAACTCTCTGCAGGAGTGGTTTTGGAACAGAACTTCGTCATTCAGCCTGATACAGATAGCATTATGGTTTGCCTGTTCTCTGATATGGTAGCACTGCAGCTTTATGTAAAGCAGGAGGGGGTCCACCTTTGGATTCCTGTGAGTGTGTGTTGGTTGTGGTGGTGGCAGCTTGTTAAGTTGGCCTAACCTCAGACCCTGAGGAGCAAAAGTGGTCAGGTGCCAGCAGAGTTGAAATGGGATAAGTAGTTTCCCAATTCCTCAGCCCCTAGATGGCCCATTGGGCAGCCTATATAAGTCCTTATAAGGCTGGATGGGGGTTTGGTCAGCCCAGGGTTCAGGTGCTGGCTGTGATGGAGGGAGATGGCCTGGTCCCCAAGTCACTGGCCAAACTCTCAGGCACAGGTAGGCAGAACGCCTCAGTGGTGTGAATCCAAATGAAGACCACACGCCTGTGGGGGTAGGGTTTTAAGAAGGTTCTCAGCCACAGCTGAAATGCTCATGTTGGGGAAGGGTGAGGGAGCTAGGATGCCAGAAGGCAACAAGCCCTGTTAGGCAGGGAGTAGCAGAGGAGGGGGAGTCCTGTAGTAAGCAATCTGGCTGCCTCTCCGTACTGTGGCTTTGGCATGCTGTGGCATGCTGTGGCCTGTGAAAGCTGTCAGTCCCTTTTTTCTCTCCCTAGCCTGTCCGTTACCTCTGGAGAAGGGCCTGCCAATTACCTCCTGGATGGAACATCTGCCCTGGGGCCCAAGCCTGTGGCCCTTGCTTGGCAAGGAGAAGTGGGGACAAGGTCTGTAGTCTGTTCACTCCTCAGCACCAGCGATGCAGCATCTACCCTAGGGGCCTGCAAAGAGCCTGTCCTCTCTTATTGGTGGGGATAAGGCAGGTGGCACTAAGGTGTTCAGGAATTCAAGGCTAATGGACCTCTTTATGGGCTTGAGCGGTGCATCTGCAGATCAAGTGGTATTCTGTGTCTGTCTGGAAGCCTGGGTGGGAAGAGGTGTGGGTGGCTTTCTGATGGCCAGGATTGCAAAGGTCCATGGCAGAAGTGTGGGTCTTTGGGGGGCTCTCACTCTCCCTTTCCCCATGTTAGGGAGCTTCTCTTGGATCTGTACTGGTCCTGGGTGGGCAGCTGCCTAGCTTTGCATTTCTCTGTTCTCCATGGATTCTGTTGCTTCCTTGCTGAATCCCAACGTGGTCTTAGATGGTCCACTTGAAGAGCTAGCATTTGCTCATCATCTTGTTTCCTCTCTGTGAGAGCTGAGCTCACTAGTTGCTTCTGGTCTACCACCTTGAATGGGAATCTCTATAATCTTTACATAATATAGGTTGGTGCAAAAGTAACTGTGGTTTTGGAACATTAATATTAAATCATTATAACTAGGCTCAAATAAATCTTTATTAATCAAAATGTGATTCATTACAATCAACGCATATTCAACAGTGATAAATAAGTTTGTTTATGCCTATAGAATCAAAATTCGTGCTTTGGGAATTTATGAACTCTTAAGAGATCTTTCTGTATCCTGCTAGTTGTGAAAGCATTTTTCCTACAAAAAGTTGTCAAGATGCTTGAAGAAGTGGTAGTCAGTTGGCAAGAGGTCAGGTGAATATGATGGATGAGGCAAAACGTTGTAGCCCAATCTGTTCAACTTTTGAAGCATTGGTTGTCTGATGTGCAGTGAAGTGTTGTGGGGGAGAGGAATTGTACCCTTTCTGTTGAGCAATGTCAGCTGTAGGCATTGCAGTTTTTCGTGCATCTCATCGACTGTTGAGCGTACTTCTCAGATGTAATGGTTTCACCAGGATTCAGAAAGCTGTATTGGATATTACTGGCAGCAGACCACCAAAGAGTGACCATTACCTTTTAATGGCACAACTTTAACTTTGGGAAGTGATTTGGACCTGCTTATCAGTCCAGTTACTGAGCTGGTCATCACTAGTTGTCATATGAAATCCGCTTATCATCACACGTCACATTCGATCAAGAAATGGTTTATTGTTCTTACTTAGAATAAGAGAAGAGGATACTTCAAAACTACATATTTTAAAAAAATGTTGCTGAACTCTTGAGGGACCCACTTAATTGAATGTTTATATTTTCCAATTTACTTCTAATGCAGAACCACCATAGAATGGTAGACCTTGAATTATTCGGCAACTTCTCATGTAGGTGTAGGAAGATCAGTTTGGATGATTGCTGTCAATTGGTTATTGTCAACTTCTAATGGCCAGTCACTACATTTCTTATCTTTAAGGTTCTTGTCTCTTTTGCAAAACTTGAACCACCATGCACTGTACGTTCGTTAGCAGTTCCTGCACCAAACTGTGTTGTGAGTTGTCTCCACTGCCTTATGACCCATTTTGAATTCAAATAAGAAAAATTGCTGGAATACGCTTTTTGTCTGACATCATTTCCTTAGTCTAAAATAAACATAAAATAGACAGCAGGTAATAAATCATTAGTAAAAACAAGCAAACAAACAAAAAAACATAAAGTGAGAAATTCTCATTAAAGCAATGTATAACATAAGCATGTTTATTTAAGAATGTATTCCAATATCAAATGGCAAATTCCAACAATGTAAAAATGGCAATTACTTTTGCAATCACCTATTCTATTATATGCCCTTTATAAAAATTAAGTGAAGAGTATTACATCAATATTTACTTTATATATATTCATTTAAATATATATATTTATATTTATTTAAATATAAATATATTTTCTTTCAACCTGATGTCCCTCCTGTAGTATTTCCTGCAGTGAACTTGTGTTAGTCGTCTTGAATTCTTTCTTATTAATTAGAAAAACCTTTATTTCAAATACATTTCTAAAACTAATTTCACTGAATATGAAAATTCATAATTGGTACAGTTTTTTTTTTTCCTTCAGCAGTTCAAATATGTTATTTCAATGTCTTTTTTTCCTCCATTTTTTCTAGTGAGAAGTCAGCCATTACTTGAATCATTTGGTTTATTTGATGTATACTTTCAATAATTTTCTTTGTTTTTAGCTTTCAGCTGTTTGATATATTCAGGTATGATACTCTCTCTGTTTCTACTGTTTGGGGTTCATTGAAGTTGTTAGATGTGTAAGTTAATCTTTCTCATCAAATTTTGAGCATTTGGAATCACTGTCACTACAGATATTTTTCAGATCCCTTATGTTTTTATTCATTTCCTGGAACTCCAATTCACTTATGTTGAAATGCTTCCTTTTGGTCCACATATCACAAAATATCTGTTTTTTTATTTTTATTTTTCATTTTTTCCTCTCCATTTTTTGAAGTTTAAAATTTATGTTGTTTTATCTTTAGGCTTACAAATTCTTGATTTATTTCAAGTCCCTTATTAAACAGCAGAGATTTTAATTTCAGCTATTATATTTTTGAGTCCTCTAATTTACACTCATTTCTTTTTTTTACAATTTACAATCTTTTTTTACAATTTACAATTTTATTTTATAATTTACAACCTCCACTGAGATTTTATTGATTTATTTGGTGCATGGTTTTCTTTGATTATTTGAACATGGATTCCTTCATTTCTTTGAATATGTACATTATCTCTAGCTTTATAAATTATAAAAAAAATCTACTCTAACATCTAGATCCACCTGAAGCCAATTTCTACTGGCTGTTTTTCTTTTTTCTTGGTTATTGTTCCCTTTCCTATTTCTTTGTCTAGTTCATAAATGGCAATTTGGTTAATAATTATACATGACAGATAAATATCAATTTTGGGTACTCTTTTGTTCTCCTGAAGGCTGTTTTTGTTTTTTTTAGTAGTCAATTATCTGCGCTCAAATTCTGAAATAGGTCTCCATTATGTTATGCAGCATTTATTAGTCCATATTCATACTGCTATGACTAACTACCTGAGACTGGATAACTTACAAAGAAAAGAGGTTTAATTGGCTCACAGTTCTATAGGCTGTACAGAAGGCATGGCCTGGGAGGCCTCAGGAAACTTTCAGTTATAATGAAAGGTGAAGGGGAAGCAGGCCCCTGTTACATGCCCAAGCAGGGGGAAGACGGTGAGGCAGCAGATAATACACATTTCTAAACAACTAGATCTCGTGTAACTCACTAGCTGCCATGAGAACTGCACCAAAAGGGAAATCCTCTCCCATAATCCAATCACCTTCCACCAGGCCCCACCTCTAACATTGGGGATTACAATTTGACATGAGATTTGAGCGGAGACACACATCGAAGCCATATCACAGCCTCTCATGTATCTGCTCCTGCTCTGTTTTTTTTTTTTTTTTTTTTTTTTTTTTTCTGATTCCCTTGGAATCTCCCCTATGTCTGCATAGTTCGACGTTACTTAGTGATTCTAGCAAAGGATGTGCTCAAGCACCTTAAAGTAATACCGTAAGTTTTCCACCCCTACCACCCCAGCTATATGTGAGTTGAGGATTATATGCAAAGGTTCAGCAAGTTCATATTCTCCCCAGGCTTTCAATTTTCACTGAGCTCTCTGGGGTTTCTCATACATTTTTATTTTAGCTGCCAGCCAATTGTATTTGAAAAATTTATTATTTCAGTTCTTCTCTGGCTTTCTCACTTCTAAATCTTCCCACTGAATTTCTACTTGCTCTTCTAACCACCCTGATTTGAGTCCACAACCAGCATCAAGTAAAACTGTGGGATTTTGCCAAACCAAACTGATAAGATGGAAATGCCTATAGGCAAGGATGCTACAGACTCATTTTTTAATCTAATGCATTACCCATTTTTTTTTTCTGAGTAAATATTTCTCAAGTTGTCCTGAAATTTGTTTTAAAAATGTTTACTTGCTTTATGCTTTTTTCTATTGAGAAGAATAGATACTCCTCTGATGACAATTTTGAGGAGAAAAAACTTTCTTTGCTGATAATACACCAGAAAACACATTTGAGATAGTTAATGAATTTTTTAAAAATTCTAAAATAAACTTAGTATAATTACTACAGACAGGTTAATATAATTCACAAAAGAAATACTTAACTTAAGCCATCAGAACAGTTTAAGCTCCTTTTAAAAATTATTATGCATCCTGGAGTTCCATAATTTAAAACAAAATCTGTTAATGAATTATATACACTTTATTAATCCATACAATACTCTCAGTCTTATGAAATATACTATTTGCACAATGTAAGCATTATAGCTTTTAAAGACCCAATAGCAAAGATGGATATACATGAAGCTTTCCTTTGTATTAATGAGGGAAATAAAAAAACATTAGATTTAAGAAAATCAATGATACACTGAAGCATCAAATTTTGCTTTCATATTAATGAAGCATGTCTAGGAACAAAGTAATTATTATTTCTGCAGTAAAGATAAATCTGTTTTAAGAAAATAATATATCTTGACAGTAATACATATTCTACTTTTATTGAGTCCTTATTATAGAACAACTACTATGCTTATCTTGTACGTAGATCTTATCATTTGACTCTCACAATTGCCTTGTGGTGGGTTCTATTAACAGACAGTTTAATTTAGAGTTTTAGAATGACAGCATTGCCTTCCTATGCACATTATTAATGTTTTGGAAGGAAACAAAGCTGATGTATCTCTTTTTATTCTGTATATTGAGAATTATTTAAATTACTAACAAAATATTCTCAACATCTATATTTAAAATGCCCTTAAAATTAGCCTTTTTTTCCTCATGTTAGTAACTTTTGTGTACTCATCACTGTGGAGAAAAATGAAGTACAGAGTCTTTAGAATATAAGCGATAATAACTTGGAGAATGATTAGAGCAATGATGCAAACTTTATCAGGAAGCATACAGGACTAATGGTTTTAGTTTGGAATGCATATGACTAAGTATCTGATCTAAGTTTTACATAAATAAAAGTGAATAATAAAGAAAACCCTAGAAACTACTAATTCTTCTGTTTTGTTTCCTGAAATTTTACTGCATTCCATTTATACCTTAAACTAAAGAAATGTCTTAGCCTGGTCCAATCGATTTCCTCTTCTCCATTGCCTGAGCTTAATCTGTATTTCTCCGAGCTCTGATTGCCTGAGTCCCAGCATTTTGTGTGTGTATGTGTGATTCTGTGTACACTTACTTCGTTTGTATTTATTTAATTATTTCCAATTATCTTATTTTTACAAAAAACATTTACCAGAAGTCAAATGAGCAGAAGGGCTACTTTAAATCTATACTCTTCTTGTTTTTACTTGGAGGAAAGGTCTATAGTAAGTGAGATCACTAAAGGAAAGAGTGTAATTAAGAAAGTAAAAGTAGTAGTATTTTCTGATGAGAATTTAAGAAATTGTCACCTTGATTGACAACCGACTAAATCTCTGTAGTTTACCCCATCCTACTGGAATTTATTTCCATCTCACATGGGCCCTGGTTTTTTTTTACCTGTGAGTCTAATGTATGGACCACTGGCCTCCATTCATTTTCAATCTATCATTAACTAAATTTCCAGGATGACACCTTCATGACAACTGCTGCGTCTCCCCACTCCCTCACCATTTCTGAGTTTCTCAAGCAGTCAAATCGACGACCTAGGTCTGGCATTTTATGCCTTTCTTTATTGTTTTTGACTTTCACGTTTGGTGCTCAAACATAAGTACAGTTTTCCTTAGTGTGTCAAATAATTTCTTTTATGCTTTCTCCTATGTTTGAGTTGCTTTCTTCATCTGTCTGCCAGCATTCAGTCTTCAATGAAAGTCAATTTTTCAGATTTCTTTACTCTAAGAATATTTCCCCAACAGAGAAAAGATTTGTCTCAGTTTTGTGATGCCCTTTTCAAAATGTTGGGCAGTTTATAAAAATTTTTAACCTGAACAATTTTATTGAATCCTGTCAGCAACCTTGCGTAAGGAAGGTAACATTCGTTCTATTATGAACATGAAGAATTGAAGTTGTTTTTAAAACCACAATATTAATAAATATTTCATAACAGAAAAGTTTTTCAAATCCAAGTTCTCTGTCTTTCATGACCAGAATTTTTTTCATTATGCAACTTTCCTCATATTGTAAGGTATTCTGGAGAGTGAGGTGGAGTAATACACCTGGGAAATTCAGCTAATTTAGCTAAAAGTTAATTTCTTTGATTGTAAAGTGGACATCCTACTAACACAATTTATCAGATTCTAGGAATAATATTTATGTTAATAATAATACCCACACTGAATTGAGTAACTATTTTGTGCAGATATGTGGACCTTTGGTTTTAGCTCATTAATCTTCACAGCAATATGTGGACTACTTATATTCTTACCTAATGTGCCTTCCTTGACTTGCAAACTGGAGTGCCTTCCTTCTTGAAGCTCAAGGATGCTATACTCTGACCAGGGTCTCCTTTTTCTCTTCACCTATTTTTTTCCAGAGATCATTTGACTTTGCCCCCTCCTTCCACCAAAGCAGGTCTTATTAAGGTTATAGTTTTTGCTGTCATCAAAGTTATAAATGAACACAAACTGCTAAATTTAATGGTGCATTTTCAGTCTGCTCTATTCTATCAGCAGCATTTGACACAACTAATCCTCACTTTTTTCTTAAAATACTTTCTCTATCTGGCCTTCAAAACACTAGCCTTTTAGTTTTCTCCTTACTTCGCTGACCACTGCTTTCCTGAATTACCTTGAGTTTTCTGTCTTTAAACTTTGAAGAACTGCTGGTTTTAGTATTTTTCTTTCTTTTCTCCAACTATACTTACAGCCTAGACTATTCTTCTGAGACTCATGAATTACATACCAAACACATATGCTGCTTACTTCTAAATTTATTTATCCAGCTAGGAACCTTCTTCTGTATTATAGATTTATGTATCCACCAATCTATTTGACTTTTCCACCTTGATATTTTAAAGTTATCTCAAATAATCATATTCAAATCCAAATTCCTTGATTTTCATGTACAGTCCTAAACCTGCTTCTTCCTGTCTTCCTCCATTCTTCTCTATCCTTTCAGTTACTTAAACCCTGCATTTGTTTCCTATTGCTGTTGTGTCAAGTTAGGACAATTTTTATAGCTTAAAGCAACACAACTGTATTCTCTTGCAGTTCTGGAAATCACAAGTCTCAAGCAAGTTTTATTAGGCTAAAATCAAGATGTTGTCAGGGCTGGTTTGTACTAATGGCTCAAAGGTATAATTCATTCTCTTGCCTTTTCCAGTACCTAGAGGCTGTTTCTATTCCTGGCTCCTTACCATACATTACACAGCATTTTCTCCCTTTGTTTTTGTGATCACATAGCCCTCTTCCTCTCTGATGATTCCTGAGTCATCCTTAAAATAATTTTTCTGGTTACACTGAGCCTGCCATGAAAATCTAAAATAATCTCCCCATTTCAAGATCTTTAACTTAATTTAAATTCCTAAATCCCTTTTGCCATATAATTTAACATTTACAGGTTCCTGGGATTAGCACATATTCAAAATGCAACTAATTCAGCCTACAATAGACTATATGCCTTGGAGTCATTCTTCACTGCTCTCTTTCTCTCACAAACCACATCCAATTCATCAACAAATCCTACTATGTATACACATATATTTTTGAAACCAAGCTTTGCCTTATCACCCAGGCTGGAGTGCAGTGACACAACCATGGCTCATTGCAGCTTTGACCTCCTAGATGATTTGTTTTTCTGAGACCAGCCGAGTGAGCGCAAAAGAACCAGCGACTAGGCAAAGGGTAGGAGCAAAACTGCACATTTATTTTTGGTAACCTAAGCTGTGGAGAAGAAGTCTGTCGGCCTCCGGCAAAGAAGGCCGGCAGAGTCCCCGTCCCCCC
>NC_045434.1:117539499-117722457 GCF_002776525.5 Piliocolobus tephrosceles | reverse complement strand
CCCCCCCCCCCCCCCCCCCCCCCCCAAGCTCTCTGACGGAGTTCCGGCAGTCCCGGCATCTGGACAGGACTGGGGCTGGGAAGTCCGCCTGGCTCAATGGCGGAGAGCGGCTTTTCTAGGAGTGGGAGGGCAATAGGTGGGGCACGGGCGTGTCAGGGGCGTTCCGCAGGTGCGACCAGGTAAATCTTGGTCTCTTTGGATTGACATCACCTGGCGCATGCCCAGTTGGTGTGCACCTTCCCGGGTTGCCGGCGGCATTTTCGCGCGTGCGCGGGAAAAGTTGGGGGGGGGGGCGGGGATGAAGAACCCGGAAGTGCACCATCTTGCCTCCGCTCCTCGGAACACTAGACTCAAGTGATCCTCCCACCTCAGTCTCCTGAGTAACTAGGACTACAGGTACACACTACCATATCTGGCTACAGTTTTCCAATTTTTTACAGAGACAGAGTCTCACTATGTTGCCCAGGCTGATTTTGAACTCCTCGGCTCAAGCAATCCTCCCACTTTGGCTCTCAAAGAGCTGAGTTTACAGGCACAAGTTCCACACCCAGCCCTAAATCTACTTTTGAAATGTACCCATAGTCTGACCACTTCTTATCACCTTCTCTGACCCCAAATTGTTGAAATCACTGTAATCTGGATTCAAGGACAGCCTCCAGCTAATCCCCTTGCCATTGTATGGTTCATTCTTCTCCCACATCTTATACACTTTTCTAATGGTTTCTGATCCCTCTTAGAATTACATTTAAAATTCTCATCATGGTTTACATGTCTCCAAATCATGTCTCCAGTTTATCTGCCTGCCCTTGCGCTATCACTTGGCCCCTCACACATTCCACTATAGCCACACCTGTCTCTGCATGATCAATCATAGGGCCTTTGAACTTATATTCTTGTATCTGGATCATTTTTCCCTAGATGATTCCACAAGGGTGGATCTCTCATTACCTTTAAATTTCTCTCATGCTGTAAGACAAATTTTCCTTACAACATTATTGTGAATAGTAGAATGTCCCAAGTACTTTCTCTTCTCTTGTTCTGTTTTTCTTTTTAATACGTATTACCACCTGACACATTACACATTTCTTTGTTTAATAATTTCCTGATGATCTCTTAACAAAGTCTAGGACAGCAGCCCTGTATCCACATGGTCAGATGATGCTTGCCATACTGTAGTATGCTATACTGCATATGTACGATATATAGTTTACTGCATATGTATGATATATTTTTTACTGCATATGTATGATATATAGTTAATATTTACCAACAATGTATGATATATATTTCTTTACTTTACTGCATATGTATGATATATAGTTAATATTTACCAGCAATGAGTTTGTACTGATTTTTAAAATTTATCTTAAAATGTCTTTAACTAACATCTTCTCCAAGAAATCGCAGATATATTAAATAAGGTTTCTTAAATAAGATATATGTATGGATTATACTTGTTTACTACGATGTTAAAACACTTGCCTTGTCTTTTCCCACTATGCCCGTGGCTCCTTCCCTTAAGTATTCGCCCCATTGTCCCTCCTCTATCTTATGAAGAATCGCACGAACACATTCTCTGTCCCCTCATTCTACTTTATTTTTCTTCATAAAATTTGTCACTAGTTGATATCATTTTATTAGATATTTACTTATTAATTTGCTTATGCTTACCTCTAACACCAGACTATAAACCCAATAAATGTAGGGATTTAAACATTATAACTTTTAATATATTTAAATATATTGTTATGTACTATTTTATGTTATTATTATTCATTCATTCACTCATTCATTTTACTATACTATAAGCACTGAATAAATATTTTTGAAAGATAATTCCAGTAGAAGTTCATATAGGCTAAGTTATTTAACAGTTTATTAGCCGTAAATTAGCAGATATCTTATACCTGGTTAGGAATTTATTCATTCACTCCACACAGTTTTACTTAGAGCCTACTGTATTCTAGGAACAAAATTACATGCTGGGTGAAAATAAAATAAAATAAGCACTAATGACTAATATTTATTAATATTTATCATGACATCAATACATTGTCAAAAATACTTTGTAACTTAGCTTCTAGTATGATTGGCTTCTCTCTTCCATTCTCACTAAGAAACAAATGCAATATAGAGAACATTAAAATAGCCCTGGTCTAGAAGTTTGGGTTCATAGGTTTAAGAAAAGTCCTTAGGCCAGTGTTTTCAATGCATTCTCCATATGGCACTGTAGTCTAAAACTTTTCTAGGTAACAATGTCAGGGGATGAAGGCAAGTGGCCAACATTCTTTTATTATGAAAAATCCATTATTCTTATCTTCACAGAACTGGAATAGTAAGTGTAAGTTAGTGGTGGTTACTAAGGCCCTTTGCAGGTAAGAGTGAGGATCATGGTAAAAAAAAAAAAAAAAAAAAAGCGCTGTCTTTGGGGTCAATTGCTTAAGGCAAACTAAATTCTAGTCTGTAAGAGGCCAGGCATTATTGAGTTTACACCACTTCCAGTCCCCTTAATAAGAATAGGTAACCACTTAAGGATTTTTGGAAGGAGCTCTTACAAGAATAAAGAGTACATATTTGCCTGGAGTGTTCCTTTTCCATAAATTCTTTAAGAATCAAGCATGGCAGGAGATGGTACCTGAATAGAAAGGATTACGGACACATTCACTTCTAACAACAACATTGCCTAGAAGGCCCAAAGCTGACAACTGTACACTTAATGAATTTGGACTAAACATACAAACTCACACAAAAAGGAGAAATTACATTGAGCAAGGATCCCAGTTTGACTGGTACAGCCTGAATAGATTATAAGTAGCAACTTAAAAGGTATAGAGTCCTTTATAGGCCAGGAATTCTCTTTTCCAAATAGGCAGACATGGCTTTAGAGTGCAGGCTTTGGAATCTTTGGTAGCCTGTGTTAAGATCTAGGTTTTAAGAGCAAGTAATTACCTTTTCTGGCAAATTTGGAGGGATGATTTGTCTAATAACTAACTTGGAAATTGTTGCGTTTTGTTTAAAAGTTTTTTGAAGAGCCACAACCACACTGTTTCAACCAAATCCTCGTTTGTCTGCTCTGTGTTGTTTACAGTAAATTTAAAAAGCGAAACGGAATAACCTAATGGAGAAGACCAGCCCTTGGTGATTTATTGACTACCAGGTATCTACAACCTGACTTGCCACCTTCTGTCTTGACTAGATGGCTCCTGTGAATATTAGAAAACTACATACATGAAGACTTCTGAGAGGTAGATTCAATTATGGGGGGGTGAGTGATAAAATTTACCAAAAAATAGATTTCATGTGGTGAACTAACTACATGGAAAGATCTCCTAAGCTAATATGAAGAGATAAAAATTGAATGCAATCATCACGAACTCAAAGGTGTGTGTATGTATGTGTGTTTGCATATGTGTGTTTTCAAGTCTCTGCCTAAACTGCTTGGTGTGTCTAAATCTTCTTGTAAAAATTCTAACAATCTTTGTTAGCAGATCAGGGAATTCAGGTATTATAGGACATAATTCATAAGCCAAAACTATTACTGGGGAAAATTATCACAGCCTCAAAGAAGTATGTAATCGATTTTAAAAGAGTCTTTGATAGTGCCTTAGGAGAAACTCTGGGAAAATGCAGAAATCTAGCATAGAACTTTTAGGCAAAAATGAATGATAGAGGCTGGGTGTGGTGACTCACACCTATAATCCCAGCACTTTGGGAGGCTGAGATGTGTGGATCACATGAAGTCGGGAGTTTGACACCAGACTGACCAACATGGTGAAATCCCGTCTCTACTAAAAATTCAAAAATTAGCCAGGAGTGGTGGTGCACATCTGTAAAATGCCAGCTAATTGGGAGGCTGAGACATGAGAATCACTTGAACCTGGTAGGCAGAGGTTGTAGTGAGCCCAGATCGTGCCACTGCACTCCAGGCTGGGCAATAGAGGAGACTCCATCTCAATAAAAACCAAAAAAAAAAAAAAAAAAAAAACAAAAAAAACAGAGCATGATCGAGGATCTCTGTTTTTCCCTAAAGCTCTGTGCACTTGAGCTTAGGGAAGTCCATGAAAGATACTTCTAATTTAAAAATCTTTTGAGTCTGATTTTCATTTATGGTAATATGAGAAAAAGAAGAACATCAGGCCAGAAGAGCCTATGTCCTAGTCTGCTCAGGCAGCCATAACAAAATGCAATCGATTGGGTGTCTGAAACACCAGAGATATATTTTCTCACTGATCACAGTTCAATAGTATTTAGTTTCTAGTGAGGGTTTACTTCCTGGCTTGTAGATGGTCATGATATCATTGTGTGCTCACATGACCTCTTGTTTGTGTGCTGGAAAAGAGACTGCTGTGGTGTCTCTTCTTATAAAGGGCACCAGCCCTATTGGATTAGAGCCACAATTTATTAGCTCATTTAACCTTTATCATGTCTTTATAGGCCCTATCTTCAAATACTATTTTTACTATTTCATTCTATACTATTTGTTGTACTATTTATTTATTTATTATATTACTATTTGAGATTATAACTTCAAAATTTGAATTCTGGAGGGAAACAATTCAGTTCATAGCGACATAGAAAATGCTTTTGCCACTTGAAGCAATGCAGAGAAAAGTTCAGGAAATTGAGTCTGCAGACACTGTAAGGACAAAGATCATATGTACAGGGCTGCCTATTGCAAATATTGGATCTTTAGCACGAGAATAGCATGGATGTTATGTTTCTGAATTTCTATGCTAGTAACTGCTAGGGTGAAGGTAGAGTGAAGAACATATGTTCATGCTTATAGAAAAAAATTATACTCCCACTAAACAAAAAGGAAGACTTCAAGAAGATTTAGTAACTGAAGGAGTCACAAGGGCAAATTTGTTAATTTGCTTCTGTGTGAGTCTTTCAAGAGCCACGTATTCAGTTTGTGGAGTTCTCACTAGCACTATATTCCTCAAAGGCTAGATTAAGGATGATATTGTAGGAGGAACACAGATATATTTATTCTATCCACTTTTTATAGTTTTATTTTCTTCAATATTTATTTTTAATTTATGGTAAAATATACATAACATAAAACTTACCATGTTAGCACTTTTAAAGTATACAGTTAAGTGGAATTAAGTGTGTTAGTATTGTTGTGTTACCATCACCACCATGTATCCACAGAATTTTTATTCATTTTGTGAAACTGAAACTCTGTGTCCATTAAATAATAACTTCTATTTCCCCCTCCCAGACGCCCTGAGAAACAAGCATTTTACTTTCTACCTCAATGAATGTGACTTCTCAAGATACCTAAGTGTAATCCTCATATTTGTCCTTTTGTCAATGGCTTATTTCACTCAGCATAATGTCCTTAAGATCCATTCATGTTTTAGCGTGTGCCAGAATATCATTTTTTGTTAAGGCTGAATAGTATTTCATTGTATGTATATAATTATATTTTGTTTATCCATTGACTGTCTTCTACCTTTTGCCTATTGCAAATAATGCTACTATAAAAATAGTTGTATAGATATCACTTCATGTCCCTGCTTTCAACTGTTGGAGGTACGTAATCAAAGTGGAATTGGTAGATTACAGGATGATTCTATGTTTAACTTTTTGAGGAAATGCTATACTGTTGCCTACAGTGGCTATACCATTTTACATTCCTACCAACAAAGCACAAGGGTTCCAGTGTCTACACATCTTTATCAATGCTTGTTATTTCCTGCTTCTTTCATAGTAGCTACCCTAATGAGTGAGAAATGGTATCTCATTGTGGTTTTAACTTGCATTTCCCTAATTATTAATGATGCTGAGAATATATCCATGTACTTACTATTTGTACATCTCCTTTGGAGGAACATTTTTTTATTTACTTTGTCTATTTTAAAATTGGATTGTTTGTGTTTTTTGGTGTTGAGTTTTAGAAATTCTCCATATATTCTGAATATTAATACTTTATCAGATAAGTTATTCACAAGTATTTTTTCTCTAATTCTGCATGCTGCCCTTTTACTCTGTTGATAGTGTCTTTTTTTTGCATAAAGAAAAAAATATTTTTGATGTCTAATTTGCCTACTTATTTTGCCTGTGCCTTTGATGGCCAAGAAAATATTGTCAAGTCAAACATCATAAAGCTTTTTCCTATGTTTTCTTTTTAAGAATTTTATAGTTTTGGGTCTTCTGTTTAGGTCCTTGATCTATTTTGTGTTAATTTTTAATGTAGTATGGGTTAAGGTTCCAACTTTATTCTTTTGCATGTGGATTTCCAATTTTTCTGACAAAGTTAGTTTAAAAGGTTTCTTTTTCTACTGAAATGGTCTGGGAAATCTGGCTGAAGGTCACTTGAAAATATATATGAAGGTTTATTTCTGGATTCCCTATTCTATTTCATTAATCGTATGTCTATCTTTGTGCCAGTGCTGCACTGTTTTGATTGTCATAGCTTTGTAATATGTTTTAAAATCAGAATGTAGAAGATAAGTATCTTAATTCATCTTTTCCAAGATTGTTTTGGCTGTTCAGAATTCCTTGAGTTTACATGCAAATTTTAGGATAGATTTTTCAATTTCTGGAAAAAAGTCATCATTGGTATTTTGATAGAGATTGCGTTGAATTTGTAGATATCTCTGGGTTAGTGACATCTTAACAATATTATGCTTTGTAGTCTATGAAATCTGTATGCCTTAATTTATTAATGTCTTTAAAAATATCTTACAACAATGTTTTATACTTTAAGTGTACAAGTCTTTCACTACCTTGGTTTAATTTATTCCTATGAATTTTATTTTATTCCTTTCAATACTATTATAAGTGAAAAAGTTTTTATTTTATATTGTTCATTGTTAGTGTATAAAAATGCAACTATTTTTTGTGTTAAATTTGTATCCCACAACTTTGTTGAATTTATTATTTCTAAAAGTGTTTTTGTGAAATATTTAGGGTTTTCTTCTTATAAAATTATACTGTTTGTGAACAGAGATAATTTTACTTATTGCTTTTCAATTTGAATTCCTTTTATTTTTTTTCTTGCCTAATTGTCATAGCTAGGACTTCCAGTACTTTGTTGAATAGAAATGACAAAAAGTGAGCATTCTTGTCTTCTTTTTAATCTTAATGGTAATGCTTCCAGTTTTTCACCATTGTGTATGAGGTTAGCTGGGGTTTTCATACATGGACTTTATTATTTTGAAGTAATTTCTTTCTATTCATAGTTGGTTGATTGGTCATGGAATAGTGTTGAATCTTATCACGTTGTTGATTTTTTTGTATCAATTTGTGGTTTAGTTTCCCCTTCACTCTGTTAATGTATTACATTGATTGATTTTTATATATTAAACCATTCTTACATTCCAGGAATGTATTCCACTGGTAATGGTGTATAATATTTTACATGAGCTATTGAATTCAATTTGATAATATGTTTTTGGCGAGTAATTCATTTATCATGATATTGGTCTATAGATTTATTTTTCTGTATTTTCTTGGTTAGGTTTTGGTATCAGTTTAATACTTGACTCAGACTGGGCTTGGAAGTGTTCTCCTTTAAATTTTCAGAAGAGTTTAAGGAGAATGGGTGTTAATTATTCTTTAAATGTTTGAGAAAATTTACCCATTAAGCTATCTAGTCTTGGGCTTTACTTTGTTGGGAGGTTGTTGATTATTGATTTTATCTCCTTATTTGTTATAGGTCTATTCAGATATTCTACTTTTTCATGATTCAGTCTTGGTAGGTTTTGTTTCTCCAGGAACATGTCTATTTCATCTAAGCTATTAAATTTTTTGGAGTGCAATTTATCTTAGTACTTTCTTGTAATATTTTCGTACCTTTAGAAATAGTAGTAATGTCCTCTCTTTCATTTCTGATGTTACTTTTTTGAATCTTCTCTTTTACTTAGTCCATCTAGCTAAAAGTTTATCGATTTTGTTGAACTTTCCAAAGAACCAACTCTTGCCTTTGTTATTTCTATTGTTTTTCTATTATTGATTTTGCTTATCTTTGCTCTAATTTTTATTATTTCCTTTTTAGAACTAGTTTTGTGTTTAGTTTGTTTTTCTATTTCTAATTTGCTAAAGTGTAATTTTAGGCTTATTGATGTGATGTCTTTTTTCCTTTTTAATATAAGCATTTATTTACAGCTATAAATTTTTCTCATAACACTGTGTTTGCTGCATCCTGTAAGCTTTGGTCTGTTATACTATAATTTTCATCAGTTTCAAGATATTTTATAATTTCCCTCATGATTTCTTTTTTGATCCACTTGTTTAAGAGTGTGTTGTACAGGCTGGGTGCGGTGGCTCAAGCCTGTAATCCCAGCACTTTGGGAGGCCGAGACGGGTGGATCACAAGGTCAGGAGATCGAGACCATCCTGGCTAACACGGTGAAACCCCGTCTCTATTAAAGAATACAAAAAACTAGCCAGGGCGAGGTGGCGGGCGCCTGTAGTCCCAGCTACTCGGGAGGCTGGGGCAGGAGAATGGAGTAAACTCAGGAGGCGGAGCTTGCAGTGAGCTGAGATCCGGCCATTGCACTCCAGCCTGGGCGACAGAGCGAGACTCCGTTTAAAAAAAAAAAAAAAAAAAAAGAGTGTGCTGTACAGAATTCTGATAATCTTGACCTTCAAGACAGGGGCTATATTTATTGGTGTGTTCTCTCAATCGACCAAGTCACAGCTAAACAAGTAGTCTTGTCTGAGAAGTCACTGATCTCTGAGGAGACAGACCTTATTAACCTAACTCTACTGGAGAGCTCGTGTGCCACATTGATTCTTTGGCCTCTGTGTATCATAAGTCTCCAAATATTTTTGTGGAAGGAAGTCATGGAATCCATTGTAAACAGTTGCCATTTCATCGTGGGAGCACTGATTCAGGTGACAGCCCTGTTGGTACCACCACTGCAACTAACCTGAAACAACCTCAGGTAATCCCCTCCTAAGGTGATCTTCTGGGGCATCTTTTAAAACTTGACCTCAGTCAATGTGCCACAGGTGTCCTCCATGAAGATGGGAGCAGTAGATCTCTTGGGAGGAGGACTAGATGGTCTGGTGGGACAATCCTTCATCCTATCATAGATGTCTGCAACCTTTGCTTCTTCACCTACACCTGTTGTGGTCAACAGTGGACTGAATGACCTGTGTGAAGTCTCCACAGGGATAGGCAAGGCACCTGGTGGGTATGTGGCTCCTAAGTCTTTTTCTGGCTACCTGCATTAAAGGATAAAGGCTTAGAGATTTCAGGAACATTGACTCACCACCAAGGGCACATCTTTATGGAAATGAACTTCACCAACACAGCTCTGCAGCATATGACAGATTTTGCAACCTAGTTTAACAAGAATGGCCATCCATACACCACTGATGCCAAACCAGAACATTGATGTCTCCCTGCCTCTCAACACGTTGGGCACAGTCATGAAGATGGAAACTCTGAATAACCTGCTGGTGGCTGTGAAAAACAATACTGATGTCTTCTACTTAAGCCACCTCACCCCACTCAGTGTGCTTTTTAGAAGATAGCAAAATGGAGCACCAGGTCTTCCTTGCAGCAGGAAAGGATATTCCCAATGAAGTGAACTTCAGTTTTAGATTAAGGAATGTCATTTAAATGCTGACACTCTTTCCAGCAAGTTGCAAAACAATAATGTTTATACCATTGCCAAGAGGAATGTGGAAGGGCAGGACATGCTGTACAAATCCCTGAAGCTCACTAATGGCATTTGGATTTTGGCTGAGCTACGCATCCACCCGAGAAACCCCCATTATATGCTGTCACTGAAGTGCAGAGCTCCTGAAGTCTCTCAATACATTCATCAAGTCTAGGATGGCATTTTGAAAAACTAGCAAGACTGGTCCACTACCTTCCAATCATGCTGTGATCAGTGCAAGCCAAGAATTCTTAACTGGAAGAAACTGTATTGCTGTGTAGAATCTGAACCCAAACATACTGAGGCAACCCAGCAAGGTAGTAACTAGTCTAACCTGTCTAACCTGTGCCAACATTAGAGTACAATCTGTTGGATACTTTTAGCTTCCTGTGAACATTGGTAACCACTGCTTCAGTCATCTCCCACCTCTTGCCACCTGCTGCTGCTATCTGTGCTTACTTGTGGGTTTCTCCATGCTGTGCCAATGGCCGGCTTTTTCTACACCCTCTTTTTTTTTTCTTTTTTTTTTTTTTTTTTGAGACGGAGTCTCACTCTGTCACCCAGGCTGGAGTGCAGTGGCGCGATCTCAGCTCACTACAAGCTCCGCCTTCCGGGTTCACGCCATTCTCCTGCCTCAGCCTCCCGAGTAGCTGGGACTACAGGCGCCCGCCATCTCGCCCCGCTAGTTTTTTTTGTATTTTTAGTGGAAACGGGGTTTCACCGTGTAGACCAGGATGGTCTCGATCTCCTGACCTCGTGATCCACCCATCTCGGCCTCCCAAAGTGCTGGGATTACAGGCTTGAGCCACCGCGCCCGGCCCTTCTACACCCTCTTTTGAGTATAGTTTGGTATTTTGTAATTGAGAGCTTGTTTCAAAAGCAAAAAAAGACAACAAGTATTAAAGCAAGAACGTGTCACTGAAAAAAAAGTGTGTTGCTTAATTTACACATATTTGTAGATTTCCCACTTCTACTATTGTTTTTCAGTTTCATTCCACTGTGATCAGGAAAGAATCACTGTACAATTTTAATCCTTTAACGTTTATTAGAACTCGTTTAGTGGCCTAAAATATCATCTATCCTGGAGAATATCCATGTGTACTTCAAAGAAATATGCTACTGTTGATTAGAATAAAATTATATTTTATTAGTTTCTTTATTTTGATTAGGAAAGTGAGATTTATGAATGAAATATTTTGCCTAGGATCAGGCAACAAGGAAGGTGACTTGGAAAGTTTAGAAACTGAAGTTTATTTAACATGAACGTTTTATAATCAAAACATAATTTTCAAGTAGTTTAAAATATGATTCTTAAATAAATAAACCCATGCCACAGATCTTAATTTAATTCATTACTTCTTAATAAAATACTTAATATTGTAAAGATAGGACAAAATTATATTGAGAATTTGTGTATACCTATTTTGAAGGAAAAAATGCTAAAATAAGACTGCAGTGTTAAATAGTTAATTTGCTATATGGCAATATTAAAAAATCTTTGGAATTAATTTTTCTACCAGATGTAAGTCCACAATTGAAGATGAAACATATAAATGTTTGACCTCTAACTGAAAAATAAATTCAAACACATGTAGAGATTCTTAAGTAATTTCCTGGTATGACATTGAAAGTGCGTGCCATACTCTCGATATGACTTCATTCTTTTGATTTTCAAATTTTGTATAACTTTTCTCAATATTATTACACATTGTAAATTGATAGACTTTTACTTCTGAGTTTTAAATTTTCTGGGTCATCAACTTTGGAAAACTGACATATATTACATGAAAAATGGGGATTTATCATATAGAGTCTTTTTTTCTTATCTGTGGAGTTACATTTCACAGTTTGATAAAATTCTTAGCAATTTGTGCCAATGCAGGAATGTGAACAACACTTCGAGGACAACTTTTGGTATAAGGGAACATTGTTTATACCTGGGAAGTACTAGTGCATAATGAATTTGGTGCTTAGATTTTCTAAATTGTGCATATATAGTTTTTTTACATTAGCTACAGTCAACATATCAAGTTTATAAAGATATATAATATTATTTGATATGATTTCAAATATTTCACCCACTTTGCAGGTCTCAACATTAGCTCATGGATGTTGAGTGTGAAGCTTTTAAGATAATTTTTTATAATGTCACCTACATAACCTGGAATTTTCAGGTTAGAGTACATCTTTCTCCCACCTTAGGTATTTAAGTTGTACATAGTAAAAATAATACAACTGTAGATCATAGAAATAAAAATACATCGTTTAAGGCAAAATAAGAGTACAGGATGGTTGAATGGTCCATTTATTTTATTAACTTGAGTGAAATGAATTAACATTCTTTAGCCAATATCAGAATGGAGGCAAATTCACCATTAAACTGAGGAACATATCTCTGGAGATTCTCTCTGAGCTGAAATAATTTTACAAATATGTGGTTAATTAGCTTCATCTCTGAATACGCCAGCAACAGTGAAAGAGCTGAATGGTCTATGAACTATGAACCTCTCACTTTACAAGTGGTCCAACAAGAGCAGTGTTTAGCATGCACACAGCTCATGTGAAGCTGTTGGAATCTCCTTTGTATTCTATCCCTGCTTTCTAGGTTAATAGAGGGCTTACATGTTTAGAACTGTCAAGTGAATATCTTTTTACAAGCATTACACCAATTTCAGTAGAGGGTAAAAGAACAAAGAATGTAATCTTATTCATATAATTCAAGAGCACTCAATTATTTGGGCACTCTGAGATCGTTATTTCATCATTTCAAAGAACAGGCAGTTAATTGAAGGATAAAGTGGATCTGACTTAGACAAACTTTATTTTAAAAAATACTTATCTATGGAAATTCCTGTTGCTATTTCAAGTTTTCCAAGTAGTAGTGTTTTTTTTTTTTTTTTTTTTTTTTTTTTGGTCTGTTGTTGTTGTTCTTAAGACTGTTATTCCAGCTTCTAATTTTAAATCTTATTGATACATGCTTTCTCTAGTTTTCTCATATAAACACATATATTACTGTCTGATATATTTTAGATCCTTTCTTCAATATTTTCCATCTTTTACCAGATTGACTATATCTTATTTCCCCAGTATAATACTGTAATCTTCACTGTTCCCCCAATACCAACCTTTTTCTTCATAGTTTCGTAATTAGATTGGGGATGATAAAACACAAATATATTGCCAATGAACTTCTATAATCTTGTCAACAATGGCAATTTTTTAGAAGTTTAGGGAATTTGTGGTTTTCATATTGTTGCCTGTGAAGGTAGCATTTGTGTACTCATCAGGAAATCAAATGCTAATGGCAAAAGCAAACTATTATAAGCAAAATGATATAGCCAATTAGCTCACTTTTTTTCTGTAAGATTTTGTTTAATCATGTGTAGAGTTGATAATAAATTGTTAAGGATGAGGCATTTTTTAAACGTCATCTGGTTTCATCACTCCATTCTTAACATGAGGAATATATATCCAGAAATGTTAAGTGACCCATCAAAGTTTCACAGTTCCAAACATCTTTCATGTGTCCTGTTCCTGCTGAGATCTTCTTTGATGTGAATTCTTATTCATCAGAATAACCCACACCATTCACTTTAGTACTTATGCTCAAAATAGTTCTTGTGTTTATATGCTATGGTGTCCACAAGAGATAAGTGGGGTCATTATTTCCTTTATGGTACATTAAACTCCTGCAAGGCATTCTACCAATACATTTTGTCTAACGTGATAAGCCTACAGTATCAATAAAATTTGATTATTTGCTTTTTGTAACTTGTGACTAATCGCAATTTCAAATAGTGTGATAAGCCAAGCTTCATTGAGACCTTCCTAGTTGATCAAAGGCTTGAAAGACATGAGATAGCTGTGCAGATACTCAGCAGAAAAGCACTCCAGGACAATGTGTCAGACAGTACAATTGGCCCAAGGTACAACTATTCCTGTTGTTTATGAGAAGTAGCCGGCACTGTGGACACTGTGGATGGCTACAGTAGAATAAGATAGTGATGAGACTGGGGAGTGGAAGGTGCATATCACACAGGACCTTCTAAGCTATATTTGACTCATAGGGTTGTAACAAATTACTACAAGCTAGATGGCTTGAAATGACATAAATTTATTTTTTCATAGTTCTAGAGGCTATAAAGGCTATAAATGAAAAATCGAGATGTCAGTAGCACCAAGCTTTCTCTCAAAGCTGTAGAGAAATATCCTTCCTTTGCTCTTCCTAGCTAGTCATTAGAACAGGGCCCATTCTAATACACGATGACCTCATCTTAACTTTATCATATTTGCAAAGACTATATTTCCAAAAAAAGTCAAACTTCAATATTCCAGATAGACATGCCCTTTTGGAGGATTATTCAATGAAGTACATAAGCCATTGAGAAGACCCTGTTTTTGAATTCTGTGGAAACTGGAGCTATTGCAGGTCTTTTAGCAGACAAGTAACATTATCCAGCTTTTAATTTAAAAAGGTATCTCTGGTTGCTCCGGTGAGATTGGAATACAGGGGTGCAATGACAGATGACAGGGGACCAGGTAGGGACCTATTAGTCATGATAAAGGTAAGGAATGATAGTAGCTCAGACCAAGTTTGCGGTCATGCAGGAAGTAAGAAACAGTCAGATTGTGGATATCTTTAGAAGATTAAACCAACAGAATTTCCTGATAAAATCAGCTATACAATATGAGAATAAGAAAGGGGTGCAAAATTATCCCCAATTTTTGCCCTGAGCCATTGGAAGTGACTATACCATCCACTGAAATGGAAAAGGCTGATAAAGAAGCAGGTATTAACATTTCATTTTTGTTACCTGAGGACATTTCTGATAGGCAGTTGATAGAGAACTTTGGAGTTTATTAGCAAGGTCTGAGTAGCAGATCTATATGTAGGAGTCACAGCAAATACATGCATTTAAAGTCACTGAAAGGAATAAAACCACATTGCACATAAGTGTAGATGTAGATGAGAAGAGAATCAAGAACTGAGTCCTTGACTCAGTTCAACATTAAGTGGTTGAGGAGAAGAGAACTCAACAAAGGTGACAGAAAGAACAATCATTATCACCAGGCATGGTGGCTCAAACGTCTGTAATCCCAGCGCTTTGGGAGACCGAGGCAGGTGGATCACCTGAGGTCAGGTGTTGAGACCAGGCTGATCAACATGGGTGGCCCATGCCTATAATCCCAGCTACATGGGATGCCGAGACAGGAGAATCATTTGGGAGGCAGAGGTTGCAGTGAACCGAGACTGTGCCACTGCACTCCAGCCTGGGAAACAAGAGTGAACTCCATTTCAATAGATAAATAGATAGATAGATAGATAGATAGATAGATAGATAGATAGATAGATAAATAATCATTAAATCATTATCATCAGAAGTTTTTCAGAAGCGTTAAGAAAGATACAGCAATAAATCCATGTAGCTCCATGGTTCACTTTTAGTAAGCACTCAGGAAATTCTAGCTGTTTGTCACTAGTTAACTGTTATACTATAGTTCTTTGAGTTTTCCACAATACTGTATGTTTCTTGAAGGCAGTTACAAACATGGTACCTGGCACATAATGGGTAATCATTTAATATTTGTTGAATAAATGAGTGAAGTTCCTTACTTGTTTCTATAATTTTTATTTGTACTTACTCTGTTATAGCCCTTGTGCTATGGTATTATAATGGTTTCTTATTATGGATGTGAGCTTCCCTATATGTTCACATTTGAATTTATATTAGATATTAAACATATCTTTTATTGTGTAAAGAGATTAGTCAAGGCAGAATTGAAATAGTGATCTCTGCCTCTTTCTTTCCTTTTTTGTTAGCTTTCCAAATATTTCCAGAATGCATCAACTATTCTTCATATATATCACTATACCTTATACCAGACTACCATTATCGATCATAAGGATTATTGCAACAGTTTCCTAACTGGTATCTCTTTCTCCTGATGAGATCCCTCCCAAATTCCTCTTATTGTCAAGCTAAAGCGATATTCCAAAATGCACAATTCTGATCAACTTAGTCTCCCCATAAGACTGTTCAGTGATTTTATCATTAAATTAAAATAAAGATCTCACCTTTGGCCATACTTTCAATCTCATTTTTTCTCTGAACTATTTTTAGTGTTCTCAGCTGTACCTTCACAAAACTTTTTTTTAAAACCTATTTTGTATTTAGCTTTTATTTATTGAGCTTTAAAAAAATAATCATCCCTGTAATAAGAGGTGAGGATACAATGATAAACAAAGCAGATATTTTCACTTTCTTTGTGGAGATCGCAAAATATTGATAAGATAGCCATTTAAATAAATAGTTGCAAATGTGAAGAGTGTTCTAGAACTGCAGGATGATAACGGTTGTGTTTAATGAAGAACCTTAGTCCCAGGTTAGGAGTGGGGTGGAGGGATTCCTTTCATCTTGTCTGCATATATTTATATAAGAAGTGGCTCTTCCTAGGACACTCTTCACCTCTCAGTTTGTCTAAGTCACTTTTCAGGTATCAATGTAAACATTTGTTATGCGTTCAGACTTCAGTGACTCTAAGTTTAGGCTAATGTTCTCGTGTTTTCTGCATTTACCAATCATATCAGGTTTCCTTACTGTAAACATCTGTTTACTGATCACTCTGTAAGTTTTGTGGGGACACGTATAAGGTTCTATTTATTGCTGTACCCCTTTTGCTTAGAATGGTCCTGGGTACAATAAATTTTTGTTGAATGAATAAATAAATACATACAAATGTGTCTTTTACCTTTTTCTACTCTCTTGTCCTTTTGAGGACATATTATATCAAAGTTATCCCATGCCTGCAGCCAAAGGAAATCAATAAATATTTGTTTAAAACTTAATTAGGAGAGGAGTGTGAATGTAGTTTCTACCTTCTCTAATGCCCTCCTTGCCTTTAGGCAGATAATTTTCTTTGTTACTTCCTTCAAGCAAAGGCATGACAAGATACTCCACTCATGGACACTAAAGTGCTAAGAATATAGTATGTTACTTATTAACTATTCCAGATGAGTATATCATTTACTAACATCTAGGCATTAGGTATATATCATAAACAGTTCAGATTTTGTTCCTACCAACCTGGAACCTCATCTGCCCAGTGATATTAGCACTTGGGTTATTGGAGCACTTTTAATAGCTATAGACTATCACAAAATTTCTAAAAGTCAAATAAAATAAGTAAAAACATTTTTGTACATTTGTAATATCATTCAATAATTAACATTTCTAATTATGGAAGTAATAACACACCTTGTATTTAGAAATAGATTACTATTGTCAAACATGTTTTAACTGTACCCTCTGATCCTAACAGTGTTACACAGGGAAAAATGTTACAATTAATTCTATTTTGCAGAGGAGGAAAGACTCAATTTAATGTTACCTCACTTGCTTAAGTTTACATGTGTAGAAATTAAGGACATGAGTATTCTAATTTCAAATTCAAAAAGTTTTTTCTACTTAAAAGTATTGCCATTTACTTAGCTTAATCAACACAAACCAGAAAATTGAACAAACGTCTAATAAATTCAATTTCTTAGACTGCTCTTCAAAGTGATTTAAGAACTCAGACTAATTTCTACAATGTGGTGTTTTCCTTGGCCAAAATAGCGCACACAATTATTTCATGTTTTGGTTTGATTACGTAGATGCTTAGATTTGCTTGTCTTAAATTTCCTATTTCTTAACATAATGGAATGTGTTTTGTGTTAATAAAATAAAACCAATTAGGAGGATAAAAATCATTCCATTATGTTTGGGACACTTAAGCCTGCTGAGAGTTAGTCCCAGTGGTGGCCCAGAAGTCGATGAAACAAGTTGGATATTTTCATTTTCTTGTTCTGAGAAAATTAAATTGCCCTGTTTCAAGAAGTTGAGAGTTATACTGGAATATCACCCATCAGAGTGCATTCAAAGAAACTCTCTGGAGTGACTATTATGCTAAACAAAATGCTCAAGCAGCTCTTGATACCTATTGCTTTCAATGATGCTCACTTTATACTCTTATTAGTATTTCTTTTTACATTATTTTCTTTTTAGATAAGCCTGAACTTTTCTGCATTTCAAATTATGAGTACAGATTCCCTTTACCTTTCAAAAATTCCAGTAGAAATGTCTCCCTTAGAGTCATATCAGACAGGTTAGTCAGAAAATGTGAGCAGATTGGAAATCATCAATTAATCCTATTTTTTTTATTATGGGAAAAATTATCCAGGACGCTTTCCTTTTTTCTTATTTTTCTCTTTCTCTGTAAAAAAAAAAAAAAAAAAAAAAAAAAAAAGAAAGGTAATAAGACATCAACTACATAAGTAATGGGCACACAAACTTTAATAAACTTTGTTTTTAAATCTTGTTTTATTATTTTGGGATAATTGTCATCTTTATTATTTTAATATCTAATATAGACATATATAATTTCATGGAATTTATTGCTAAATACACCATTTGGAATGGTTAAGTTTAGTATATTGATTGGATGAATAACCTGCAAAAGAAAACACTCTAAAAATTTATATGAAATGGAATAAATAAGTTCTATATCTTGTATGCTGATTGAGAACTTAGAATAATTAAGAAGTTATGTAATAACTAATTAAAAACTTGGAAATTTGATAAATAACAAAAGTAGAACTTCTTTGAATTTCTATTGGAGTCTAGGCTCATATTTGAAAGATAGTAAAGAATTATATAAACGCCAATTAGATGAACAAATGAACACATAGATGCCTTTGGCCACATGACACATTGTTAGTTGCTGAAAACACAGCCTTGGCACTCATGAAACTTACATTTTTAGTGTCCACTGCCTCACACAACACACTTCACCATTATTGGTCTTTTGGAATACCACAGTGATTTCTTAACTATTTTATTTGATTCTGCTCTTTCTCTTCATTGGAAAATATAATTAGAAACAAAATATCCTCTTAACTCAAAAAACCTCTTCACAATTGCAGAAGAGAAAGTAACAGATTATTAAATAAGCATTAAACTAGAATGTGATATGTACCACAGGCAATGGACTAAGAGACTGAAAAGACAGAGAAAAATTTCACCCTTTTATTTAGCCAAGCAGTTATAACTTGTTACGTAAATGTTCTCAAGATAAACAATAACTAGGCCTCAAATAAGAGGTCTTGACAGCACCATTTGTCACACATAGTTCATTCTAAATTCATTTCATAATTAGGGTGACCATCTGTGTAAGCTAATTGCCTTTATCCAAAGAAATAATGAAGCTTTTGTATCTTCATGAAAATGTTTGTTTTACAACTTGGAATGAGTCCCTGAAGAGTTAGTCTTGGCTTTCCCACAGAAACTGGGAGACATGCGTGCCATGTATATGTATATATGATGACTGCATCTCACATAGGTGACTCTGAGGTCCTTGAGAAAGACATTTCTGGGGTTGTAAAGCTAGCAATAGGCTTATTTAGCTTTTAAAAGGATTTATGTGTATTTTAAAGAGGTAGGGAGAGAAGTAATAAGATTTCTAAAGTAAATGCTCCAAGAAAAGGAGGAGGAGACTCTTCTCTTATTTTCAACAGAGAATTAAGCCATTCATTTGTAATTTGCATTTTCTCTTCTGCCCCTTCTAATCTCTACACAGAAGCCACATAGATCACTCAAAACATCACATCACTTTTCAGAAGTACTCCAAAGGTTTCCATCTTACCCAGAGTGAAAGTAGGAATTCTTAATATAGCCTACAAAGCTCTTTGTACTTTGGCTTTTCCCCATTCCCCATCATCCTCCCTTCTCTATGAGCTCAAACTGATGCCCTGATATAGTTTGGATCTGTGTCCCCCTTCAAATCTCACACTGAATTGTAACTGTCAGTGCTGGAGATGGGGCCTAGTGGAAGGTAATTGGATCATGGGGGTGGATTTCCTTCTTGATACTGTGTTTCAGTAGTGAGTGAGTTCTTGTGAGATCCGGTTTTTAAAAGTTTGTAGCACCTCCTCCCTCTCTCGCAGTTCTGCTCCTGCCATGTAAAATGATTGTTCCCAGTTTGTCTTCTGCCATGAGTAAAAGCTTCCTGATATTTCACCAGAAGCAGATGCTGCCATGCTTCCGGTACAGCCAGAGGAGCATGAACCAATGAAACCACTTTTCTTTATAAATTACCTAGTCTTAGATATTTCCTTATACTAATGCAAGAACAGACTAATACAGAAAATTGGTACTAAGGAATGGGACATTGCTATAAAGATACCAGAAAATGTGGAAGCAGCTTTGGAATTGGGTAATGGGCAGAGGTTGGAACAGTTTGGACGGCTCAGAGGAAGACAGGAAGATAAGGGAAAATTTGGAACTTTCTAGAGACTTGTTGAATTGTTGTGACCAAAATTGTGATAGGGATATGGACAATGAAGTCCAGGCTGAGGAAGTCTTAGATGGGAACGAGGAACTTATGGGGAACTGAAGTAAAGGTCACTTTTGCTATGCTTTAACAAAGAGCTTGGTCGGATTATGCCCCTGCCCTAGGGATCTGTGCAATTTTGAATTTGAGAGTGATGATTTAGGCCCAGCGCGGTGGCTCAAGCCTGTAATCCCAGCACTTTGGGAGGCCAAGACAGGCGGATCACGAGGTTAGGAGATCGAGACCATCCTATCCTGGCTAACCCAGTGAAACCCCGTCTCTACTAAAAAATACAAAAATCTAGCCGGGCGAGGTGGCAGGCGCCTGTAGTCCCAGCTACTCGGGAGGCTGCGGCAGGAGAATGGTGTAAATCCGGGGGGCGGAGCTTGAGCTGAGATCCGGCCACTGCACTCCAGACCGGGCGACAGAGCGAGACTCCGTCTCAAAAAAAAAAAAAAAAGGAGAGTGATGATTTAGGGTATCTGGCAAAAGAAATTTCTAAGCAGCGAAGTGTTCAAACTGTGCCCTGGCTGCTTGAAACAACAACTATGCTCATATGTGTGAGCACAAAAATGACCTAAAACTGGAGCTCTTATATTTAAAAGGGAAGCAGAGTATAAAAGTTTGAAAATTTTCATCCCAGCCATTGGTAGAAAAGAAAAGCCCATTCTCAGGGAAGGAATTCAAGTAAGCTGCAGAAATTCACATAAGCTAAAGAAGAGCCAAATGCTCTTAGTCAAGACAATGGAAGAAAGGCCTTGAAGGCATTTAAGAGACCTTCCAGGCACTCCCTCCATCAAAGGCCTGGAGGCCTAACAGGGAAGAATGGTTTTATGAACCAGGCCCAGGCCACTGCTGCGCTGTGCAGCCTTGGAACACTGCTTCCTGGATCCCAGCCATGCCAGGGCCAGCCATGGCTCAAAGGGTACCAGGTCCTTAGGCTGCTGCTTCAGAAGGAGTGTCAGTCCATTTTCATGCTTCTGATAAACACATACCAGAGACTGGGAGGAATAAGTGGTTTAATTGGACTTACAGTTCCACATGGCTGGGGAGGCCTCAGAATCATGGCAGGAGGCAAAAGGCACTTCTACATGGAGGTGGCAGGAAAAATGAGGCAGACGCAAAAGTGGAAATTCCTCATAAAACCGTCAGATCTCATGAGACTTATTCACTAACATGAGAACAGTATGGAGGAAACCACCCCCATGATTCAAATTATCTCCCTCCAGGACCCTCCCACAATACGTAAGAATTATGGGAGTACAATTTAAGATAAGATTTGGGTGGAGACACAGAGCCAAACTATATTATTCTGCCCCTGGCCCCTCCAAATCTCATGTCCTCACATCTCAAGACCAGTCATGCCTTCCCAATCATCCTCCAAAGTCTTAACTCATTTCCCTCTTAATGAGTCTTAACTTACTGAGTCTTAACTCATTTCCATCTTTGAGCCTATAAAATCAAAAGCAAGTCAGTTACTTCCTAGATGCAATGGGGGTACTGTCATTGAGTAAATATAGCCATTCCAAATAGGGGAAATTGGCCAAAATAAAGGGGATACCAGGCCCATGCGAGTCCGAAATCTAGCAGGGCAGTCAAATATAAAAGCTCCAAAATGATCTCCTTTGATGCCATTTCTTGCATTGGGTCATGCTGATGGAAGAGGTGGGTCTTGGATAGCTCTGCCCTGTGGCTTTGCAGGGTATAGTCTTCCTTCTGGCTGCTTTCACAGGCTGGTGTTGAGTGTCTGAGACTTTTCCAGGCATGGTACAAACTGTCAGTAAATCTATCATTCTGGGGTGTGAAGGACAGTGGCACTTCTCTCACAGCTCCACTAGGTGATGCTCCAGTTGGGACTCTGTGAGGGGCTTTGATCCCACATTTACCTTCTGCACTGCCTTAGCAGAGGTTCTTCATGAGCACCCTGCCCCTTCAGCACTGAGGCATTTCCATACATCTTCTGAAATCCCAACAGAGGTTCCCAAACCTCAATTCTTGACGTCTGTGGACCCGCTGGCTCAACACCATATGGAAGCTGCCAAGGCTTGGGGCTTGCACCCTCTGAAGCCACAGTCCAAGCTCTATGTTGCACCCTCTGAAAGCATGGCCCAACCCTCTTTCAGCCATGTCTGGAACAGCTGGGATGCAGGGAACTAAGTCCCGAGGCTGCACACTGCATGGGGACCCTGAGTCCAGTCCATGAAATCATTTTCTCCTAGGTCTCCAGGTCTATGATGGGAGAGGCTGTTGTGAAGACCTCTGACATGCCCCGGAGATATATATATATATATAAAATTTTGAGACAGAGTCTCACTCTGTTGCCCAGGCTAGAGTGCAGTGGCACGATCTCGGCTCACTGCAAGCTCTGCTTCCCAGGTTCCTGGCATTCTCCTGCCTCAGCCTCCCGAGTAGCTGGGACTACAGGTGCTGCCACCATGCCCGGCTAATTTTTTTTTTTTTGTATTTTTAGTAGAGACAGGGTTTCAATGCCTTAGCCAGGATGGTCTCGATCTCCTGACCTCGTGATCCTCCCGCTTCGGCCTCCCAAAGTGCTGGGATTACAGGCGTGAGCCACCACACCTGGCCTCCCCAGAGATATTTTTTCCCATTGTTTTTGCAATTAACATTTGGGTCCTCATTACTTACACAATTTTTTTCTGCAGTTGGCTTACACATCTCCTCAGAAAATAGGTTTTTCTTTTCTATTAAATTGTCAAGTTGCAAATTTCTCAAACTTTTATGCTCTGTTTTCCTTTTAAAACTGAATACTTTGAATAGCACCCAAGTCACCTCTTGAATGTTTTGCTGCTTAGAAATTTCTTCCACCAGATAGTCTAAATCATGTCAAGTTCAAAGTTCCACAGATACCTAGGGCAGGGGTAAAATGGTGCCAGTCTCTTCGCTGAAGCATAACATGAGTCACCTTTGTTTCAGTTCACAACAAGTTTCGCATCTCCGGCTGAGACTGCCTCAGCCTGGATCTTATTGTTCATATCACTATCAGCATTTCTGTCATAGTCATTTAACAAGTCTCTAGGAAGTTCCAGACTTTCCCACATTTTCCTGTGTTCTTCTGAGCCCTCCAAACTCTTCCAACCTCTGCTTCAAAGTTATTTTCACAGTTTTGGATATCTTTTCAGCAATGCCCCACTCCACTGGTACCAATTTACTATATTAGTCCATTTTCACACTGCTGATAAAGACATACCCAAGACTGGGAAGAAAAAGTGGTTTAAGTGGACTTACAGTTCTGCATGGCTGAGGAGGCCTCAGAATCATGGCAGGAGGTGAAAAGCACTTCTTACATGGTGGCAGCAAAAGGAAATGTGGAAGATGCAAAAGTGGACATTCCTGATAAAAACAGTCAGATCTCATGAGATTTATTCACTACTGTGAGAACAGAATGGGGGAAACCACCCCCATGATTCAAATTATCTCCCACCAGGTCCCTCCCACAACAAGTGGGAAATATGGGAGTACAATTCAACATAAGATTTCGGTTGGAACACAGACCCAAACCATATCAGATGGTTTAAGTCATAAGCCTTGGTGGCTTCCACATGCTGTTAAACCTGCATGTGCACAGAAGGCACGAAATGACATTTGGGAGCCTCCACCTAGGTTTCAGAGGATGTATGAAAAAAAAAAAGATATCCAGGCAGAAGCCTAGTGCAGGGGCAGAGCCCTCTTTTGAGAACCTCTACTGAAGCAGTGCTGAGGGGAAAAGTGGGGTTGGAGCCCCACCACAGAGTCCCCACTGAGGGACTGCCTACTAGAGCTGTGAAAAGAGGGCACCCATCCTTCAGCCCCCAGAATAGTAGGTACACCACAGCTTGCACCTGTTGCCTTCAGAAGCCATAGGCACTCAGCACCAGCCCGTGAGAGCAGCCGTGGGGGCTGAAGCCTGGAAAGTCACAGGGTCAGAGATGCCCAAGGTCTTGGGAGGCTTTGCATTAGTGTGCCTGGATGTGAGACATGAAATTAAAGAAGAAGATTTTGGAGTTTTAAGTGATTGCCCTGTTGGGTTGCATCCAGACTTCCACGGTTCCTGTAGCCCTTCCTTTTTGGCTGATTTATTCCTTTTAGAATTGGAATATTTACCCAATGCTTACACCTCCCATGTATCTTGAAAGTAACTAACTTGTTATTGATTTTACAGGCTCATAGGTGGAAGGGACTTGCTTTGTCTCAGAGGAGACTTTGGACTTTGGATATTTTAGTTAATGCTAGAATGAGTTATGACTTTGGGGGACTGTTGAGAAGGGATGATTGTGTTTTGAAATGTGAGAAGGACATAAGATTTGGAGAGGTCAGGAGTGGAATTATATTGTTTGGAGTTGTAATATTCAGTGTTGGAGGTGGGTCCTGGTGGGGGTGATTGGATCATGAGGGTGGATTTTTCCCTTGGTACTCTGTCAAAATAGTGAGTGAGTTCTCATGATATTTAGTTACTTAATAATGTGTAGCATCTTTTTCCTCTCTCTTTTGGTCCTGCTTCTGCCATCTGAGACACCTGCTCATTCTTTGCCTTCTGCCATGAGTAAAAACTCCCTGTGGCCTCCCCAGAAGCAGATGTTGCCATGTTTCCTGTACAGTCTACAGAACCATGAGCCAATTAAACCTCTTTTCTTTATAAATTACCTAGTCTTAGGTATTTCTTTTTAGAATGCAAGAACAGACTAATAACATACCGTCTTTCTTATTCACTCTTTTCTGGTGTTCCTTTAACATATCAAGAATTCTGGGCTTCAGCCTTAGTATCTACCGCATCTTCTCTCAGGAATATTCTTTCCCTAAATCTATGTGGGCTTCTCCTTTACCTTCCTTACTCTGCTCCGATATTACCTTATCAGTGATGTCTTTTCTGACTAGCTTTTATGGTATGATACTTTTTCCCCCACTTCTCTTATACCTGTTAGCCATATTCTTCTTTATTTTTTTTTTCCTTAGCACTTAATCATCATTTGATTATATATTTATTGGTTTGTCAGCATATCTCTTTACTTATTGCTGGCTAACAAATCACATCAAAAATTAGTGGTTCAAAGTAAGCATAATCATTTTATTAACTATCATGTGGTCTCTGAGCCAGACTCTCAGAAAGGGCTCTGCTGGATCATCCTGACTCTGAGTGCCTCACGCAGTTGCAGTGACATAGTGGCTACAACTGAGATAGTAGAGCTGAAGCAGCTTGGGGTCGACCAGTGCAGGTACTAGATAAATATATTTACGTAAATGAATTAATTAAATATTGAATAAGAAAAGACCCTCATGGAAACTTGCCATTCTTATATGTATAAAGTATGTATTCTCATTTGTATGCCAAATTAAAGAATTTTGCTTTCATTATGTTGAAATGAAAATCTCAGATCATGTGTATGTACAATGTGTTAAAGACTTTTTGACAGATGAATCTAAAATTCAAAGGGGATGCCATTCATATGTTTAAAATCCTTCAATGGTACCACCTAGGCTAATGTAGTCCTTTTCAAACTTTTTAAGCCATGGGATCACAGCAAGAATTACATTTTATGTTTTCTCATCACTTCTTAGAACACCAGTCCACAAAACCCCATATTCACTATGTCAACATACATATTTATTGAAATCAGTGTCATGTATTCAGCAATGTGTTGTAATGTTTTATCCCTTCCTTTTAGTTTTCTCTTCTCACTTTTATCTTCTCTTTTCTTTCTTCTTTTCTCTCCTTTTCTTTCTTCCATTCTTTTTCCCTCTGTTTTTTCTTTCCTGTTCTTTTTGCTTCTATTTTGTTCTTTTTTCTTCTTTTTTTCAGTAACAACAGGCAAAGAAAAGACCCAAAACACTACTATGTAAGCCCATTGAATTGATTTGCAGACCTCATAAAGACCACTGTCTGCCCTTGGCTCTTGCTTTTTGCATTAATCCTGTAGAATTATAATCCTGAGGGCAGCATCCTGAGACTACTTTAAAAGCATTCCAGGCATTCTTTAGAAATAAACTCTCAGCTAAATCTAAGGTCTAAATTACTTAGTAAACACATGAGACTCTCCATGATCTGATGCCTGTCATGCTTCTAACCTCATTTTGTACCACTATTCTTTTCCCATTTAATGTTTATAAAATATTGACATATATGTGACTTTTGCATACACTTTATACTTGTACTTTTCCCACTACCTGAATCAGTGTATTCCTTTTTCTCACCTGCCTCTTGTTCATCCAGCCCTGCAAATTAAGAGATTTCACAAAAGAAATATACAAACACATCTTAAACACATGAAAGTATGGGAAACATTAATTAAAAATGCAACAAGATTCAATTTTCCACTTTGAAAAAGAGAAACTTTGTAAAACACTCTATTGGCCAAGATGAAAGAAAGTGAGCATTTGTGTACTTTGCCCGTGATAATATAAAAGGGTAAAAACAATGACAAGAACAATTTGGAAATACAGATTAGAATTTTAAGGTAAAATTCACTCTCACCCAGACATTCTACTTAGAAAAATTATTATTCAATAAACTGAAACATGTATGAAATATTTATAAAGGTTCCTTGTTGAAACATTGTTTTTAGTGTTTTAACCCATCTACAAGTCTATTAATAGGTGTTGTTAAATTATTTACAGCACATCTATACAATGCAATATTATGCAGCCCTTGAAAAGAATGAGACCAATTTTTTATGTACTGATAATGAAAAGCTAACCAACATATACTGAAATGTTGACAAAAAGATTCAGAATAACTCATATAGTATGTGATCATTTGTTCAAAATGTGCATTTGATTGTATATGCATAAAATCTCTCTGGCAGTGGTGGTGGTAGTAACTAGAAGCTAGACAGTGGTGGCAGAAAAACTGTGGGTACTAGGGAACACAAGTTAGGTAGACAAACTTCCCTGTGTAACCTTTCATGTCTACTTAGTTTTGTACATTTATTTTTATCTTTTAAAATATGCTCAATAAATTTTGTGTTATTTAGTTTTAAAGGAGTATTATATTTATCCAGTGAAGGATTCCTAGTCTAGACTAGCCTACTCTGCTATTGAATAAATATGATACCATAATGTTATGATTCTGACATTCAAAAATAGAACCAGTTGCCCATACAAACCACAACAGAGTGGAGTAGGTCCAATAATTTCCTAAATTGCATACTATACTAGGCCTAAAATAGGGATGTGTGTGTTTAAATAAAGTCATATCTACTTAAATTGAACCTACTGATTCACTGAAAGCACTGAGATTTTTTTTCTCTCACATAAACTGTCCGTTGATTTGATCATTAACTATTTAGCAAATAATTAAGGTGTTCTAAACATAGACTTTATATTTGTAAAACACAGTTTTTATTTTGCTGGCTTTATTCACTGCTTAACAGGATTAACTTCCTAGGTAATTTTACTCCACTTACTGACATTTTTGGGTAACTTACCCCTCCAACTATAAATCAGACTAATCATAATGTTATCTCATTGAATTTTCTTCATCTTGCTTATAACAGTTTAATATGACACAACATCAAATTTATTGTTGAAATTAGAACATTCTCCATGTGTGAACTCCTCTCACCTGTGTGTAGGATAGAGTTGATATGCACTATACTGGAAAACTCTCTAGACTTTAGAGTTGCCTGGATGTTTGGCTTTACTTCTTAGTTAAACTAAGGAGAGTATAATTTAAAGTCTGAAATATTCTGGTGACTCCCTGGGTTATTTTGTTTGTTCATTGTTTTCACTCAGAACAAGCAGTTAGACAGCTTGGCTTAACTATTTGATTAAAAAGACATCCTGGCAATTTATGACTCCAGTTCTGAAGTCAAGATTTATTCCAAAGATCTTGGTTTAATAAAGATAGGAAGTTCCTTGAGTGTGTTGAAAAGGACCTTGTAAGGCAGGGTGTCCAATCTTTTGGCTTCCTGGACCACATTGGAAGAAGAAGAATTGTCTTGGGTCACACATAAAATACACTAACACTAACCATAGCTGATGTGCTAAAAAAAAGAAAAGAAAAAAGAAAAAAGAAAAATAAATTTAAAATTAATTAATTAATTAAATCTCAATGTTTTAAGAAAGTTTATGAATTTGAGTTGGACTACATTCAAGCTGTTCTGGGCCACATGAGGCCCACGGGCCATGAGTTGGACAAGTTTGCTGTAGAGTTTGCATATGTGGTATCTCTTGGAACTCTCTACTTGCCTGAACTCTCCTCCTATTTTTGTTTGTTTGTTTGTTTTCACACTGCAACCTTTGCCTTTTTAGTAAAGCATTACTAAAAAGCATTACTCTTTTGGGTCTGATGAAGTCTTGCAAATATGTCAGCTTATGAAAAAATTTCAAATTTCCTATACAACTTCATTAAAATTCTCAAGTGATGTTAGTTAGTCTGAAATTTGTTTTCTTAGTGAACCTATGCAGGCTCCTAATGATTAAAATAACCACACACACACACACACACACACTTATACACACACACTAATCCTCTGTTTATCCTTCGTACAAAGTTCCTAAGGATTATTATTAAAGTTATTATTTGTAATTTTCAAATTACAATATTCTTTCTTTTTGAAAATTTGTATCTTTGCCTGTCATTAGTTATTGAACCCCTATATAGCTGACTATGATTTTCAAAGATTTCTCCAATTTCAAATCAGTTTTGAATTCTTGTTTTAAAACTCTGATTGGTGCACATGGGTCAGATATCCAATAAACTGAGAATCTGGAAATACACAAATTTACATGGTATTGCAAGGCTACCAGAGACTCAAACAACATGCCCAAGTTTGTTCTCAGAGGCTAAAAAATGAGAATCCTGTGATGTCCTGTAGTCGACTTCAAGAGTTTCAAATATTTGTACATCTCTCTCTGCTTTCTATTAGAACTCCAATGCTACAATTCTAATCACCTATTTAATACTAGTAAGTTTCTCTAACATTAAGAAATATAATCTGTATTGCTTGAAATAGTATAATATTACCAATAACAGTGACTCATATTTATACTGTATAAGGCAATGTTTATTCACACACATTATTTTTTGTGTTCATGCCATCCCTTTGTGGTTGGCACGTTATTAGCCCTCTTGTATAGATGGAAAAACTGAGGCATAGAGATATTACGTAAGTTCTTTAAGATCATGAGGCTGGTCAGCACTGGAGTTGCAATTCAAACTCAGATCTTTTCCACTCTAGAGCTTATGACTGTAAACAGTATTTTTCATTGCTTTTCATAACATTTTTCTCTTTTTACTAATTTTTTTCTATAAATCAATAAGACTTAAAATCTCCATGTCATCTTTAATGTCAGTTTTCACTGTGCCGTCTCACAATGCCATTAACCAATAACTTCTAGTGTCTTCAAACACAAAATATCTCTGGTTTAAGCCCTGGTTCCTAGAGATCTGAAATGCTGCAGGGGTTTCTAGATATGCTTCTTGTTTCTATTCTTTGCCCGTCAATTCCTCTTCATACACTCCTCTTTAAACACAATTAGTAGGGTGAACTTTCTAAAACAAAGCTCTGATTATGTCTTAAATTTTCTGTGAAAACCTTTTAATGGTATCACATTATCTGCCAAAAAATGTCCTTGGTTGGTCAGGACATGCCAATTCACTTTCAGTTTTTTCCTTCTTACCTTTTGCTGTTTACACACATGGAGACTCTGGTTCCCTCAGACTTTCTTGTTCTCTTTTAGCTTTCCTCCCTCATTGCCCATCACAAAGCCCTTGTGTTTATTTATTTATTTATTTTTTTTTTTACCTCTGCTCTCTTCTCTAATGATGTTTCTCCCTTCTGGAAAACAAAACTCGGGTCCTCAAACTTGCTCAATCTTTCAAACTCCCTTTTTCATATCTTCTTTCATCGAGCATCTACCATCCCTAATTCATTGATTATCGTGTCATGTCAGTTCTGTTTTCCTTTGTCCATGTTGCTTAAATGGCATTCTATCCTGCTGAGAGATTAACCTGACCATTTGTACATGATGATTAACAAATTAACTAACATTTATTGATTGATTGTTTTATACTTTATAAACTGAAATATAGTATGTGACTTTTTTCCTGCAGATGTTTCATAATTATAAACATCTCAAAACTTTTGGTGCAGCAAAAAGCAATTTAAAAGAGCATTAGCCAACTGTTTTTTAGCCATTGCAATGGAAACATTTAGGATATTTTTCTTTTCTTTCTTTCTTTTTTTTTTTTACTATTTGTCTAATAAGTCTAAAACTATATTTTAGGGGCAGATAATGGCTCTGGTTGCAGCTGAGGTACACAGAAGGGAAAACACACATTCATTTCTAAAAACCATGGAGTTAGGAAACCAGCTGCAAGTTCTTTTGTGCCCATGGAATTAAAGGTCACTAAACTCCTGTCTCATGCTGACTTGGCGTCTACCTACCCCTCAGCCACCAGAGCTTGACTTTGTGAAGTGCACTCAAGGGATTGACTGCTTGCTGTGGATTTGTCTTTACTTCAAGTCAAGTGATTTTGCTTTTACAAGAAATGGAAGCCTCTCATTCTATGTCATGGAATCCTAGAGGGAAGAAACCATTCCCTGGGTTACCTCTATTTCTCAAATTCATCATTACATTTATTTATTAACTCAACTTTGTCAGAACTTGTTTTTCCTTATAAAAATATCCATGATGGGCCGGGCGCGGTGGCTCAAGCCTGTAATCCCAGCACTTTGGGAGGCCGAGACGGGCGGATCACGAGGTCAGGAGATCGAGATCATCCTGGCGAACACGGTGAAACCCCGTCTCTACTAAAAAATACAAAAAAATAAAAAGTAGCCGGGTGAGGTGGCGGGCGCCTGTAGTCCCAGCTACTCGGGAGGCTGAGGCAGGGGAATGGCGTGAACCTGGGAGGCGGAGCTTGCAGTGAGCTGAGATCCGGCCACTGCACTCCAGCCTGGGCGACAGAGCGAGACTCCGTCTCAAAAAAAAAAAAAAAAAAAAAAAAAGAAATCCATGATGTTTGGAATATGTAGGTTTGTGTGCTAAAACAAAATTTGTTTTTAATTCATATTACTATTAAATACATTCATGCTGTGCAGATATATAGCACACACTTTATTATGTAGGTATAATATAAATTTATTAGTATGGCATGATATAACATAAAAGAAGTACATACTACAGCAATATATTTGTAAAGACATTTTAATGAAGCATTAATGAAAAGCACACCATTAACTTCTTTCTAGGCTTGATAATATTCATTTACGTTATAATATTCTCTGAGAAACTTACAGCTGAAAGTTGGAAGTGACCTAGACATCATCCAATTCAAAGATCTTACCCTCTGCCAGCATATTCTGCACAATATGCTTGCCTCATGGTATCCATTTGTTTGTATATTAATAAAGGAGCTTTTGTGTGTGGCACTGAATCACCTCTGTGAATAGTGGCACTTATTCAACACTATGGCTATCCAACAAGGTACCTGGTATCAGAAGGTGGCATTAAGGAAACAGATGAACATTATGTGACTTGAAACTTATCGACTTAGGGATTGCAAGAAAAAAGTAGAACAAATATTCTTACCTAAATTTCCAATCAGGCAAAATTGCAGTGAAATTTTGTCCATGTCTAATGTACAGCATAACTTTAAACATTTTGCCATTTTCATTAAGGCTGAGCAATTTTAAAGTGAGCCTTTGCATTCTGGCTAATACAGCAGGAGTGGTGTTATTACAGCACTGACTGCAGCTGCTTAGAATAAGGCATTTGGAGTGTGTTCAAAACTGATTTGATGACTAACTTGAACATGAGGATTATATTTTACCCAAGATGCTAGCTCATATACCATAGGCAATTGATTTTCTACTTTAGTGTAGAATTTCCCTAAATTACTCCATTGACTTTCAATTTGGGTTGACCAGACTAGAAATCCCCCAGGACACTTCATCAACTCCCAATAAGGGTGAAGCTGTCTGCATTATTAAAGCTGAATGTGTTTTAGTTTTCTCACTTGTGAAATGAAGCCTAGGTAGTCCTTGGCATCCTTCTGACTCTAATCCTTAGATGTAGATGTCTCCAAGTAATTCTTAGCTTTACGGTAGTTTGTTTACTTGCTAATATATGAAGAAACACTATGAGTTATGGATATCAATGAAATGGTTTCCATAACAAATCCTTAATAAATGTTTCTGAATTAATAATTTTGTGTAGGAGAATCACCTGAATTATGGGTATAACAATACTTTGCTAAAATAAGTAGAGATCTTCACTGTAGCCTCAACTGTGTTTAATCTTTCGCATATCTGAAAAATGTGGGGTGTATATCACGGACTACTTGACAAGATGTCAGGTTAGACTTGAGAAAGTACTAATTCTAAAAGGAGGGCAAATGAGCCCAAATGAAGTGACTCAATGTCAGAGGGCTATGAATGTTTTAATGAAGAACTTTATTATTTAATCAGGTTGCGATATGTTCTATGTTTCTCAAATTTGTATACAGATTCTGAGAGGCAGAATCAGCAATGAACCTGGAAAGAGCATATCCAAGTAAAGGTCATAGATTGAGTGTACTTTGAATTTTTTTCTCTTTTGGTACTCCACTAAAGCTACAGTGAGAACATTTAAAAATACATACGCTGACAAGGATAGAAGAATAGGGGTAGTGGTGACTATAACAAAATTTATATCTAGATAATATAAGTGGAGGAGGATTAACTGGCATAGCACCCAAATAAAGCCAAATTCCACAATGGCAATAAGGAGAGGTGAAATCATTCTGATTTACACTGTAGGATCAGCAAAAGTCTCAGAAACTAAGGGAACCAAGCATACAGGACTGAAATGAATTGGGTATGAGGTAAAATACAGAGCACTAGAGTGAAAGCTACTTGAGAAGTCAAATCCTTACATTCTCTGACTTTATAATCCCTAATAAAAACCTGAAGTTTGACTAGAAAGAGAAAGTTCATCACATGGTCTCTGAATTGAAGGAGTTGGGTCATGATACAAACTTTAGATTGTGAGTGAAATTTCCAAAACAGGAAAGTGAAATGTTTTCCCCCCCCCATGCTGAATGTGAATTTAAAGACCTGTCAGCCTTATTTTTGTTCCTATATCCCCACGTACAGTCAATCAGACTCTCTAGGCAAGATTTATAAAGATTTTTATCTGAGGAATCTCACCAGTCTCAAAGAAGATCACAAAAGATAAGGAGTTCTCTAATAAATGAAGCAACATACAATCTGATTTGTCCAGTATAGTCCTAGTTTATGAATTTTTTTTGACATATGAACAGTGCCTCCTTAATCTCAAAACTTTAGAAAATGATTTACATGGCTACTCCACACTTTACTGAAACTCAAAGTTGACAAATTGAATCTACGTGCTCAAAACTACAAATGAGATTTTAGTTATCTCACTTTTTGTTCTGAGCCAGGGATGATAAGACTTCTGAATACAGCTTCAGGTATGAAAGATTCACACACACACACGCACACACACACACACACACACTCACACCCCAAATTGGCAGAAAAAAAACTAAAAGAATAATTATTTGCAATATTTTTAAAAGACAAGACAACTTATTTTTTTAATAAAACAAAATACTATTTAAAAATGAAGAAAAAACAATGCTTGGAAACTAAAATAAATAAATAAATAAACAGTAGAAAACTATAAGACCTATTCAGAATGTCAATTTTTGAATAACAAGAGATTCAGAAAGATAAACATAGAAAATAGAGAGGAGGACATTATAAAAAAGTTATTCAAGGAATGAATGGAGAACTATGAGGTTCCATATTGAAACAACCACTGAGGGCCTAGCAAAATAGATGAAATATGAAAATCATCCACTATGAAATTTCAGTCCAAATATGATACTAACTTTTGGTCATGGCAGTTTGGCTTGCATTAGACCAACTCTCCTGCTGAACACAGTTAGCAAAATTGATAGAAAATCTACATAAAACCTAAAACACGTTGGCAAGAAATTGTAGGGTTCTGAGTGCCCAGAGAAATTGACACTTGGGCTTCGGGTGAGAATGTTCTCTTGGCCCTAGAAACTTCTTTCCTCATTGGGAGAGAGATAGCCAAGAGCTATCTCAGAATATAGTCCTATAAAGGACAGACTTTGGAGGTATAGAATGTACCCAGCAGGAGGCTGGTGTATGTTTTATATGCATTTTAAGTTGTTCATATATGCTGTGTACAATTTTCTGTATGCGTAATAAAATTAATAAATAATAATATAAAAATATTGAAAAGAGCTCCTTTGTTAGAATTCTGAAGACTTTAGATAAGAAAGAACATAGTGTTTGGGGGCTCAAGTAACTGACTTTAAAAATGATCTGGTGGAGGAGACTTGCCTCACTTTGTGAGTACACTATGGGGCTCTGGTCTGCTGTGAAGCTAATATGAGTTTTGTGAGTAGCAGGAAATGGTGTTAGCAGCTCTGAAAGCTCAAGAGCAGGGGTGGTGACTTTGTATGCACAAGTTATCTTCCTGAGGTCATTACCACGGAGAGCTGTAACTGTAAAAGAGGAAAGTCAATAGGCTTGGATTCTAAGGAGACTTTCTTCTGTCTGTGTGCCAAGAAAAGGGGCAGTAGGAGGAAACAGGAAGTGTATTTATACTTTACTTAGATATAACTGGTAAACGAGATTCATAGACTACAGCAAGTGTTTTAAGCTGTTCATATTGTTGCATATTTTGTTGTGCAACATTAATTATATAACTTCGAATCAGAATTGAAGGTCTGTAAAATGCTTCTGAAATCTGATCACATATAACCTAAATAAATCTTTGTGAGATATTATAATTTTTCTGTCTTCCCCATTAAACTGAATCTTGAGAATGGAATTATGTCATTGATTTCTATATACGTATCTGCCTCATCTTGTTTCTGATGGAATGGATCTTATTTCTATTTTTCAAATGGACAAAGTTGATATTTTAAACTTACAAAGTTGAGACTTCAACTAAGATTTGAATTAAATCATCTTGATAACAAACATGGAAAATACTTGAAATAATTTTAAACCATTATTTTTTAATATTAAGCATCTTTTCTAAATGAAAATTAGAGACCATTATAAACAAGTAGCATTTAAGCACAAATGTCAGATGAATGCTGACACGGGGAAACGCAGAGTTGGAATGGATCATGGTTCTCACGGGTCTTACACAGACCAACCCTATCCATGAGTTTTCTCTTGAGTTGCGGTAAAGTTAATAGAAAAATGTGAATTTTAAATAAAGGTAAATTTATTTCATTCAACATAACATCCTTAATTTAAAATCACATACCTTCTACTTTTTTGGTGGTTAAAACTTATTTGCTTATAACATCATGGTAAAAAAATAGTCTTATTTTTGTAACACAAGCTGAATTTGCAACCACATATCACCCATTCAATTCTAAAACTATGATTTCTCACTAATAAAGTGATAGAATGATTATAATTTTTCTGTCGTCTCTGAGGCAGTGTAAGCTGACTTTTAAAGTTAAATTATTTACATCATTTGCCATATAAAACTGGAGCACAACTTATTCCTATAGTAAATATTTCTAGAAGGAAAGACATGGTCACATGCAAGACAAAGCTAAATCCAGGATAAAAATACATCCATCCATAATACTCTTTCAGAGATGTTACCTCAAGAGGAACATTGTTTGCTTACATGTGCAATTAAGTTTTTAATTAGTGTTAAAACTTGAACAGAAACCTCATAAGTAGCTAATTAAAAAATAACTAGCTTGCACTCCAGTCAGCATACCTGGTGACTTTGATGTTTGACTAGGATATATATAGATTACTTTATTCAGATTTGGATTATTTTTTGTTCTACCAAAATAGGAGAGACATAATTCAGCACCCTACCCTGCTTTTCTTTCTCCTTTAAATTTGAATTTGAGTAGAAATGACTTTAAATTAGGATGTTTGTTTCCTATAGTGAGTTTAAGGACTTATCCACCAATGTAATTTCTTCAACCAACATTACTGTTACAATTTTCTCTGATATAAATAGTTCAATTTCTAGTAATAATAATGATAATTTTAATTTAAAAATCTTGCAATGACATTTCTGAGAAAGTATTATAGTCAAAGTAGATCAAAATCTGCCTTGTGTGATGGAGGTATAGCAAATTTTCAGGTAAAGGATATTTGACAGGCTCCATATGTTACATAATTTTCCTGTTTTATACATAGATTATATATACATATATGTATACATAAATCAATTATTTATGTAACAATTATATATGCATAGATGTAAAACAATAGTAACGTAGTAGGAATAGAAATTTTCTACCAAGTTTTCTTTTTAAACAAAAGATTTTCTTACAGAAAAAAATGCTGATATTATACTGTATCTTAGAAAAAAAATGTTGTTTGTGGAGCATTTGAGAAAGACAGATCTGCAAATCAATAACTCAGCACCTACAATTCTGCTGTATTGTCTGTAGTTAGAATATGAACTGGGAAAATGACAATGTATTTTTTCCCTAGGACTGCTCTATGAAGAAGACTCTGCTGGAAATGTGTTAAAGGACAGCAAAGGGAAACAGAAAAACTAAGAAAATAACTACATCAGGTATTATGCAATAATTTACCTCAGTGAACATTATCTCCATGATAATTTTTTATTTTTTTATTTTTTATTCTTTTTTATTTATTTATTTTTTTTTTGAGAGGGAGTCTTGCTCTGTCGCCCAGGCTGGAGTGCAGTGGCCAGATCTCAGCTCACTGCAAGCTCCGCCTCCCGGGTTCACGCCATTCTCCTGCCTCAGCCTCCCGAGCAGCTGGCACTACAGGCGCCCGCCACCTCGCCGGGCTAGTTTTTTGTATTTTTTAGTAGAGACGGGGTTTCACCAGGTTAGCCAGGATGGTCTCGATCTCCTGACCTCGTGATCCGCCCGTCTCGGCCTCCCAAAGTGCTGGGATTACAGGCTTGAGCCACCGCTCCCGGCCTATTTCTTAGCACTCTTTTTTTCTCCCTCTCTTTTCTTTAGGTTAATAGAAATAAGCAAATGGAAAACAATTTAAATAACTTTACTCTAAATTATTTCTCAAAATTATTGTAATAACAGACTAAGTTTGGTTGTCACCTGCAGCATGACTTTTCCTGCTGTCCCTCTGTTTACTCTCCTGGCTAAGGTGTATAGCTCATGTTCCCCCACAATTGTCTATTTATGTCTATCAGAACACCTATCGTGCTGGTGGAATATTCTATTTATGTATTATTGATTCCCTTTCTTGGAATGTAGACTTCTTGGGAATTTTCAAATGTTTAAGTCATCTTTGTATTTCCAGCACCTAGCACAGTGCCTGATACATAGAAATACTCAAACAATATGTCTTAAATATTAAATAAATTTCTATCAGCAGGGAACTAATAGATAAGTATACTTTAGGTGAAGTTTTTCAGGCACATATTTGAGTATGAGAACAATTTTTAAAAGTCAGATGTTTCGCTGTCTTAAAAAGCATAAGCAGTTAACCTTGCATCAATATTGTAGAGCAAATACTTAATCATGGCAAAAAGAAAAAAAAAAAAAATCTTAAGTCCTATGCTTTTCACTGCTATTTTAAAATTTGTCCTGAAGGTGGCAACATTGAATAATTTTCTCCGTATTTTTCTAAATAAAGCCTTTATGACCACTTTTAATTAAAGTTTTATATTTAGGGATAAACATGTTTCCCCCACTATTTATTATACTGTAGAAGAAAATATTTTATGGATTTTTTAAAAAATTTTTTCACCTAGTAACCTTGAATATACAGGTTGAAAGAAGCTATTTACAACTTTGAAGAATAAAACTTAACCTAAATAAGGTTCAGGGTAGATCTACACAAATTTCCAAATGTAAGATCAGGATAAAACACAACATGTTTTCTGCCAAGCAAATTTATATCAATAGACGTACTTAACTGTAAATGTAAATCAATGCTAGTTCTTTTTAGGTAAAAACTTATTTTCTTACTACATTGATTCAAATTCAACAGAATATTTTTATTATCCAATGTGATCTGTTAATAAAGGAATACAGATATTTATAAAGAATTGCTTTAACAAATAATAAAAAAATAAGTAACCAGAACTTAAAAAAATTCTGCCATCAATGACTACTTTGCAAAATTATCAACAATGCAATATAGTTGATTATCACACTTGGGAATGCATTATTTTATATTCTATCTTCCATTTTTGGATGTTAGCTACTTAATAAACAAAGATTTACTAACTTATGTTCATCCAAATCTTTAAAGTCTTACCGTGAAACAGAAAGGTAGCAAGTCATGTGTCACAGAGGTTAATTTACTTACATAAGAACAGTCAATGGCAAAGCCAAAAAAGGAACTATGCATTTTGTATCTGTAGACGGTGACAAATGCTCATGATTACAAGTCTATCATTGTCATCACAGACTATTCAGCCTCTTAACGTGGCTACTGAGACACAGACTAATATCTGTTTTCATGCTATTTTATATTAGGATTTTGTTATATGTGCAATTTATGTTTTGGCGTATAGCTTTTCGGGGTCTATGCATTAGTGATGCTTGCAATAAAAGGGTTCTAATACATCACTTCTGAATGCTAACATGCATACTCATTTCTATTCCTTATTGCTAAATGCATTTAGAATATTGTCTTAGATTCTTTAATGAGACTCTTCTAAATTGAAAGGAGTTTAGAAGTAGAGAAGCTACATGGTCAGATGAAGACAATATGGAGGAATCATCTAAACCAGATATGTGTGAGAGAGTGAAATACTCTAAGGCAAGCAAGAGGAGACTGGTGCATGGGGAGCTTAGAGGGAACTGGACAGTGCCTGAGGCAACATGAAACAGATGGAGCTTTCTGCCAGGTGCAGCGAGAATGCACCCCAGACAGTATGCAAATTTTAAAGATTCAGGTTTTAAAGATTCTGCACATGCATACTCTATTAAAAGGCAGGACATATTCCAGCATCATAATTTGCCAAAGTAGAGTTTCCAGATACAGAATTAAATAGGTGACCTGTTCTAGGGTATAAATTTCTTTGCCACTGCATCTTGGAGAGACAATTGTTTCTTTTCCTTGGCTTCAGTCCAGCCTTACCAATGCTAGCTGACATTCTTGCTTCATTCGAGGACTCCTTCCACCACGCTCAGAAGAAGCAGAATCCACCTGGACCACAGAGATCATATATAGCCTTAATCTTGGATGAGCATACCTCTCTGATTTTAATGATCAGAACTCTGGACCATATCTCTACATCTGCACAGCCACAGACTTTCTACTCATGAACAGAGACTAGTTACTCAAACAGTCCTCTTTGTTTATCAGATACTAAAGGCTATTAATTCTCCTAGGAGTTGTCCCATATTGTGTTAATATTAATATTAAAAGAGTGCTTGAAACAATGTACTTTTCTTAAAATGATGAGTCTAGGAAAAGTCTACTTCTAAAAGTAAGTAGTATTTGATGATAAAAGTATATATTTTTATTTTTAGATAAATAATCACATAATATATACATCATAACTCTTTGTTTTACTAAATTTAATAATTCTGAAAAGCTTAATGAATCTCAGTCTATATTAACTTGAACTTAAATAGACAATAAAAGAAACTTCGTGACTAAACAGGTATGGGAACATGTGCTCCCTGGTTATGTTTTGTCTTCTAGGTCTTTGGGGGAATATTCAATTATTTAGTAATCAAAAATAAATAAAAGTTCCAGAAATACTTTATATAAAACTATGCATACCTTATATGTGGGAAGACTGGCTTTTTTTGGAAACTCACACACACAAATACACAGACACACACACCCTACTGCAGGATAGCAAAACAGTTTCTTATGAAACACTCCCTGTAAACATACATTATAACCTCTATTACAGTGTATTGCAATTGTTTTTTCTTTTGTCCATTTTTCTTATTTTAACATGATTCCCATGGATTTGGCAGTTTATTTGACTCTTCTTTATATCCTGAGAGCCCCACATGATGCATGCCACACAATAATAGATACTGAACAAACACTGTTAACTGATAGGTTGAATGGATAAATCTTCATTGGAGAAGTTTGGTATATAAATATATCTTAATGGCTCTAGAATCTCTGAAATGGAAGCTTTTGGTGTGGTAATCTGGTTGAAAGGGTGGGCTGAGGACTTTTTATGAAGTTGTGTTGTGCCACTTCTTTTACTTAGAATGCATATTGTTTGGAGTGGCTAACTCCAGGGGCATGTTGCTTGGAGTGAAGAAGCAGAGCTGAGGTTTCAAATACTTTGAGCCAGTACTTCTCAATGTAATGGATGAAAAATTTTATAACACAGTTCAGCACTTTAAGTACTTTGGAAATTTTGCCTTGGGGAAGTTTTTAGAATCAAATAAAAGCTATTATTGAATAATAAACAAAATATAACTTTCTACATTTCTTAAAATAATTTTTGTATTATCAGGTCTCATTTACGTAAATGACAGAAACCCAATTCAATTTAAGCTGAGGAAGAACTTATTGATCGATTTCAGATAACAAATCTAATTTTAGGAATAGCTGAATTCAAGGATATAAATTTAAACGTTTGTTCACCTATCATTTTGTCCAACTCATACTATACTCACTTAATTCCCAGACTGGTTCTACCTACAAGTAACAAATACCTCAGCTAGCACTAAAATAACACACTTGTTGCCATCTATTAATGCAACAAACCATAGTGAATAACCTGATTCTGCTTGGTCCAAACCATCCTGAACCTGGAACTCTTACTGAGAAAAATTCTGTTTATAGGTAGACAAAATCTTCTCATTAACCTGGCCTGGATCATGTGCTTTTGTCAATGACTGGCAGTGGAAGAGAAATGTGCCACACCTAAAACATGAAATTGGTTCTGTATAGCAAATACGTTTCTAAAAAAGGATAAAAAGGAAGGAAATCTTTGATTATGATGAGGCAAAATAAAAATTATGCATTATAATAATAATTATTATTATTTTAAGACGGAGCTTCCCTCTTGTTGCCCAGGCTGGAGTGCAATGGCGCGATCTCCGGCTCACTGCAATCTTGGCCCCCCGGGGTTAAGCAATTCGCCTGCCTCAGCCTCCTGAGTAGCTGGAATTACAGGCATGTGCCACCACACCTGGCTAATTATGTATTTTTAGTAGAGACAGGGTTTCTCTTATTTTGGTCAGGGTGGTCTCAAACTCCCAACCTCAGGTGATCCGACCACCTCAGCTTCCCAAAGTGCTGGGATTACATGTGTGAGCCACGTGCATTATAATTTTTATGATATAAATTACTCATGGTAATATATATCATTCATTCATTAATTTACTTAAAAGATGTATGTTACCTATCTACTTAGGGCCAATTATTTGAATGGACATTGGGTTATAAAAGGAAAAATCAAAGATCCTACATCCTCCAGCCTTTATACTTTGTTGTTTTCCTCTCATTCTTTTCTCTTCGGTTGCTTAGTGGTCCTTTGGCCCGTCTATCAGCTCCTGACTTTTAATGCAAGATAAATGTTCTCTTTTTCTTAATTTCAGAATCCTGGTGAAGGGACTCATTGGCTTGGCATAATCTTGTGTTCTCTCTGGACCAATCACATGGCTTTGGAAGCATAAAAAAACAGTGTATAAAATGATTATTTTTTCATTAACTATAACTCCTTGAAAATCAGATGATCAGACAAACAAAATAATGTGTTTCTCATGCATAAAAGCACTTCTTAGTATTAATGACACTGCTGTAGGTATCCGTGAATCATAATGTGCTTACATTGACTAAAAGCTCAGCTGTTCTCTGGTGAGTGCACTCCATAAGATTACTATCTTGTCTCCATTCTCTCCTGTCAGAATTATTATTTGTTTAATAAAAGAAAAATAAAACAGAAAAGCTCAAGGCATACATAGAGCAGGTGATTCCTTTGACCACGTGATGAAACTGAGGTACAGTTACCCAAACATACTTATTTTATGGCAAAGCCAGTAATCAAAGCAAGGGCTGCTTTCTCTTTCAGAACCTGTTATCTCTTCCAAATCAGAGATTTTAAACTGGCAATTCACAAATGACTCTGAATCACAGACATATTTTGTTTGGCCCACACATTGTTGTATTGGAGAGGATTTAGTCTATTTATTTTTTTGAAGACATTTTTTAAGAGCAAATTGAGGATCGAAATAAAATAGACAGGAAAGTACAGAGATTTCCCATATGTTTCCTCACCTAAAGCATGCACAACTTCTCTCATATTCAACATCCTCCATCAAAGTGGTATCTTTGTTACAACTGATGAACTTACACTGGTACATCATTATCACCTGGAGACTATAGCCCACATTAGAGTTCCTTCTCATTATATGGATTTGGAAAAATGTATAAAGATATGTATCCACCATTATAGAATCACAAAGATTATTTTCACTGCCCCAATAATTTTTTATGTTCTAACTATACATTCCTCTCTCTCGTTCCTGCCTCCTGATATTCAGTAATCCTTTTCCTGTCTCCACAGTTTTCCCTTTTCAGAATGTCATAGTAGAAATCATGCAGTATATAATCTTTTCAGACTGACCTTTTTCACATAGTAACGTTTTTTCTTAGCATTGAATAATATTCTATTGACAGGATGTACTAGAGTTTATTTATGCATTCACCTACTCAAGAACATCTTGGTTGCTTCTATGTTTTGGCTATTACGATGAAAGTGGCTATAAATATCCATGTGCAGGCTTTGTGTGGACATGTTTTCAACTCCTTTGGGTAACTATCAAAGAGGATGATTGCTGCATTACATGTTAAGAGTATGTTTAGTTTCATAAGCAATGACCAAGTTATATTTGGAAGTGGGTGGACCATTTTACATTCCCAGCAGATATGAATGAGGGTCCCTATTCCTCCACATTCTCTCCAGCATTTGATGTTGCCTGTGTTTTGGATTTTGAGCATTCTAATAGCAGTGTAATGATTTCTCTTTGTCATTTTAACTTGCATTTTCATGATGACAAATAACATGGAGCATCTTTATGTACGTCTATTTGCCATTGGTATATCTTCTTTGATTATATTTTTGTTAAAATTTTGATGCACTTTCTAATAGATTGTATGTTTTCTTGTTGTTTTAGGAGTTCTTTGCACATTTTGGGTAACAGTCTTTTGTGAGATACGTCTTTTGCAAATATTTTCCCCCAGATTGTGACTTGTCTTTTTATTCTCTTGTGTCTTTCACAAAGCAGAAATTTTAATGAAGTGTAGTTTATCAGTTCTTATTTTCATGGATTGCTGTGCTATCTAAACAATGTTGCATGTAAAAAGTAATAGCCAAACCCAAGATCATCTAGAGTTTCTCCTATGATATTTTCTAGGAATTTCATAGTTTTGCATTTTGCATTTAGCTCTGTGAGCCATTTTGAGTTAATTTCTGCAGAGGATAAAAGGTCTACAAGATTTTTTTTTTTTTTTTTTTGGCATTGGATGTCCACTTGTCTCAGAACCATTTGTTTAAAAGATAATCTTTCCTCCATGGTATTACCTTTGCTTCTTTGACAAAGATCAGTTGACTATATTTATTTGGGTACAGGTTTGGGCTCTTTGTTCATTTCTGTTATTCTTTGTGTTTATTTTTTTCACCAATACCACACTGTCTTGATTACTATCATTTTATATTAAGTATTGCAGTCAAGTAATGTCAGTCCTCTAACTTTGTTCTCTTTCAAGATTGTGTTGACTATATTGTCTCTCTATATAAACTTTAGAATCAGTTTATCAATATCCAGTAAATAACTTGCTGGAATTTTGATGGAGATTGCATTGAATCTAGAGATCGAGTTGGGAAATACTGACATCTGGACAATATTTCATTTTCTTATCCATGAGCAAGGAGTAGCTCTTCATTTATTTAGTTCTCTAATTTCTTTCATCAGTGTTTTATAATTTTCTTCATAAAATCTCGTTAGATTTATAACTAAGTATTTTATTTGGGGAATTGTGAATATAAATGGTATTGTGATTTTAATTTCAAATTACACTTATTCATTGTTGGTATTGAAAAACAATCAACTTTCATATATTAACCTTGCATCCTACAACCTTTCTATAACTGCTTATTAGCTCTAATAATTTTTATTGATTCTTTTAGATTTTCTAAAAAGACAATCATGTCATTTGTATACAAAAAGTTTTAATTATTGTTTCTTTATCAGTATATATTTACTCCTTATACTTCTCTTTTTGAATTAATAAGGGCATCCAGTGTGATGTTGAAAAACAGTGGTAAGGGGGTACATCCTTGCCTTCTTCCTGATGTTAGTGGAAAGCTTCCAGTTTCTCACTATTAAATTTGATAGATTGGTGCTTTGTATATATTCTTTGCTGACTTGAATGAGTTCCCCTTTTTTCCTAGTGTACTGAGAGTTTTTATTTATGTACGGGTGTTGGATTTTTGTCAAATGCTTCTTCTACATCTATTGATACGATCATGTGATTTTTCTTTTTTAGCCTGCTGATATAATTGATTGCATTAATTGATTTTTGAATGTTGAATCAGCTTTGCATCCATTAGGTAAACCCCACTTGCTTGTGATATAGAATTTTTAAAAATATTTTTGCGATTTGATTTGCTAATATTTTGTTAAGGATTTTTGCATGTGTGTTCAAGAAAGAATTGGCCTGTCATTTTCTTTTCTTGTAATGTCTTTGTAACATTTTGCTACTAGAGTGATGTGGCTCCATAGAACAGGCAATATTTTCTGTGCTTCTATCTTCTGAAAGAGATTGTAGAAAATTGGTATGATTTTCTTGCTTAAACATTCAGTGGAATTCATCAGCGTATCTATTGAGTCTAATATTTTCTGTTTTGGAAGTTTATTTATTTTTGATTCGATTTCTTTAACAGACACAGGCTAGTCCCACAATCTATGGGTTCTTAAGTAAATTTGGGCATATTGTTTCTCTCAATGAATTGGTTCCTTTCACCTATATTGTAAAATTTGGGGGTATAATGTTGTTTGTTGTATTATTTTATTATTATTTTTGTATATCAAATCTATATTAATGTCCTTTCTTTCATATCTGATATTAGTAATTTGTGTCCTCTCTCTCTCTTAGTTTACCTAGCTACAGACTTATTAATTCTATTGATCTTTTCAAAGAACAAGCTTTTGATATTGTGGATTTTCTCTAAGGATACCTTATTTTCAATTTTACTAATTTTTGCTCTAATTTTTATTACATATTTTCTGCTTAATTTAAGTTTAATTTTCTCTTCTTTTTAAAATTTTCTTAAAGTAGAAGCTTAGATAATTGACTTTAAATCCTCCTTATTTTCTAAAATATGCATTCAATGCTGTACATTTCCCCATAAACACTGCTTTCACGATTTGCATCCCACAAGTCTTTAAAAGTTGTGTTTCCATTTTCATTTAGTTTAAAGTACTTTTGAATTTCTCTTGAGTTTTTTTTTTTCCTTCGGCTCTTGTTTTATTTCTAAGAGTGTTGTTTAATCACCATGTATTTGGGGATTTTTCAGTTATCTTTCTGTTGTTGATTTCCAGTTTAATTCCATTGTAGTCTAAGAGCAGACATTACATGTTTTTTAAGAATTATTTTAAATTTGTTACAGTGTGTTTTATGGCTGAAATACAGTTTATCTTCATGGAACTTTCATGGGAGCTTGAGAAAAATGTGTTTTCTGCTGCTGTTGGATGAATTTGTTTATAGATGTCAACTATATTCAGGTGTACTGTTGAGTTTTTCTATGTCCTTACTGAGTTTCTGCCTAATGGAGCTATATATGTGTGGTACAGGAGTGTTAAAACATCTGACTATAATAGTTGTTTTATCAGTTTCTTATTAAAGGTTGACCAGTTTTTGCTGCACATATTTTGATGCTGTCTTGTTAAGTGTATGCATGTTAACTATTGTTACATCTTCTTGAAGAAATTGTTCCATTTATCATTATGTAACATCCTTCTTTATCCTTGATAGCTCCCCTTGTTTTGAAGTCCACTCTGTCTGATATTAATATAGCCAATTTTGCTTTCTTTTGATTAGTATTAGCATATTATATCTTTCTCCATATCTTTACTTTTATTTTTATGTGTCTTTATATTTAAAGTGAGTCTTCTTGGATAGCTCTGCATTAATGAAACTATTTCTCTACTGCAATATTGCAGTCTCAATGACTGCAGCAGATAGAAAGAACTCATTGGGTGATTACAGAAGTAACTGTATTAATAAATAAGGATCCTTCAGATTGTAATGTATTTCAGTCTCATGTGCTAAATTATCTGAAACTGAGGATGAGTAGACACCCAGCACTAAATTTATACTTCACTAATATTAACCACAAATATTATACTATTTAATTCAGAAAGTGTGGTTTTCTCTATCATTTCAAAATCATCTCCTTCCCCTCATTCCTCCTCCTAACCAATTTAGCCATTAGTATTTGTCAATTGAGTAGTCTTACTCCAGACATAAACTCAGAAGACTGCGCTGTTCATATTACAGCATAAATAATGCTCATAAAATTGTGCAATGCAGTATCTCGTTAAATTCTAAGAAAAGTTTCTCAATACAATTCAAAGATGTTTAGTTTATTGCAAAGGGTAAGTGAGTTTTCAGAGGTGATAACACAAACACATCATGCTCTTATTCTTAGTTCTGGCAAAAAAAGCATGAAATGAATTTTCCAGAAATTATCCACAGGGATATAAAACTACTGATAATATTAACTGTAAGGAATAAAGATTAAAAAAATTAGGGATGAGAAACTTCCCTTTACTATATCTTACAAATACTTTCCAACTCTCACCCCAAGTCTGATCTGTTCTGGTTATGTCTGTGCATGTAAACTGTTGCAAGTAATTTTTGCAAAATGAATGCAACACATTCCTTATTGTTTGCTATAAGTACATAGTTGTTGAGTTGAGCAATTTCTTGTTATATTACTTAGCAAAGCCACATTTATGGTCTATATGAGATGCAAATCTACAGATAGTAGATTTAAAAATGGAATTTCTGGGTTAAAATTTTTATGCATTTTATTTAAAATCTTGATAGATACTACTAAAATATTTTCCCAAAAGTCTTCGAAAAATTATATTTTACAGCATTTCAAGAGACTCTCCATTTTCTCATGTCCTTAAAAATCTTTGATATTAATAATTAATACAATTTTTTTAAATTGGCAAATATTGGATGCTATTTATATGCTAATTTGTATTTCCTTGGCTAGCTTAAGACTGAACATCTTTTCCTGTTTATTGTCTGTGCTTGTATTTCTTTTGTGGGTAGTCTATTTGTTTCCTTTTTCATTTTAAAAGAGATTGTTAGTCTTCCTCTTTTTGACATAAGAAACACTAGATGTATTGAATTTGGGAATGCCTTCCCTCTGCATGAAATACTTATTTTGATCATTTCAAAGGTAATAAAATGGTAATTAAAGGTTCTAATGAGACATAGGCAGTTTAGATTAATTATCTTCATTTTAATTATAATACTAACAGCTAGTCAAATACCACTTTTGTTTTCTCACCCCTTCATCAGTCCAGATATTCTCTGTCCTCTGCAAACTGGTGGTTATGTCCTTTTGTGATAGTTTTGCAAATATTGTCGTTGGGGAGGAAGTGAAACTTCCTGCAAACTGCTAGTAATTTCCTTTGGTGATAACTTAGCAAATGTTGTGATGGGGAGAAAGTAAACTACTGTTTTTGTTTTTGTTAAATATCAAATGAAGACCCTATTATGATCTTTTAATTTTACTGTTTTTGATCTCCTAATATTTTATAGATGCACAATAAAGAGTAAGCATGGTTTCTTATCAAAAAGGGCTTTACCAGGTGATTTGCAGACATTTAAGGCTTTCGTGTTTGTGATAGGTGTCTATCTTTCTCTGACAAGGGCCTTTTATTGACTTTGGGATATCTTGTTTAATAAAAGCAGATAATAATCACATTCTATTAATCACTTCAGCTTTTATGAAAGAAAACTTCATTATGTGGCTTTTCTGATTCTCAACCACAATTAGGAGATTTTCATAATTATCTCATCCCATTGCTTTTATTGTATACCAGGCATTTTATAATATGATTTACAATTTTTTCTATCTCTGTCTACTTTTTAATTCTGTGCTTTTTTAAACTGCAAAATTGTTACTTTTACTCATCAATTCATAGAACATTTAAATAACTAGCCCTTTTGCCACACTGATAACAAACCATATTTAGTCTTCACCAGGACCATCAATTTGTTTTAAAACTGCTGTCCCATCAAACTGTAGTTCTACTTTAATGAAGTTCATAGAAATTTACCCAGATACTTAGGATGTTGCTTCACGAACTGGAAACCCATGTGGCCAGCAGAGCCTCTGCTTGAGTTGCCTGCACCTGCTGGGCTCGTTCCACCCTCTTGGCTCAGCAGGCTGCACTTGGCTCACACTACCAGCTCGATTCCACTCCTACCAAGTGCAAGCCAGGCATGGAGTAGTGATGGGTGTGTGAATGAGCAAGCACATAGCAGAGCAGGAAACTCCAGGCACTGACACAAGCACCAGCTCTGTGCAAGTCTGTGGCTAGACCAGACATACCACAAATGGCTTCTACAGCTGGCACCAGTGTCTGGATGATGGGAATGTGATGGCACCCAAGAGTCCGGAGATCCCAGGAACTGCAGAGCCCCAAAGAGGATGTTACAGCATATCCCAGCCCTACCTCAGGGAGCCCTGAGGTCTAGGCTTCCAATAGGGCCACAGTTCTTCTCTCCTTCTTGTCATGCACAGAGCAGCGAACAAGGGGATAAGTTTTGGGGGGCATGTTTTAGCTAATTTGTGTTACAGCTCTCTCAGTCATGCTGCCTCATTCTGGCCCACAGCTCATGGGCTAGCTGCTGCTGCTTCCCATTGCATGGGATGGCTGCCTGTGCTGGTGGAGGGTGGGAGGGCTATAGTGTTACAGCAACTGTGATTTGGGTAAGGGTTGCCACTCTTTATTTCCACAGACTGGGAGCATGTAACCACCTCCAGCTCAGTGAGGCACCAGGAACGTGTTACAGCTCCTTTTTAGTTCCTGCTTTTTGGTAGGTTCCAAGTTCTTGTCCCATGTCCAAGAAGAATGAGGATATGTGGAAAACTAGAAGGTGAGCTAGGCAGAGAAGAACTTTATTAAGCAACAGAACAGCTCTCAGGAGACCCAAAGTGGGTAGCTCATCTTTGCAGGCAGATCATCCTGACAAGTCTTGAGGAGACCCAAAGTGAGTAGCTCCTATCTGCAGGCAGGTTGTTCTAAAAAGTATGTGAATCTGGCTGAGTCTGGGGTTTTTATGCAGTCAGATGGAGGAAGTGTCTGGCTAGTTCATGGGTGGCCATCAGTGGGCCTGGAAAAAGAACCATAAGTTCCTACTCTGGATTGTGGTGTCCACCTAGAACTGGTAGCCCAACCACAGGCATCAGGCCATCCCTGGCTTGAAGGTGGGATTTCACTGGGGACTTGTCCCCTCATGCCTAAAAACCTGCCTCCTATTGACATCAACATGCCATCTGCAGCTCCCAGGCTGTCCATACTGAGGGGCGACTGCAGGCCATCACCAAGACACCCTCAGCCCTCTTGGGCTCCCTCCCTGAGCTTGTCAGCACCCAAAGTTCCAGAGGGGCCTGAGACAGTGGGAGAGCTGAGGTATCAGTGATACCCCATGCATGTGCACACCCAGCTGAGTTGCAACAGTACCTAGGCTTTTCCACAGCTTTGCTCCACACCAGTGTGGGTGCTGGGAACAGGAAGTGGCCAGGGAGTGGGAACAGGCACTTCCAAGCCTGAAGGGGCAAAGGGCTTCCTAGGCCCCTGAGAGCACAGGGATGTTCAGAACCATGGCTGGGCACCTGCAGCTGTTCCTGGGAGTATGGGGTTCTCACCCCACCAACTGGGTAAGGGCTGGGCTCCTGTCTGTTCCCAGCCATCACCGGCTCCATGGAGTGCACAGCCCAACTGTGATTCCCCGCTGTAGCTGGCATACTCACAGCAGCTGCTCAAGAAGTGCCACCGCTATTATCTGAAAGACATTCTAAACATGAAGCTAGATTAGGCAGTATGACATATGCTGAAGTTTATTTTGTCCCAAATTATCCAAATAAAGTTACTTTTAAAATTCAAAAAATTATTTACACATAAAATAAAAGAATTCTTTATTATTTTGAGCATAATTACATATTTTCCTTAAAAATTGTCTTGTCTCGAGTAGGTCATATCATGTTTTTTAGTTGTTCTTAATTTATTAATAAGAATACTTGCTCTGAAGTCTTCTTTTTGACACTATTTTACATTTTTAATAGAGGCCTGTATTAGAACCAATTCACCATTTATAGAGAGAGTGATTTGGAGACTAAAAATCGTCGTTTAATGAGCATTTGCTTTGTGAGAGTCACTCTGCTATATACTTTTGTACATAACGTTCCTGAATCCTTGCAGAAACCCCATGGAGTACATATTATTATTTCTGTCCTACAGATGAAGAAGCTGAGGTACAGGGAAGTAAAATTGCTTGCTATGGTCTCATAGCTAATAAAGAGTATCTCCATTTGATTTCCAATCTTGTTTTCTTTACTGGTGGGCATGATTTCTTCCTGGCTTAGAAGAACTATAATGGAAGTTTGTTAGGACAAAAGACATCCTCTTATATTCAGATGGTCTCAATTTTCTCCATCTTCCATATTACAAACACTATTTATGGTTTATGTTAAATTAGACTTTTTTAATGGTAAAAAGTGCTATTTGCTCTGGCATAATCTATATTACTTACCTAAATTTTTGTGTAAGTAATGTCTATTAGACAACCACTGATAGACATTCCTATCTATAAATAAAGCTAAAAGGTACGTTACTTAAATTAGAAAATAATACCAGTTTTTTAAATTTTAACGATGTGATGTGTGATATAATATGATGTATACTTTTTATAAATAGTATTTATAGCAATACATGATATATGCCTTATGTAAGTATAAATAAAATGTAAAGTTTAAACATTGTATATATGTCAAATATACCTATTATATTTTAACAAAAGTATATGCTTCATTCTGTGTACTCTGTTTTAAAAGTACTGAGATAAAAACTTCAGAAATTAAGTTCTTGCTAAATTATATATTTTTGTGTTGGAGATACCTATCATTTTCTCTGTGTCTTATGAAGATTCTTTTTAAAATATTTTCAATGATTCACCATGAGACACAGGTTCTCTATCTCAGAGTGGAACAAAGAATTACTCCGTTGACAACTGGGTGGCTTAGAAAGTAGCAGGAGTTTAGATCACCAACCTCCAGAGCAAAAAGACAATAGAACTTTGTCAGTAATATTGAACCTGTTCATAGGGGAGGCCTTTCCAAATATCACCATCAATGATCCACAGTCAAAGAAAGAAGACAGGAATAGAAGGAGGAAAAATACATTTTTTGGAAAAATAAAATAATGAGTGATTTTTCTTTTCACTGGAAAATGGGTTTATGTGTTGTAAGGATTTTCAAAGTTCTCAAATATATCATTTTATTGTTTCAGAGATTTATATTCTGTATAAATAATTTGCACACACACTGTAAAAATATATTGGTTGCATAATTACAACAGAAACTGTTTTAGTGGTTTGCTTTAGAGTTGAATCTTTATTTATTTATATTTTTTGCTTTTGTCCCTTTCTGGGGTAGATTCCATGCTTTAAAATTCACTTCTAAGAAATTTATGGTCACTTGCACAACAATTTCTACTCTTTATATACTCAGCCAATTCCTCCTGTTAATAAGAAATAAATCACAAATTTTATTTATTATATTATATTGTTTGACTTCCTATGATTAAAAAATTTCTATTAAAGTAAGGTAGAGCATTTTGGTGGTCTTTGCCTTATTATATCAAAGTTTCATCATGAAACCTTTGAAGTAAGTAGGCAAACAAGGGCACATTAAATTATTTTACCAATTGAATGCATATATAACACTCAGTTTAATTCAGTAAGACAATAACTTGTTTTGGGGACTTCTAAGCATCTTCTCTTATATTCTTCATGCTATATTTTATCGACCTTTTAGGTTTTACAGTATGCATATTTTCAATTTAATCAGCTTTACTCAGATTGTACCAACAAAAGTGAACCATTTGACGACTTTTGACAGTTTTAAAACCACCTTCTCAGTCAAGATACAGAACATTTCCATCACTCTCAAAACATTTATCAAGTCCCATTATAGCAATCCCTTCCTCTGTTTGTGATGCAGACAATAGTTGATTTGCTTTATGCCACTGTAGAATATATTATGCTTTCTAGAATTTTATAAAAATAAAATCATACAAGATACACTCTTTTGTGCCTGGGTTCTTTCACGCAGTGTTATTAAGATTCATCCACACTGGCTGGGTGTGGTGGCTCGTGCCTGTAGTCCCAGCACTTTGGGAGTCGGAGGCGGGTGGATAACGAGGTCAGGAGATTGAGATCGTCCTGGCTAGCACGGTGAAACCACGTTTCTACCAAAACTGCAAAAAAATTAGCCGGGGGTGGTGGCAGGTGCCTGTAGTCCTAGCTACTTGGGAGGCTGAGGCAGGAGAATGGCATGAACCCGGGAGGCAGAGCTTGCAGTGAGCTGAGATCCCACCACTGCACTCCAGCCTGGGTGACAGAGCGAGACAATGTCTCAAAACAAACAAACAAACAAACAAACAAACAAATAAATAAGTATAATAAATAATATAAAAAAGATTCATCTGAACTGTATAACTCTGTACACATATAAATAATCTGTTATTTTTGTATTGCTGAGTAATATTCCATTTTTTAGAGGTACCACATTTTGATTATCATTCTACCTGTTTATAAACATTTGGATTCTTTTCAATTTGGGGATTATAAATAATAAATTTTATAAATATTCCTGAACAAGAAGACATAATTTTATTTCTCTTACGTAAATACATAGAGTGGAATGTCTGGGTGTAAAAAAGGTATACGTCTATTTTTTTTTTTTTTTAACTACCAAATAGTTTTCCAAAACATTCATACCATTTTCAATTCCTGTCAATAGTGTGGGGCATATTGAAATATGATATGAAATAGCATTTCTCTTTATTTTATATACTCACCAACTTGTTATTGCCAGTCTTTTTAATTTTAGTAATTCTAGTAAGTACATAATGTGTAGGCTACACTTACATGGTCAGTAAACACTAATGCTTAAAGGTTTATGTATGTATTTTTATGTGTGTGCATGTGTATTTGGAAAAAAAGTGTACATAAAACTACTAAATTTAGTGATCATCATGTTCATATTGGAATATCTTTATTATTTTGTAGATTAGCAACTGTTCAAATATTTATCCCAGTTTTTACTGGGTTAATTTTCTTATTATTGAATCTGAGTGTTCTTTATATACTCTCAGGCATAAGTTTGAGATTTGCATTTTTATTTTCTTAGTAGCAACTCTAACCTTTCAATGTTAATGAAGTAAAACGTTAAATTTTTAATTGTTTGTACTTATTAATGTCCTATTAAGAAAATACTTGCTTAAAATTGCAAAAAATATTTGTTTTATTCTATAATTTAAAAATTGTAGGTATTACCTGCGGATATATAATGTTTTTGATTTGGTATTCATCTTTGAATAAAATAAGGATTGATGTACATTTTCCAATATGGATATCAGTGTCCTAATGTTTCTGGTGGGTTCTTGGTCTGGCTGACTTCAAGAATGAAGCCACGGACCCTCACGGTGAGTGTTAACAGTTCTTAAAGATGGTGTGTCTGGAGGTTGTTCCTTCAGATGTTCAGATGTGTTCAGAGTTTCTTCCCTCCGGTGGGTTCGTGGTCTTGCTGACTTCAGTAGGGAAGCTGCAGACCTTCGCAGCGAGTGTTACAGCTCTTAAAGGTTGTGCATCCGGGGTTGTTTCCACCTGGTGGGTTCATGGTCTAGCTGACTTCAGGAGTGAAGCTGCAGACTTTCATAGTGAGTGTTATAGATCTTAAAGGTAGTGCCTCCAGAGTTGTTTCTTCCTCCTGGGGGTGAGTTCCTGGACTCCTTGACTTCAGGAATGATGCTGCAGAAACTCATGGTGAGTGTTACAGGTCATAAAGGTAGTGTGGACTCAAAGAGTGAGCAGCAGCAAGATTTATTGTGAAGAGCAGAAGAACAAAGCTTCCACAGCATAGAAGGGACCTGAGTGGGTTGCCACTGCTGGCAGGAGTGGTACGCTTTTATTCCCTTATTTGGCCCCACCCACATCCTGCTGATTGGTCCATTTTACAGACAGCAGATTGGTCCATTTTACAGAGTGCTGATTGGTCCATTTTACAGAGTGCTGATTGGAGCATTTGCAATCTTTTAGCTAAACACAGAGTGCTGATTGGTGTGTTTTTACAGAGTACTAATTGGTGCATTTATAATCCTCTAGCTAGACAGAAAAGTTCTCCAAGTCCCCACTAGACTCAGAAGCTCAGCTGGCTTCACATTTCACTAATGCCCTTAATGCAAAACTTTGTCTATATAACTTGACATCCCGTCCAAAATCAAACATAAAAATTTGTACACGCATGCACACACACATAAACATATCATTTTTCATTTATTAAAAATCATTTTCATCCTGATAATTTTTATGTCTGTTTTTACACTGTAATGGCAGTGATTTTACTACTGTAGTTATATATTTAGTCTGCAAACCTATAATTATAATGCCTTTAACTTTATTCTTCTGTTTTAAAACTACTTTGGTCATTCCAGATCCCTTGGAATGGAATGGGTTTATATACAAATTTTAAAGTTACTTGCTCATTTATGTAGAAAATCTTTTGATATTTTAGTTAGGAATGCATAGATTCTCTAGACCAAGTTAATCAAACTTGATACCTTAACTACACACAGTATTTCAAACCATTAAAATGATGTATTTATTTATTTTGATGTTTAATTACTTCCATCAATGCCCTGAAATGTTTAGTGACATTTTCTAGAATATATTTTATGTTTATTTCTAAGGATTGTATGCTTGCTACCCCTATTGCAAAGGTAAATATAAACGTAATGTTATAAGATTCAGCTTTTTCAAATATTTGCTATTAATGTATATAAATAAGTGTATTTTTGTATATTAGACTTGGATCTTTCAACTTTACTAGATTTCTTTAATAGTTTTTATAATACTTTTGTTGATTTCTTAGGATTGCATATTCAGTAATCATGTCATTTGCAAATGTAGACAGTGTTAATTCTTTCTAATCTGCATGACTTATCTTTTGTTTGCCTTGCTGTTTTGGTTTGGTTCTTCAGTAAAAGATTTTTTAAAAGTGGTGAGTTCAGGCATTTGGACTTTTTTTTTTTTTTTTTAAGAAAGTGTTTAATATTTTACTCTTAAGTATGTTGTCAACTGTACAATTGCCATGGATGCCCCTATCAAATAAGGGATGTGTTTTTAGATTTACTTCCCTGAGAGATTTTTTTAAGAAAATTATGAATAGGTGAGAATTTTGTTAAATGCTTTTCTCTTCGATAATAAAATTGATCATAAACTTTTGACTTTTTTTGCTGTTGACAGGGAGGAGTATATTGATTGAGATTCAGATATTAAGCCAATCTTGTACTAATAAAAGATGCCCTAATTGGTTATTATGCATTATCATTTAAAAACACTGCTTGGTTTCATTTATTAATATTTTGCAATTTTTTCATCTATGTTCAGGGACAGTATTTTTAAATTTTTTAGAGTTTTTTTTCTGAATTTGGTATCAGATTAGCTGATTGTCAAACAGATGGAAAGTGCTCCCTTGCCATTTATTTTCTGATAGCGTTTACATAAACTTTGCATTATCTCATCTTTGAATGTGTAATTGAATTTGCCAGTGAAACAACAAAAACCTAGAGTTTTCTTGATTCGAAGAAGTTTGTAAACAAATTATCTTTCTTGATTAAATGCCGGACTATATTATTTGTTACATTATTTTCTGGTAATTTTGTAAACTTGTATTTTTCAAGAAAATTTTCTGTATCATGTAAATTTTCAAATTTATTGGGAGAACGTTGCTTTTACAAATCTTGTGGTATCTTTTTACAAATTTTATTGTAGTAAAATACACAAAACATAAAATTTACTATTTCAACCATACCATATGTAAGTATACAGTTCAGTGGTATTAAGTATAGTCATATTATTGTGCAATTATCATGACCATTATTCACATGAACCACCATGTCTGGCCTACTTTCTAATTTTCTTTATAATGAATTATTAGTATAACAAGTGTAATAATTATAAATATGCATGTTCATCATAAATATACACATACATTGTGCATATCCCACATATAATGACATTTTACTGTATATTATGGTCAATATAATTTAAGTTTATTTGTATCACAATATATAGTTTATTGAGCAATATGGGTAAGATAAATTATTAATTCCAAATATTTGCTGCTAGACCACTTTATGCCAGGCCTTGCTAGAGTGACCACTTTTCTACCTTTGCATAGGACAGCCATGTTTTATGCCTCTTCTTTTTGCATAATGATCAATTATCAATCTTTTATACTTGTAAGTGTCTCAATTTGAATGACAAACTATATGATCAAACTAAATAATGACCTATGTGCTGGGAAACACTGCAGTGCATTCACAAGATGTATATCTGGTACTCATAGGTGCTATGCAGTATATAGGTTACCCACATTAGATTGTTGGGTTTTCTCCAGTTCAGACCTCAGTGTGGACATAACATTTAAGTTGACACCCATAGCTAGTCGTATAAAGATCAGGAGAAAAAAAATCAAGGAAAAAGAAAAGCTAGCTAAAATACCCTAAGGTAGCAACAAGTTGTCATATAGAGAACAGAAAGAAAATCAGTATGGCTGCAGAGGGCAATAAGGAGATAGTAGGAGTTGAGCTAAAATAGTTCAGAGAGGTAGCTGGGGCAAGACCACCTAGGGCTGTGTAAGCCATTGCATTGTAAAGAATGTTGGTTTCACTCTAAGTGTGATAAGGATCTATTGAAAAATTTTAAATACAGGAGTGATGTAACCTATACTTTAGTTTTAATACAAACACTCTAATTGCTACATGGAGATTGGATTATAGGGGATAAAAGAGAGAAGTCAAAAGTAAGAGGTAATGAGGATTTGGACTAGAGTGTGTGTAGATATGTGGAAGGAAGTAAATGGGTTCAGGAAGTCTTGGGTTGAAATACTTGGCACAGATTAGCTGGTTGATCAATGGGGGAAGGCTGTGAGACAAAGAAAATAAGAGTTCAGAGATTTTTGGTTTGAAAAAATTGGTGCATATAAAAGCCACTTACTTATAAGAGAAACATAAGTAGAGAAACAGATTTGGAAACAGAGAAATAAAATATTCTCTTTCTATATTGTTAAATTCATAATATGTATTTAAGATTCAATTCAATTCAAGATGCCAAGGTTATTGACTATCACAGCATAAAGCGCTGTTAAAGTAAAAGGGCTGGGAATATAGATTTATGAGTTATTGACATGTAGAAGATATTTAAAGCCTCAGGGATCAATGAGATTTTTGAGGAAGACATGAGGCTATCAGTAATCTACCTCCTATATTCTTTTCCCCATTATGTTCAAATTTTTGTTAGCAGAGTCATTTGTATATTGTCAGAGAGCATACAATATTTTTATTCTATTCTGTCCTTCCTACTTATTGTTACCTTTCTTTTCATTTTAAATCTGTAGTTAAACATATTCAACATTATTGATTTTCTAGTTGTTTTTTGCTTGGCAAGAGTTCATCTTCTACTCAAGAAGTTCTCATGTAAACAGCAGTCTGAGTTCTTGCATGTTTAAATCTATGTCTGAAAACTTTATGTTTAATAGGTTTTGATCACTTTATTTTGGAAATAAATGTTTCTGTGGAGACATTTGACCCAAAGTATTTTCTTTACTTCTTCTTTTTGTCTGGCTCCTTCTGGGATTCTTTTTTCTCCTGTGTATTTCAATAACTGTGATATGTGTTGACTATCAAATTTCTCTAAGTTCATATTGTATAATGTGTAGCTTGAAGCTTTAATATTTTTTGTCATTTTTTAAAATTTTGTTCTGCTTATTGTTTTTGTATTCCTCTCTAGGGGCAAAATTTTGTGCCTATTGGCATTGTATTGCCATTTTCTACTTTGATTATTTTCTAATTCTTTTAGCCTACTATTTTAATTGTTTCTTTATTAATAAATTTTAAGGTTCCCAATGTGTCTTAAACAATGTGTGTTCTATTATTTGTTCCTTCTAATTTAATTTTTATTTCTATAATATATTTTTATTATATATCTTTGAGTTTTGTAGTTTCCATGTCATCTTCTTCTCTTTTCTGGCTCTCGCTTCCTAGTAGATGGCTATCTATTTCATAAGTATTTGTATGTCTGTTTTGTGGTCTGCCTTTATAACTGCAATTACTTTATTAGATGCTTTTTTAAGAAGTTCTTAATGAAGTACTTGGCTATATTTTTCATTTGACAATTAAAAGTTATATCCACGATTTAATAAAGAGAAAAATTATTTCAAGGAGAGATATAGGAAAAAAGGAAACCAAGGAAAAAGTAGTATGAAATCAAAAGGCAGACTTTCAAGGGCAATAATTCATTTAAGAATGAATGCTGTTATTACTATTTCATACACTATTTCCCTTCATTGTAATTATGTTCAGTGTAGAACATTGTAGTAATCTGAAGGATAATACTGTACATACTTTGGGGTTAAAATACTTGTAGAGATATTATGAAAATTTAGATAAAACCTACTTAATGGATTCTTACTAGGTTCTAACCAAATGATCTGTCATGTACTATGATATTAAACTTATTTGTTAATAAAATACAACTCTAGCATATAAATAAATTGAATTTATTATGTGGTATTATTAGAAAATATCTTTAATTTGCAGCTGAGATTTGAAGGTCAAGTGGTAAAACTTAGCTTTCAGATATTATCTGTCTACTTTCTAAAAGAAATTATAATAAATTTGAGCTTACAAAATATTAAGATTCATTGTCTTCAGCTTTAGAAAGAAGTTAATGAATATAACACATTCACAAAATATTTTTCCTAAAACTTATTTAGTCAACAGTTAACGTTTATCAATGAATAACTTGGATTATATAGGAAAACTAGTATAACTCTGGGGAAAGCATAGATCAAATCAAAAAAGTGAAAATATCTCAAATATTCTTATTGAAGAGGCAGGTATTAATCTAATAATACATGCCTGTTGAGTAATTTTTGTATGACAGACATTGGTTTAATGCTGAGAAAACAGCAGCCTTGGTCTCTGCCTTCATGGTAAGTGCTATCTATAGGTTATCACAGGAAAGCACAGTGTGTTAAGGGTCAATTCGGTCACTTAGACCTAAATAAATAATATATAAAATTAATCTATTGAATGGGCAAAATAAATGTACAGAAGTAAATTTGAGAAGGCACAAATTACTGCAGATTGGAGGGAGATGCATATGCAAAATCCTAGAGGTTAGATAAATAATGGTTATGAGTCACTGGATCATGGAGATCAAGAAAGTTGCTGAAGAGCTGGAGCAGATAGAGTGAGCAGTTATGACAGGGAAATCTGGAAAGGAATATGGAGACAGTTTATGAAAAGTATTGTATTAAGAAGATTGGTTCTCATCCCAAATGAAATCATAAGTCATTGAAAGCATAAGCACAGGGCAATCTATAGTGACGGTTGATATCAGAGGTGAGTAAACATGGAGAGAGGGAGTCAAGAATTTCTCACAATAATGAATGCTGTGTTGAAGTAGTAAGATGGAAATGAAAATACAGAAAACAGGACACATTCTAAAGATACAGATTATGAAATGTGCTTAGTGATTGATTATTTGTTTTGAATGGTGAGGAAAAAGAGTGAGAACTTACTCGTTTTAAAAGTTCTGTAAGTAGGGGCATAAGATGGAGGAGGCAGAGCATTAGGAAACATAGCTAATGCATGCTGAACTTAATACTTAGGTGATGGGTTCATAGGTACAGGAAACCATCATGGCACAAGTTTACCTATGTAACAAATCTGCACTTCCTACATAGGTACCCCAGAACTTAAAATAAAAATATAAATAAATAATGAAAGTTCAGTAAATGGACAGCTGTGCTCATTCACTGAAATAAAAGCTGTCTCAAAGAAGTTGGTGCAGACCCATTGAACTGTAGATCTCTGTGTATATTTAGTTCTGGATTCAGTTCCATATGTGGATCTGGACCTCAGAAGAGAGTTTTATCAAGAGATATAAATTTAACAGCCATTGGTATGCATGTTGGTGTTTCTTAAAAATGTTGTGTTCCATTAGTATAACATAGGCTTTTTGTCAAAAACGCACATTTCATGGCCATCTTTGAGGATTTTAACAGGTTACGGTGTATAATTTGCACTTTAAATGGTGATTTCATAACTATTTCACCTACATTTGAGAACTACAATACGGAATATAATTGAAGCCAAGGAGTAGGTGAGATGACTAGAAGCGTAGACGGTTAGTGGAGAAGACAGTGACTAGAACTTAGAGATTTGCCACCCTCAATGGGATAGGTATTTGAGGAGAATCTTGCAAAGGAGATTCAGTGAAGGGGCAGAGAGCCAAGGAAAATAGAGTAGGGTTTTACTAAAACTATGGAAAGATGGTAGTACTTTCAGAAGAAAGGGACTGTGGGGAGTAGTGTCAAATCTTGTTCCAAGATCTAGTAAAATGAGGAGTAGAAAACATTCATCGCAAAATTTGCAAAAAGTAAGTTGTTAGAGCAGTGTCCCCAGGGTGAAGAGAGTTGTTGAGAGATTGCAATGGTAGAGGAGGTGGGAATTAGAAAGAGTGTGTATAGGCCAGATTTTGACTAACTATAGTATACAGGCTAAATCTGGCCTGGAATCTGTTCTTACACAGCTTGGAAAGTAAAAATGATATTTATATTTTTAACAATTGAAAAAAATCAAAGAAAAAATAACACTTTGTAAAACATGAAAATTTTATTAATTTCTAACATTAGTGTCCATAAATAAAGTTTTATCAAAACCAAACTGACCTCATTTGATTACCGATTGTCTTACTTTCACCTTACAACAATAGAGAGAAGTAGTTGCAGCAAGAATCACATGTTTCACAAAGCCTAATATATTGACATCCTGGCTTTTTATGAGAAGGTTTGCCAATCCCTGGTAAAGACAATTATTTTGCAACTTTGTGAAGAGAGGAGAGAGAGAAACAGTTTCAAATGGAATTTGGGAGAATGAGATTTTTATTTTAATAACAAACACATGAAATTTTAAAATACTGTTAGAAAAGAACCAGAGAAAAAACCAAAAGGATATAGTTTAAAAGATGAGCTAATGAGTAGTAAAGCACCCAGAACAGATGAGAGAGAAGCATATAAATAAGAGATGGTACATCTCTCCTTTTGAATTTTGGTGGGAGAACAGACAGTGAATGTAGATACTGGTAATTTTAGAGTTTTGGTAGCAGAAATAAACTTCTGTTTGATAGATATTTTAGGTATGAATGTGGAGGAAGGTATGTTCACTCTAAATTCTCTTTTTGACATTTTTTTGTAATAAAACTAGACACTGACATGTTGATAGAGTCACGATCCCATTCAAATAGTAAAATTATGTCACGATTAAAAATATTTACAGCTGGAAAATTAATTTCCCAAATTTCTAATTTGCTTTAGTACAAATATTTTAGAAGTAGAATATTTCATAGCCTGGACTCTCTAGTTGCATTTTTCTATTAGTAGCACAACGCTAGAAAATATTTTAGGTAGCATTTAAAAATTTGAAGTGATACAAATACAAATGCCTTCTATGTTTTATCAGTTCACTGATTCAGTGACTGCATATTTCCTTTTCAGCACTAATTACTGAAATCTTTACATCAAATTTTCTTTTACAATCCATATTTTTGTGTAAGGAAAGTTTTAGGTTTTCACTCATCAACCAGTTATTTATGTCATATTTAATTAAGAATTCTACTACAATGAATTTCTAAAAATGGCATGTCCTGAACATCTTTTGGTAAAATAATAAAATTTTATAAGCTTTTAAGAAATTGTTTTTAGTGGTTATTAAAAAAAAAGTCTGGCTCACTCAACACCTGCCACTTGAAACTGTAGAGTTTAAAATAATTAGTATATTTTTAAATAAATAATACACAGTGAAGTGTTGATCACTTTAGTAGTATTTGAATTTAGTGATAGATACAATTTTTAGGCCATTTGTTAATCTTATTTGTGAATAGTTAATCATATTATAAATTAAGCAGTTCTCTGGGCATAGATTTGCAGATACTTAGTTTCTGATATATATAGCAGAAACTAAATACATATATATATAACATCAGAAAATATATATATCAGAAATATACATATAGTTATTGTTATTCAGTTCTTCCTTTTTGTTCCCTCAGCTAAAACCTTGAAAATACATGTGTTCAATTTAATTGTTTTTCATGAACAGGAATGTACTGTTTTCTGAAGTGGTAGCTAAAAAGTTTTCATTGCTATTCAGTGTCATTGAATTCAGTCATCTTAATGAAGATTTGTACAGGAGCTATCATAAAATGCCCTCCACTAAATAAAAATTTATAGGTTGGGATACAGTCTTAGGTTTTTTGGATTTTTGAGGGAAATTATGTTTTAAAAATAAATATATGCACTGAAAAGTATTTTTATAGTAAGATGTATAAGGAATAATTTTTAGAAAAAATGAAAACTAGAATTTAACTGAAATATAAAATGAACTCTCAAACAATAATGATTTAAAATTGAAATCTCTGTTTCATGAACTGGAAAAACTGTTTTACCCTGTTTTATTTAGAAGACTGTGTTAGATTCGTTTTAATGAGGAGCAAAAGCCAAAATGGAATTATACCTATAAAAAAAATTGTTGGGGAGAGAAAACTATGAAGGATAAATTGAGAGAGACCATGATTCAAGTGTGAAACCTGTGGAAGGGAACAGGAAAGAACTGGATGGAAAAAAATATTAAACCACATTATATTTCTATATTAATTTGCTAGCTGCCATAACAAAGTATCACAAACCTGGTGTCTTAAAGAACAAAAATTTGTTTCCTTACAACTTTGGAGGCAAACTTTAGTTTTAGTGATCATTTTAAATGCAAGTTTTAACAAACTTGTGGTAAACTATTTTTCAAAATGAAAATTTCCATCAAAATAGTATCATTGACAAAATATATTTTTTCAGAAACTTTCATTTATGAGTCAGAATATAACTAGTAAACAGAGTACAATGAAATATTTGACAAAATGATTTTGTTTAATGAATATTTTCAGTTACTGATGATTTTTGCATCTGAAGTATTTTGTTAATCTACCAGTGAGTTTTTAAAAATCTTTCATGCACAGTGGAATTCAATGAACTACTGAAGGTTTGATATAAAAATCTTTAAGAATATCTGCTTTCTTTTGCCACAGTATTTACTGATCTTAGTTTTATTCTGAATTCTTTTGGAACTAATACCTAACAGTGTAATTAAATGCATAACATAAATTTAAATTTTAGCAAAACACAATCAGCTATGGTTTAACAATATTAATCTTTAAAAAAAATCCTTAAAACTTGGCCTTCTATCCAGAGATGGTATTACATTTAGAGAAGATTTGTAGAAGTTTAAAGAAATGAAATGCTTGTAACAGCCAGTGAAGTAGAGAGGATGACTTGCTACATGTATCTCTAGAAACTTCTCAGTGTGATATTCTTGAACTTGGTAATGAATATGCTCCCAAATTCAGAAGCCTAACTCTGGGTTACTCATACTGGATCCAGTGATAGTCAGTGAAGTGTCATGTTCATTGTTCTGAGCCCTGGGAATATGCCACTAAACAAGGACAAAACCAAAACAATGGACATCAAAAACAAAAATAGAGCAAAACAAAAAGAAGTGGGGGAAGACAGGTAAGTAATCATCAGTTTTGACAAGTACTGTCCTAAAAATATTAGGCAGGGTGTGGTGGATATGACATGTCTTAGAATAGTTTTTGTTTTATGTTTGATGAGGAACCTCTCGTTGTTATAGCTATTTTTGTAGACATAAGCCAAATAGAAGTCTTGGGGAACATTCTACATAGAAAAACTATAAAGAATTCAGAGAGAGACTGGGTGCAGTGGCTCACACCTGTAATCCCCACACTCTGGGAAGCCGAGGCAGGCAGGGTTGGGAGCAAGCACCCCAAAATCTGGGCATAAACTGGCCTCAAAATCAGCCATAAACAAAATCTCTGCAGCACTGTAACATGTTCATAATGGCCCTAACACCCATGCTGGAAGGTTGTGGGTTTACCGGAATGAGGGCAAGGAACACCTGGCCCGCCCAGGGTGGAAAACCGTTTAAAGCATTCTTAAGCTACAAACAATAGCATGAGCGATCTGTGCCTTAAGGACATGCTCCTGCTGCGGTTAACTAGCCCAACTTATCCCTTTAATTTGGCCCATCTCTTTATTTCCCATATGGGATACTTTAGTTAATTTAATATGTATAGAAACAATGCTAATGACTGGTTTGCTGTTAATAAATACGTAGGTAAATCTCTGTTTGGGGCTTTCAGCTCAGAAGGCTGTGAGACTCTTGATTTCTCACTTCACACCTCTATATTTCTGCGTGTGTGTGTCTTTAACTACTCTAGTGCCACTGGGTTAGGGTCTCCCCGACCGAGCTGGTCTCAGCAGGGTGAATCACAAGGTCAGGATATCGAGACCATCCTGACTAACATGGTGAAATCCCGTTTCTACTAAAAATACAAAAAAATTATCTGGGCATCCTGGTGGGCGCCTATAGTCCCAGCTACTCAGGAGGATGAGGCAGGAGGGCCGGAGAATGGTGTGAACAGGGAGGCAGAGCTTGCAGTGAGCCAAGATCACACCACTGCACTCCAGCCTGGGCGACAGAGCGAGATTCCATCTAAAAAAAAAAAAAAAAAGAGAGAATTCAGAGAAAATGAGACCAGATCATAAAGGTCCCTGTAAGCTGTAAGTTATTGTTATGATTGCCTTTTACTATAAGTGAGAAAGAAAGCTATGTGTGGCCATGTTAATAATATTCCATATTGAAAAATAATGAGAGAACTCTTAGGTGAGTGGTTTTATTTTTTTCATGAAGTCTTGCAATTGTGAACTTTATCTGATAGAGTTGTGAAGCAAGATCATCATCTGGGGATAGAAAGTTCAGTAGAAGGAAGACGAAAGGAAGAGAAGTTATGAAATATCAGTTTTAAAACATAGAAAAATGGGAATACTAATATTAATGGACTATTTGAAATTGGTGGCTGTGAATTTAAGAGGAGCCAGAACAGAATAGCTGTGTGGATATGTGTGTGTGTGTGTGAGTGTGTGTGGGTGTGTACACTCCTGACTGGAGTGTATTTTTAACCATTATGATAGTTTCTTATTCGCGATAAAAATGACTTTATAGAATAAGAAAATGTTTCACTTCTATTTGATAATTGAGTGTTTGAGCCACATATCAGGATTCACCACTAGTTTTGACAGGTTTTGACAGCCTATTGGGAAGGTCAGCACGTTGTGATCCTAATGAAGAATTCTGAACAAGGATCAAAAACCTACAGAGCTTTCTCATATGTTGAAGAAAAAGTATTCAATGAGATCCGTTGAAGAAGTAAAGACATACTTTATTCAAGGGGCAGGGAGTCAAGGAATGATGAGAGAATTTAGGGACCACTGCAATAGGGGTCTTGCAGTAGGGGAAATAGATAGGGCTTAATTTTGAATACACCATGTGCAAGTGGGAATTTATTGCCAAGAAGGAGGGTGTGGCGGTGGATGGAAAATTATTAAGAGGAAATATCAGTGGTGCTATGGAAGTATCAGGGATGCTATGTTTTCACAAAGTTCACATGTTAATATCATCACTTCCAAGCTGATATTATTAGGACATGAGGCATTTAGGAGATGATTAGTTCATGGGGTAGAGCCCTCCTGAATGGGATTGGTGCCTTTCTAAGAGGCTGGAGAGAGACCCCTTACCCACTTTGCCCTATTATGTTACAGTGACGGTGGCTACCTATGAGAAGAGCGAAACTCAGTAGACACAAAATCCACCAGTGCCTCAATCTTGGACTTCCTAGAGTCCAGAACTGTGAAAAATAAATTTCTATTGCTTATAAGCCAACCAGTCTATGGGTTTTCATTACAGTAGCCTAAATGTACTAAAGCAAGGGGTAAGAAGAGATTCTGGCTAAACAGACCTAATAGGATTCCTGCTGAAGGCAAGTTATGTGATCAGACATTTCCTGGGGGATGGTGAAAATAAGAAACCCAATCAGATATCCTGGGTGATCAGATATCAAGGGCAGGGAGTTCTGGTTAAACAGACTTAGCAGAGTCTTTGTTTAAATTGGACAATGCAGAGATGAACACAGAAGTCCAAAAGTCAGGCCATTTTGAAAAAGAGTTCAGGGGTGCCTCAGTAGAGTTCTGTGAAAGAGACAATCTTTGTGATATTAAAGCTCTTTGCAGGAGTGCATCAAATGCTACGATGATGGCTATATATATAAAGGCTTGGCCGATGATTATTTCAGTTGGAAAATATAAGCAAATAGATTTGTTATTCAGCTTTTGATACAATTTGGCTCTGCAATGTATTTCTCTTGGAAGTGAAGAAAATCATCAAGATAACATTCCCTGAAACTTTATATCACCAGTTGGTCCTTTGATGATTTCTGATACTTATTTTTCTACATTAAAATTCATGAAAGTTCTCAATTTTAAGAATAAATTTTAAAAAAACTGTCATGAGGCCACCATTATGTGAATACCAAAATCGGACAAAAACATTACAGTCAAAAACATAGATGCAAAAGTCCTCAACAAAATGCTAGCAAATCAACCCAACAAAGTATAGAAACAGTTATAAGAATTATATAATCAAGTGGAAATTTTTCTAGGTATGCAGACTGGTTTAACATTCCCCAACCAATCAATGTAATCTCTCACATCAACACTACGGAATAAAAATGACATCAATAAATGGAAAAAAAAATAGTTTGAGCATTTGACAAAATCTGTTACTCATTCATGATAAAAACTCTCAGTATGGTAGGAATAGAGGGGAATTTTTTCGACTTGATAAAGAATATCTATAAAAATATATCACTAACATGATACTTAATGATGAGAACCTGGAAACTTTCCAACTAACCTCAGGAACAAGGCAAACAGGTTCCTTCTTACAACTCCTTTTCAGTAATGTTCTGGAAATTCTAATTCATATAATAAAATAAAATGAAATGGAAGGTACACAAATTGAGAAGGAAGAAATAAAACTGTCTTTGTTCACAGAAGACATAATTTTCTACGTGTAAAATTGGGAAAAAAATCAACAAGAAAAACTCCTAGAACTAATAACCAGTTATAGCAATATTGTAGGATGCAACATTAATTTTAAAAAGTAAATTACTTTCCTATATACCAGCCAGGAATGGGTAAAATTTGAAATTAAAAACACAATACCATTTACATTAGCATCCAAAAAAATGACATAGTAACAAATGTAATAAATAAATAAGTATAACATTTATGTAATGGAATCTACAAGCCTCTGATGAAAGAAGTCAAAGCAGAAGTAAATTGGGTAATAGTCTTGTTCCTGGAGAGAAAGACGAAGTATTGACAATATATTAGTTCTTCTCTACTTGATCTATCCCAATCCAAATACCATCAAGTTATTTTATGGTTATAAACAAGCTGTCTCTAAAGCTCACATGGAGAGGAAAAAGACCCATCACAGCCAACACGAATTTGAAGAACAAAGTTGGGAAAATTGACATTATTGAACTTCAAGAATCACCATAAAGCCACAGTAATCAAGACAGCATGATATTGGTAATAGAAGAGACAAATAAATCAATGGAACAGAATAGAGAACTCAGAAACAGACGCACGTAAATATAGTCAACTGATCTTTGACAGAAGAGCAAAGGCATTATGCAATGGAGTGAGGATAATCTTTTCAAAAAAGGTAATGGAACAATTGAGCATCCAATGCAAAAATAAATAGATAAATAAATAAATAAATCCAGACACAAATGTTATACCCTTAATTAAAATTAACAAAAAATAGATCATAGACTTAAAGGTAAAAGGTAAAATGATAAAACTCTTATAACATAGGAGAAAACCTAGATTATCTTGGGTATGCTGATAATTTTTTAGATCCAGCTCCAATGGCACAATTCATGAGGTAAATAATTGATAGACAGGTCTTCATTAAAAGTAAAAACTTCCCCTGTCTCTACTAAAAATATAAAAAAAATTAGCCTGGCGTGGCGGCGGGTGCCTGTAGTCCCAGCTACTGGGGAGGCTGAGGCAGGAGAATGGCGTGAACCCAGGAGGCTGAGCTTGCAGTGAGCCAAGGTCGCGCTACTGCACTCCAGCCTGGATGACAAAGTGAGAAAACGAGACTGCGTCTCAAAAAAAAAAAAAAAAAAAAAAGTAAAAAGTAAAAAGTAAAAACTTCAGGCAGGATGTGGTGGCTCACACCTGTAATCCCAGCTTTCTGGGAGGCTGAGGTAGGTGGATGTCTTTAGTCTAGGAGTTCGAGACCAGCCTGGACAACATGACAAAATCCCAGCTCTACAAAAAATTCAAAATTTGCAGGGTATTGTGGTGTGTGCCTGTAGACCCAGCACTAGGAAAGCTGCAGTGGAAAGATGGCTTGAGCCCAGAAGGCAGAGGTTGCAGTGAGCCATGATTGCATCACTGCCTTCCTGTCGGGGCCACAAAGAAAGACCGAGACCCTGTCTCAAAAAAAAAAAAAAAAAAAAAAAAAGTGAAAACTTCTGCTCTGCAAAAATTAATATTATGAGACGGAAATGACAGGCATAGATGGGAGTGAATATTTTCAAAAAACAAATCTGCTAAGAACTTCCAGCAATTTGCTGGGTCGATAAAATGGAGTTCTAAAATATTGATGATCATACTCATAAATTATAATGCTTTAGTTTGAAAAACAATAGTTTTAACTCTGAGGTCAAATATACCTGATTATGAGGTATACCACAAAATTCTGGCCCTGAATGTATATGGATTTATTGGGTATTCCATTTAAAGGTCAGTTTTCTCATGTCTAAAATAAGTATAATAGTTTTAAAAAAAAACTTGTAGGGTTATTTTACACTTTACTTGTAGAATTTGATTTATTCAATAATTGAGAGAATAGATTCCTCAAAAAATGCTTGTGGTGACAAATATTTAGAGCATATAATATAGCACAGAACTCCGTACTTCAAAGAGTTTATGAATTACTATTCTTTCACTCAAGCTCATGAAGCTGATTTTAAAAAAGTAGAATCAAATTTATTACATTTCAAAAGGAACTATAAATGTCATTGCACATGATAGTTACATTACTATGGCTAGTGCCTTTTCTCTTGCTGTTAAACTTGAGATCTCAAATAATAATCAGAAGGTAGATAAATATGAAATCTGAGCATGGAGAATTAATTAGATGAAACAAATATTTCTCATCACATCAAAGTAGTCTGAGGTATCATCTCCAGATTAGAATAGTCTTGCAAAGGAAACCTTAATTTTCTTGTCTAAGACTTGCTCTCTCCTAAATAGCCTTTAGATGTGTACTGCGACATTTACTTCACTTTATTTTTATGCCTCATGGCTCCCAGTGTCTCTTTATGTTTGCCATATTTTTGTTCTGTTTTGGTTTTTTAATATGTTACCAGATCCTATTCACAGTGAAGTCTAGCGTCTCCAGGAGTAGACAGCCTGGCTTCTAATCTAACCCCAGTCAAATCATTTGTTAAGCTTCATAATGTGAAAATTTTCTCTGTTCTTCAGTTTCATTGTATAAAGTAAGCATAAAAGTTGGACCTGTTTATTTTTCTAAAACTATTTTGCTAAATAATGAAATGTATGTTTCATGGTTAACTTAGCACATGACATATCATGTCTGACAAAGATGAGTGTTCTTGATGAAATATACATTTTAGTAGATTCTTGGTGGCCCTGGGCCATTTTCTTTCTTTTTGTTATTTCTAATGCTAACTTTGAGCATCATTTATATGTTGAATATATAGTTCAGCAGTAGGAGCAGTTATATTTCTAATTTTGAAGGGATATCCTAGGTCTAGGAACTAAGACACTTTTTATAGAACTCTTAATCTCAACCAGTTGTTAAGATATTAGCAATCTATTTTATTATATTTTTAGTTTTTACTTTTTAGAGGCATGATATCACACTGTCACCCAGGCTGGAGTGCAATTGTGTGACTATAGTTCACTGTAATCTCAGGCTCCTGGGCTCAAGCAATCCTCCCATCTCAGCCCCCCAAATAGCCAAGACTACAGGCACATGCCACCAAGCAAGACTGGCTAATTTTTAACTTTTTGTAGAGGCAGGGTCTTTGACATTGCCCAGGTTGGTCTCAAACTCCTGGCCTCAAGCAATCTTCATTCCTCAGTCTCCCTAAGTCCTGGAATCCCAGGAGTGAGCCACTGTGCCCACCTGACCTGTGTTTTACATATTGTCTGTCTCCCCATATTAGAATGCTTGCTCCACAGACAAGAATCTTTGTCTGTTTTGTCCACAGATATTTCCAAGCACATAGTAGGCACTCGGAAGATATTTATTAAATGAATGTATGAGTAAATGACTATGTGAGGAAAAAGGCATGAAACTATGATAGTTCTATAGGAAGTGCATATTAAAGATTCATCAGCCCTGTACCTAGAAAATGAATTTTATTATCTATAAAAATGCCAAACAATATAATTCTTCTTTGATTAAGATTGATTTAATGCAATCATTTTGAAGGTTTATTCCAGTTTCTATTTTGTCTACACATAGAAAAATTAGGAACGGAGAACATCTCATTTGTTTTGTTGCATCTTAGTTTGCAGAAAAAGAATAGTCACTCCTAGATCTTTTTGTAAAATATCATCTTACTTTGTAAAAATAGTATTATTTAAATTAGTCAATCTTTTAGTCTGTGAAAAAATAGGTGTTACGATTAACATGTGAAAAACATGTGTGAAAGTTAAATCTCTAAATGAGTTCTAAGATAGTCACATTGAAGGTGTATATGAGAAAAGATGCAAGTCATTGCAGGAAACAGTCATTTCTGATTTAATAATTCAAAAGGACAGAGTGTAAATAGATTTGGATATTTTATCTAAGAAAAATAAATTATAAATAATAGCCAAGTGAAAATTATTTTAAAAGAAAAATATTATTTTCAATATTGTTTGCTTTTACTTGTTGAAATATGACAGCAGGAGAAAAATAGTAGTGTTCTAAGATGAATAATACTGGTTAAATAATGTTATTACAGTTTTATTCTTGGTACAGGATTAGGAATAACAGAGCAGGGGATTTTAACAGCTGTTTAAAAAGCATGGAGATAAATTTCTGGAAAAAAATGCTACTAAGTATATGATATGTAAGTATCATAAATATGACATACTGTGTCCTTTAGAATTTCTTTCCTTCATTGTTTTGGCATTATCTCACCAGACTTTTCAAAGGCTTGTTGACAAAATTACAGTAAAGTATTTACTATTTCCAAAGCACATCTTGTCTTTAAAAGCTTTTGTTTCACTGACCATGTTGTCTTTATTTCTCTTAAATATTAACTGAAGTGCTTCAATACGCAGGTTAAATATAAATTCATTCATGGTGATGCTTAAGATAACCCAGACATAATGTATTACTAATTTCAGGTCAATGTACTTACATACGATGTGACCCAGACAAAATGTATTACTCACTTTAGATTCATATACTTACATACTATGTGATTATGTGTCAGGCTTTGTGCTAGGAACTGTGAGTATAAGATGGCAATGACAGTCTTCACCTGTAGGAAGCTGTATTAGGCAGGCTTCACTCCAGGAAACAATAGCACTTATACTCTGAAAGATGTTTTATTCCAAATAAGTTATGGACTTATTCTGTCTTTCATGAACCACCAGCACCTGTTCTCCTGTTCTTTTCTCATCCTTGCTGATTTTAAAGCTAATGGAGCTAGATAACAAACTCGATTCCCTTCCTTCAGAATATATTATTGTCTGCAACCAGTCCTGGTACAAAAACTCTTTCAAGGCAGAGTATGGGAAAAATAATTTTAAATATTCTATGCCAAGAAGAAAATGTAATATAGGTGCTAATACAGTCATTGGAAAAGATGGCGAAGTGTGCTCTAGCCTGCCTGTCCTGGAATGATTCCCAAAAAAGTGGAGAGCTGACCTGCTTGGAAACTAACTCTGCAAGAATCAGGAAGTGGGGGGAATAGAGAAATTGGCCCTGGAATATTTAGGTTCAAACACTCAGCTGTAGCTCTGAATCAGAGATTCGAAATTTGGAATCTGAAAGCCATTGCAATCCTGCTGCAACTTCATCTCAATCCCATGAAGCTGGTATATGCACCTAGAAATTTGAAGTCTGGATTCTGTCTCTGTCAAAACTATGCATTAGGTTGGTGCAATATTAACTGATGAATAAAGAAAATGTGGTATATATACATGATGGGATGCTATGCAGCTATAGAAAAGAAGGAAACCTTGTCATTTGCAAGAACATAGATGATCCTAGAGGAAGTTATGTTAAGTGAAGTAAGCCAGGTATAGAAAAACATGGTATGATCTAACTCATTTGCAGAATGTTTTAAAACATTGATCCTGTAAAAGTAAAGAGTAGAATAGTTGTTACCAGAGGATAGGGTGGTTAGTGGGTATGTAGGATGGGGAGGTGTTTATCAAAGGATACATAATTAGATAGGAGGAATAAATTCAAGAGTTCTGTTGTACAGCAAGGTGACTATAGTTAATATATTCTTGAAAAATGAAAAGAGAGTCAATATTAAATGCTCCTAACACAAAAATAATAACTATGTTCACTAGATTCCACCATTCCACAGTATTTGGATACTTTAAAACATCATGTTGTACACGACAAATATGTACAATGTTATCTATCAATTTTAAAAAATGTATTTTTGCTTCAACACTGGCAAAGATGAAGACTGGACACTGAAACACTGCTGCATAAAAGCTCTGGTTACCAAAGGTAAATAATGAAAGATAAGTAAAGATGACTTTCTATTTTGCCTACTTTCAAACTTCATAAAAGTGCAACTTGGTAGCAGAATCCAATTTGAATCCTGAAAGCTGAGTAAAAGAAAGTGTGTAAGAAAGGAAGATACACTGGAAGGGTGGGAAAATAGGCTAACAGTTAATTGACAATATCCCCCACAAGGATTTTCTATTTCTGCATGTAATATGACCAACTATATTATGCAATATGGTAAAATAGAAATTAATATGGTGTGTTATAAAAGTGTGCAAAGTACAGATCCTCAGTTTGAGCAGGTTTCTCAGAAGAGATGAACCATAACTGGATCATGACGGATGAGTAGAAATAAACAAAGTGAGTTAAACTAAGTATGGAAAGTCATTCCAGAAAGAGAAAACAGAAAAGATGTAGAACAGCATGTTGCTTATAATCTATCAACAGAAAATAGGTAATAGATGGTAGAGGTGAGGCATGGGATGAACATACCCAAGTTGGGAAAGTCTCATGTATTTTGTTAAGGAGGTTGAGCCGATTCCATATGTAATGGAGAATCACCAGAGGTCTTTTCATCCAGGGTAACAAAGTCAGATCAGCATTTGTTAGGTCATTCTGTCACTTGTGAGAGAAAGAGATTAAATGGTGGATTGGAGGAGACAACTAGAGGGAAGGATACCTATTATACTCTAGTAGTCTTCTATATTAAACACTATGAGTGTTCAAAATAGGGCATTTTGTATATATACTAACACTTAGAACACATTTTATTTTGCTTATGTGCATATTTTTCCTCCCCAATGAATTGTGTAATTCTTGTGTGATCAAGTAGATCATGTAAAACTTTTTGTCTTTAGGATTTGAAGAGTGATTGGGACTTGCTAATCTCAGCACTTAATCAGATAGACTTGAATTTAAGATTATTCAAATAATGTATTCACCAACACTATATGAAATATGGAATTAAGGCAGCAATAGTTTTGATTCTAACAATATAATTTTTTTCTTTCTCCAACAAAATCCCTTGAGTGGAAAATGAAAAATGAAATTGTAAATTACACAGAATTATTACAATTCTGTTTTAAAAGAGGACATTAGTGAAAGTAATTAGTGTAATTTAATAGAGTAATATGCTATCTAATTTTATTAATATTTTTCTAGTAAGAATTTAAAATATTATATGCTCTTTCCATATCTGAGATTATCGGAGTGGCTCTGTCTTGATTCATGCTCCACCCTGAGGCGAAGAATGTAATCTCTGCTCTGTTATTACCTAACTTGAAAATTTAAGATAATAATTTTCCTTCTTCTCCACTATAGGAAATACTGAAGGTTTCCTATAATGAACTACTTATTATATAATACTTGAATTTTCTTAACTGAAATGGAAACCCATATACCTACAAAACATTCGTGTTATATCATAATATTAATAAATGCATTTAGCTAGTATATTGAAAGTGACTGTTGTAATTGGTTCTTTTTGAAAAGAACAATCTGGTCATTTCTAAAAGGATGTTATCACCTGTCTTCTTAGTGAAGGAAACAAAATGAAGAGGACACGTTGCTAGGGTTTTAAGAAGGAACTATAAAAACTGATAGAATGTGGATGAAGACAGATGGTTGAAAGGTAAATGGTAATAACTCAAGGTAAAAAGTACAGCAGAACAGTCATATTCCTTAGAATATTCTCCGTCATCTGGCCTCATAACAATTTTAAAACTTGGTTCAAAAAGATTTGTTTATATAGTAGTTCTATTTTTAATTTTTTGAGGAAACTTCCTACTGATTTTCATAATGCCTGTACTAATTTACATTTCTACCAGCAGTGTATACAAATTTGCTTTTCTTTGTATTCTTGCCAGTTTTTTTATTTATTTCTTTTAGCCTTTTTGATAATAGCCATTCTAACTCGGTTGAGGAGATAACTCATTATGGTTTTGATTTCTATTTCTCTAATGATTAGTGATGTTGAAATTTTTTATGTCTCTGTTGGCCATTTGTACGTCTTCTGTGAGTATCTATTCATGTCTTTTGCTCATTTTTAATCAAATTATTTATTCTTTTTGAATTGAGTTGTTTGAGTTCCTTGTAAACTCTGGATATTAACCCCTCGTCAGATGCATAGCGTGCAACGAATTTCTCCCATTCTGTAGGTTATCTCTTCACCTTATTAATCAATAAAAAAGTGTGTGTGTGTGTGTGTGTGTGTGTATATATATATATATATCTGTGTGTGTGTGTGTGTATTTTCAGGGCCTCTATTTTGTTCATTGGTCTATGTGCAAAAAATATATATATAAATACTTTTTTACTGCACTCCAGCCTGGGCGACAGAGCGAGACTCCGTCTCAAAAAAAAAATAAAATAAATAAATAAATAAATAAATACATAAATACTTTTTTACTGATTCATCTCTAGATGAGCATTTAGGTTGATTCCATATCTCTTGGCTATTGTGAATAGCACTGCAATAAACATGAGTAAGCAGATATGTCTTTGGTACACTGATTTCACATAGACCAATGAACAAAATAGAGGCCCTGAAAATATATCCATACTTTTACAGCCAACTGATTTTTGACAAAGGTGTCAAGAATACACACTGGGGAAAGGAGAGTCTCTTTAATAAATGGTGCTGGGAAAATAGTATATTCACATGCAGATAATAACACTAGACCCCTATCTCTCACCATGTGTAAAATTCCACTCTAAATGGATTAAGGAAATAAGTGCAAGACTCAAAACTGTAAAGCTATTAGAATATATATATATATACACACACATACACACATATATATGTACATAATAGAATACTATTCATCCATAAAACAGAATGAAATGCTGTCATTTGCAGCAAATTGGATACTTGGATGTAACTGGAAGACATCATATTAAGTGAAATAAGTCAAGAAGAAAAAGACAAACATCACATGATCTCATGATCTCAGTCTTATGTGGAATCTCAAAAAGGGGATTTAATGGAAATAGAGAGTAGAATAATGGTTACCAGAGCCTGGGGAGTGTGTGAAAGGCAGAATCGAGAGAGGTCAATGAATGAGTACACCATTACAGTTAGACAGGAAGGATACCTTGGGGTTTTATTACACAGTAAGTGACTATAGAAGATAACAATGTAGCGCATGTTTCAAGACTGCTGGAAGAGAAAATTTTAAATGTTGTCACCACAAAGAAATAATAAGTGTTTAAAGTGATGGATATGGTAACTATCCTGATTTGAGCATTATACTATGTATACATGCATTAAACCTTCATATTGTATCCCATAAATATGTATAATTATTATGTGTCAATTATACATTTTAAAAATTAAATTAAAAAAAAACATGTTATAACAATTCCATAAAGTCTTTTTCCTATGTCAACTTAAAATAATTTTATTCTATTTACAGGGACATCTTCAATTATATTTATTTTACAGTTATGAGTTTATTCCAGTAATACGTTATTTGAGTTTTTTTTTTTTTTTTAATTTTGGAACTTAGAAAAGCTATTAAAAATAAATTAATTGGAGTTCTTAATCTTTCAACATCCATGCTTAGCAGTGTGCACTACAGTTAATGATTCTGTAGGCAGAATCAATTTTTAGTAGCACGACAAAGAACATTTCTAGAAACAGATGAATTCTGTTTTGGAGTTATTTTTTTCTTCCTGCCTTTCTGACATACCTGACTTGGGCATCCACTAAGGATCTTTCATCCCTTTCCTGGGACCATTACAAGCTAGAATCTGCAGGAAGCGTTGTAAAGTGTGCTATAAATAAAATCAGAAAGCTTATGTTTGGATCTTATATTTATCAATTAATATCACCTCTACATTGTAGATAAATTGTTAACATTTTTTGAGAGTTGCTTTATGATTTTTGAGTAGGATGAAAATAATAGTTATATCAATAATATGTACCATTAGTGAGCCTTTTCCATGTCCCTACCACTGTGGTAAATACACATACTGTCTTATTTAAACCCCAACAATTATATGTGTTTGGTGTCATTTTTACATGCATGAGAAAACATGTAGATGAGAAAACTGACACTCAGAAGTTATTTAAATTGTTCCAAGTCACAGGTCTAGTAAGCATTAGTCATATAAATCTAACCTGGACTGCTTGACTTCAAAGTCCATGCTTACAGCCACCACACTTTATATAAAGAAAACTCATTGTATAAAAGTGTGAGATCTTTATGGACATTGACGTACAACAGCTAAGGAGTCCTTTAGCTTGCTGTACATAAAATGTATGCCCTGATCTTTCTCTTATACTTTTTTCTGCTAGTAATTAAAACATTGTTTCAACTGTTGTCCCAAATTTGGAGATGTTTTATTTGCAACTTCTAGGTTCACAAATGGCAAATCCAATAAACTGATAGAGGGATGAAAAAAATGTCAGAAATGAAATAAATCTTGCATCATCATGTAGCACATTTTAAACCACAGTCCTGATAAGAAAGTGCCCCCATTTTGGTCAGTGAGATCATTATTACAAATTCTAGGTAAAACAGAAATGAAACTAGCATCATATGATACTGCTGAAGGAGAGACACTTTGAGACAATCACAGACTAGTGATGCTACTTAAATTATACTCTTTGGATAAATACTGGGGAAATTATATATTAACAACTATTGCAAGGGATACAAATATCTGTATCTGTAACTGTATCTGTAAATGAATTTCTACATTACATAGCTTCAATAACTTAGAAGCTCTTAGTCAAGGCAAGAGAGAGAGAAAGAAGGGATATATTTACGGAAATTTGAAGTATGGAGAGCAATAGAATATAATGAGAGCACGATGGAGGGATAAATTATCAGGGAAATATTTTGCTAAAGATGACATTTGAGTTAAACTTTGCTGAATAAGGAGGGTTTAATCAAGATATTATGGATATTCTGCACACTTGCATGTGCAAAGCTTTTACAAGATATATAGTGCCTAGAAAAATGAACAACTCTTGGGATGACTGCCAAGGAAGGTTGCCAGTATTATTAAGGTTCATATTTTCTGCATCCCTTGAAAATAAATGTAAGCAGAAATGGTAGAATATAAGGTTCTTATAAGATTATATACACCTTGTATATTGTCCTAAAAATAAAATGGGACTTCATCCTAATATTAAGTAATAATACTGATATTCTCAATTTGCAGTTTATAAAGATGACCCTACCACAAGTTTGGATGATTGCAAAAAAAAATCTCAAACCAAGACACATGGTAAATTGTTTGTGTGCTAATTTATTAAGAATAATTTGTCAGATATGTAATAAGTAAATTCTAATAGACAGTACATTAAATCTTTGTAACACATTTTAAAGTAGTGAGTTTCTCATTTTTATAGATTAAAAAAGAACTGAGACCCAGAAAGGTTAGTTAAGAGACCTGTGGTCAAGTAATGGTGGGTTGAGGAATCACATACAACTTTCTTAACGCCAATCTTTTATTCTTTATCTCTTAGTAAATTCAAAAACAAAGGACTTAATAAATAAATAAACTACCCCAGGGAGAGCAAAAAAAACAAACAAGGAGTTTGGAATATATGAATAAAATGTGAATACAATCTGGCAATTTTCTTTACATATTGAATTGCGTAGCCTGTAAAAGAATATTGCTTCAAGTAAAAATCAAACCTCTATCTTTTAAAAATCTGTCAGAGAACAAAATGGAATTACTCGAAAATACTTTTATCCCAGAAATAACTTGTGTAATTTTCTGGGTTTAAAAAACAAATGAAAGGCCTAAAACAATAAAGTGTAACTGAACATAAAAGAAAAACTCGAACATAAATTGAATAGTTAGGTGGGAAATGTCGTTTATCAATATGAAGCGTCCTCTGGAAAAGATGTCAATAATGGCTAATAAAAGCGGTTGCAAAGCACTTCTGAATATAAAATGTCATACAAAATTATGAATGATGACCATCACTGCAATTATAGTTTTTAATTAGCACTCCTCATATTAAAAAGCACTCACATAAAAAATTCAGAGAATTATAAAGACATTAATACTGACAACATACCAAAAAGACAGCAAATATTGAATATTTATAATGAATCATAGAATGATCCAAACTCATATACAATTTTATGAAATTAGAATAATAGCTTCTCCTTTTATTCTTTCTATATGTTAATCAACTTATACAATGTCTTGAATAATGGGAAATATCCTTCTTAAAATATTGGCATAAAAATAATCTAGTCTTTTTTCCCTCAGCTTTATCTTTTTATTCTCTCAACTTTATTATGTAAAGATTCAAAGATGTAGGCAAACACATCACTGGAGCAAGATACCTCCACATGCCACCTCTTTATTAGATAATTATTAAAAGATTATTATTACATGAGACTCATGTGCTATGTCAAACGAGTCTAAGATACACAGACATGAGCATTTTATTTCTTTATTTTGCCTACATAAAGATTTAATGATCTTACTGTATTGACCACAATTGATTGGATTAGCAATGATGATGTGTAAATAGAACCATTTATAGGCTAGATGCAAGAAGTCCTGTAGCCTATAAGGTGACCTGGTATAAGCATTTTTCCCATTAGAAAAATCTTTGTAAAATACGATCTTAAGAAATTTAGTTTAGATACACAAAAGGATCACAGACAATGTAGAGGCAAATTAAGTAAAAGCTAAAAGTTAACACAGAGCAAGTCAATAAAGAAGGATATTTAGAAAAATTCAGAGGTAAGAGAAGTTGAGACATTAAGTCACTAGGGTAGTAAATATCAGGTGTCCATTTGAAAAACAGACTGGGTAACTAGAGCCTCAGCTGAGTTTGTGAAATTACTGCTGAGACACTACAGTTGCTGTTAAATCCAAAATTGCAATGATATACTTCGGCTGTTTGTGAGAATTGACTCTGACTCTTAATATTTTTTTTGTTTCCTTACATTTTTGTCTTTATCTACTAATAAGTCCTATCCCTGGAAATTACCTGCATGTATCTTTGGGCCTTGTGAACTGAAAGACACCAAAACAAACTCCTTGATACTCCATGGTTTTACACATTTTCAGCTCTTTCAAGTGTCTTATGCTACTTGTCTCAGAACTGGAAATGTGATATAACTCTAACTCTGGTCCTCAAATAGAGGAGATATCATACCCTTTTTTTTAATGAAATATTTATTAAGAAATTAATTATAGTCCCACTCCAGGATGATATAATTCATGTCCAATAGGGGAAAAATCAAGTTGTTATAAATAATAATACAACGTGTTATGTGCTATAGTAGATCATACTTTTAATGATGTGACAACAAAAAGGTAAATAACCCTTTTTAGTGAGTCAGGAGAGGGTAATAGGAACTATAAATTTATGCTTGATCTAAAGCAAATATGTAGGAAAATAGATATGCTCATGAGTAAGTGGTGACTTATCATGGAACTTTTATTCTTTGTCAGAGAGATATTCAGAGTTAAGGGGTTGTGAAAGGAGGATAATATTTTTTAAAAAGTGGTGGATAACCATCAGTGTTTGCATTTTATGTAAAGAGAAGAAAACAGAAAAATAGAGACCTCAAGTTATTTTTATTTGACTGGATAACATAGCTTTGCTACAAAACGATCCTACCATTTTAGGTCATTTGTAAAAGAAGAACTAGTTTGTGCAATGCTTTGAACTATGTGTTACTCCATAGCTAGGTATTGTTGCCGTGTTAAATGTGTTTCTTTTGAATCCTCTCTTTTATGGCCTTTTATAGACTTAATTGATTTCAATTGACTATATTGGAGTAATATGTTAGTGGTTTTGATTTAAAAAAAACCCTCAAATAGTAAAGAAAAACACTGATAAACATGATGAATAACTATTCCCAAAAGTATGGATGAATCTCATAAAAGTAATGTAGAGAAAAATAAGCATAAAAATAATACATAGTCTGTGACATCATTTATGAAAAGTTGGCAAAGCTGTATTTTAGAACACATTTATAGGAATCAAGATATTAAAAAAAAAAGTAAACAAAAAATAGATTAAAAGGAGGATAGTGGTTACCTATATGAGGAGGGAGGATGTATCAGTCTAGGAGTAAACAGAGAACATTGGGCATTGCTTGTTTTTTTTTTTGTTTGTTTTTTGTTTTTAACTTAGGTGGTGATTACAAGAGTAATCCTTTTAAAATTATTTTTAAGTGTTGCATATATGTTTTATGTACTTTTATGCATGTGTACATTACAGTTAAAATTTTTAAAAAATCGAGAGAATTAAGTTACTTAGTGTTTCAGTGTGTATAAGCAGTTGATCAAAATTCATTTCCTCTTCTTTCTGGAGAAATCTTATGCTTAATTTCTCAGACTTGATTACGGTTAAGAATAGGTATTTAACAACATTCTGAACAATAGAATGTGGGTGGAAGTGATGTGTAGGACTTTAATGATTGGTACATAATTATTTCCCATATGTACTTCTCCATGCTTTTTTTCTCTTTCAGCTGACTTTAATAGAAACAGCACCCAGCAAGACCTTCAAATATACCAGGTGAAGTTGCAAAACCAATAGCATCTTGAATGGTCCTGTATGATTGTGTGTATGCTGGGCAGTTTCTACTGTGTTTAAATATATTAATCTGCTCTAATACACATAATATCTAAAAATATTCAAAAAATTTGAAAAGTAAATTTATAGATTTCATATTGGCCTAAAACTCCCTCTTAACACTTAATTTTCATAGCCACTAAATTAATCATATTTTTAAATTGAAAGCAAATCTAGTGTCAATCTTCACTTTTAGAGATAGCTATACTTTTAGGAAAAAAAATTATTACATAATTTTTATATTATTGTAATCTATTAGAAGCTTTTGGTGTTTTTTGTTATTTTATTTATTTATTTAGTTTTACTTTAAGTTCTGGGATACATGTGCAGAATGTGCAGTTTTGTTACATAGGTGTACATGTGCCATGGTGGTTTGCTGCACCCATCAACCCGTCATTTAGGTTTTAAGGCCCACATGCATTAAGTATTTCTCTTAATGCTATCCTTCCCCTTGCCCCCAACCCCCTGACAGGCCCTGGTGTGTGCTGTTTTCCTCCCTGTGTCCATGTGTTCTCATTGTTCAACTTCTACTTATGAATGAGAACATACAGTGTTTGGTTTTCGGTTCCTGTGTTAGTTTGATGAGAATGATGGTTTCCAGCTTCATCCATGTCCCTGCAAAGGACATGAACTCATTCTTCTTTATGGCTGCATAGTATTCCATGGTGTATATGTGCTACATTTTCTTTAACCAGTCTGTCATTGATGGATATTTGGTTTGTTTCTAAGTCTTTGCTATTGTAAATACTGTGGCAATAAACATACATGTGCCTGTGTTATAAAGTAGAATGACTTATAATCATTTGGGTATATACCCAGTAATGGAATTGCTGGATCAAATGGAATTTCTGGTTCTAGATTCTTGAAGAATTGCCAGACTGTCTTCCACAAGGGTTGAACTAATTTGCATTTTCACCAAAAGTGTAAGAGCATTTGCATTTTTTCACATTCTCTCCTGCATCTGTTGTTTCCTGACTTTTTAATGATCTCCTTTCTAACTGATGTAAGATGTTATCTCACTGTGGTTGTGATTTGCATTACTCTAATGACCAGTGATGATGATATTTTTTTCGTGTTTGTTTATTGCATAATGTCTTCTTTTGAGAAGTGTCTGTTCATATCCTTCACCCACTTTTTGATGAGGTTGTTTGCTTTTTTCTTGTACATTTGTATAAGTTGCTTGTAGATTCTGGATATTAGACCTTTGTCTGAGGAATAGATTACAAACATTTTCTACTGTTCTATAGGTTGCCTGTTCACTCTGATGATAGTTTCTTTTACTGTGCAGAAGCTCTTTAGTTTAATTACATGTCATTTGTCAGTTTTGGCTTTGTTGCAATTGCTTTTGGTGTTTTAGTCATGAAGTCCTCGCTCATGCCTGTGTCCTGAATGATAATGCCTAAGTTTTCTTCTAGAGTTTTTATAGTTTTAGATATTTCATTTAAGTCTTTAATCCATTTTGGGTTAATTTTTGTGTAAGGTTTAAGGAAGGAGTCCAGTTTCTGTTTTCTGCTTATGGCTAGCCAATTTTTTCAACACAATTTATTAAATAGGGAATCCTTTCCCATTGCCTGTTTTTGTCACGTTTGTCAAAGATCAGATGGTTGTAGATGGGTGGTGTTATTTCTGAGGCCTCTGTTCTACTCCATTGGTTTATATATCTGTTTTGGTACCAGTACCCTGCCCTTTTGGTTACTGTAGCCTTGTAGTACAGTTTCAATCGGGTGCTGTGATGTCTCCAGCTTTGTTCTTTTTGTTTAGGATTATCTTGGTTATACAGGCTCTTTTTTGATTCCATGTGAAATTTAAAGTAGTTTTTTCCAATTCTTTGAAGAAGGTCAATGGTAGCTTGATGGGAATAGCAATTAATCTGTAAATTACTTTGGGCAGTATGGACATTTTCATGATATTGATTCTTCCTATCCATGACTAGGGAATGTTTTTCCATTTATTTGTGTCCTATCTTATTTCCTTGAGCAGTGGTTTGTAGTTCTTGAAGAGGTCCTTCATGTCCCTTGTAAGTTGTATTCCTAGGTATTTTATTCTCTTTGTAGCAATTATGAATGAGAGTTCACTCATGATTTGGCTCTCTGACTATTGTGTATAGGAATGCTTGCAATTTCTGCACATTTATTTTGTATCCTGAGACTTGGCTGAATTTGTTTATCACCTTAAGGAATTTTTAGGTTGAGACGATGAGGTTGTGTAAATATACAAACATGTCATCTGCAAACAGAGACAATTTGATTTCCTCTTTTCCTATTTGAATATCCTTTATTTCCTTCTCTTACCTCATTGCCCTGGCCAGAATTCTAACACTGTGTTGAACAGGAGTGGTGAGAAGGGGCATCCTTGTCTTGTGCTGGTTTTCAAAGGGAATGCTTCCAACTTTTGCCCATTCAATGTGATATTGTCTATGGGTTTGTCATTAATAGCTCTTATTATTTTGAGATATGTTTCATCAATACCTACTTTATTGAGTGTATTCAGCATCAACAATGTTGAATTTTATCAAAGGTCTGTTCTGTATCTATTGAGATAATTACGTAGCTTTTGTCTTTGGTTTTGCTTATGTGATGGATTATGTTTATTGATTGGCATACATTGAAGAAGACTTATGCTCCAGGGATGAAGCCAACTTGATGGTGGTGTATAAGAATTTTGATGTACTATTGGATTTGGTTTGCTAGTATTTTATTGAGGATTTTCACATCCATGTTCATTAGGGATATTGGCCTGAAATTTTCTTTTTTTGTAGTGTCCTTGCCAGGTTTTGGTATCAGGATGATGCTGGTCTCACAAAATTAGTTAGGGAGGAGTCCCTCTTCTTCTATTGTTTGGAATAGTTTCAGAAGGAATGGTACCACCTCCTCTTTGTACCTCTTGTAGAATTCAGCTATGGATCCATCTGGTCCTGGGCTGCTTTGGGTTGGTAGGCTATTAATTACTGCCTCAATTTCAGAACTTGTTTTTCATCTATTCAGGGGTTCTACTTCTTCCTGGTTTAGTCTTGAGAGGGTGTAAGTGTCCAGGAATTTATCCATTTCTTCTAGATTTTCAAATTTATTTGCATAAAGGTGTTTATAGTATTCTTTCTCGGTAGTTTGTATTCCTGTGGGGTCAGTGGTGATATCCCTTTATTCTTTTTTTATGGTGTCTATTTAATTTTTCTCTATTTTCTTCTTTATTAATCTGACTAGTGTTCTATTTTGTTAATCTTTTCAAAAAAACAGCTCCTGGATTCATTGATTTTTTTTAAGGGCTTTTGTGTCTCTATCTCCTTCAGTTCTGCTTTGATCTTATTTCTTGTCTTCTGCTAGCTTTTGAATTTGTTTTCTCTTGTTTCTCCAGTTCTTTTAATTGTGATGTTAGAGTGTCAATTTTAGAACTTTCCCACTTTCCAGTGTGGGCATTTAGTGCTATAAATTTCTCTCTAAACACTGCTTTAGCTGTGTCCCAGAGATTCTGGTATGTTGTGTCTTTGTTCTCATTTGTTTCAAAGAACTTATTTATTTCTGCTATAAATTCGTTTTTTACCCAGTAGTCACTCAGGAGCATGTTGTTCAGTTTCCATGTAGTTGTGCAGTTTTTAGTGAGTTTCTTCATCCTGAGTTCTAATTTGATTGCACTGTGGTCTGAGACTGTTTGTCATGATTTCCTTTCTTTTGCATTTGCTGAGGAGTGTTTCACATCCAATTATGTGGTCGATTTTAGAATAAGTGCTATGTGGTGTTAGGAAGAATGTATATTCTGTTAACTTGGGGTGGAGTGTTCTGTAGATGTCTATTACATCTGCCTGGTCCAGAGCTGAGTTCAAGCCCTGAATATCCTTGTTAGTTTTTTGTCTCGTTGATCTGCGTGATATTGACAGTGGAGTGTTAAAGTTTGGCACTGTTATTGTGTGGAAATATAAGTTTCGTTCTAGGTCTCCAAGAACTTGTTTTATGAATCTGGGATCTTCTGTATTGGGTACATATGTATTTGAGATAGTTACCTCTTCATGTTGCATTGCTCCCTTTACCATTACATAATTCCCTTCTTTGTCTTTTTTGATCTTTGTTGATTTAAAATCTGTTTTATCAGAGACTAGAATTATAACCCTTGCTTTTTTTTGCTTTCCATTTCCTTGGTAAATATTCCTCCATCCCTTTATTTCAAGCCCATGTGTGTCTTTTCATGTGGCATGGGTCTCCTGAATACAGCACACCAATAGGTCTTGACTCCATCCAATTTGCCAGTCTGTGTCTTTTAATTGGGGCATTTAGCTCCTTTACATTTAAGGTTAATATTGTTATGTGTGAATTTGATCCTGTCATCATGCTGCTAGCTGGTTATTTTGCACTTTAGTTGATGAAGTTTCTTCATAGTGACATTAGTCTTTATATTTTGGTATGTTTTTGCGGTGGCTGGTATCAGTATTTCCTTTCTGTATTTAGTGTTTCCTTCAGGAGCTCTTTTAAGGCAGACCTGGTGGTGACAAAATCCCTCAGCATTTGCTTGTCTGCAAAGAATTTTATTTCTCTTTCGCTTATGAAGCTTAGTTTGGCTGGACATGAAATTCTGGGTTGAAAATTCTTTTCTTTAAGAATATTGAATATTGGCCCCCACTTTCTTCTGGCCGGTAGAGTTTCTACTGAAAGATCCACTGTTAGACTGATGGGCTTCCCTCTGTAGGTAACCTGACCTTTCTGTCTGGCTGCCGTTAACATTTTTTTTCCCTTCATTTTAACCTTGGTGAATCAGAAGATTATGTATCTTGGGGTTGCTCCTCTTGAGGAGTATCTTAGTGGTGTTCTCTGTACTTTCTGAATTTGAATGTTGGCCTATCTTACTAGGCTGGGGAAATTCTCCTAGATAATATCCTGAAGTGAGTTTTCCAACCTGGTTTCATTCTCCCTGTCACTTTCAGGTATACCAATTAATCATAGGTTTGGTCTTTTCACATAGTTCCATATTTCCTGGAGGCTTTGTTAATTCTTTTTCATTCTTTTTTCTCTAATCTTGTCTTCACACCTTATTTCAGTAAGTTGATCTTCAATCTCTGATATCCTTTCTTCATCTTGATCTTCAGCTATTGATACTTCTGTATGTTTCACGAAGTTATCATGCTGTGTTTTTCAGCTCCATCAGGTCATTTACGTTTTTCTCTAAACTTGTTATTCTAGTTTTATCAGTTCCTGTAACTTTTTATCAAGGTTCTTAGTTTCCTCGCATTGAGTTAGAACATGCTTCTTGAACTCGCTGGACTTTGTCTTTACCCACCTTCTAAAACCTGCTTCTGTCAATTAATCAAACTCATTCTCCCTCCAGTTTTGTGCCCTTGCTGGTGAGGAGTTGTGATCCTTTGGAGGAGAAGAGATATTGTGTTTTTTGGAGTTATCAGCCTTTTCGTGCTGATTTTTGCTCATGGTCGTGGGTTTGTCTCCCTTTGATTGTTGATGCCGAGGACCTTTGGATGGGGTTTTTTGTGTGGGTATCCTTTTTGTTAATGTTTATGTTTTTGTCTTCTATTTGTTGGTTTTCCTTCTAACAGTCAGGCCCCTCTTCTACATGTATGCTGGAGTTTGCTGGAGGTCCACTCCAGATCCTGTTTGCCTGGGTATCACCAGTGGAGACTGCAGAACAGCAAAGATTGCTGCCTGATCCTTCCTCTGGAAGCTTCATCCCAGAGGGGCATCTGCAAGATGCCAGGTGGAGCTGTCCTCTATGAAGTGTCTGTTGACCCCTCCTGAGAGGTGTCTCCCAGTCAGGGGGCCCAGGGATTAGGGACCCACTTGAGGAGGCAGTCTGTCCCTTAGCAGAGCTCACGCACTGTGCTGGGAGATCCACGGCTCTCTTCAGAGCCCATAGGCAGGAATGTTTAAGCCTGCATAAGCTGGACCTACAGTTGCCCCTTCCCCCAGGTGTTCTGTCCTAGAGAGATGTCAGTTTATCTAGGAGCCCCTGACAGGGGCTGCTGCCTTTCTTTCAGACATGCCCTGACCATTGAGGAGGAACTAAAGAGGCAGTCTGGCCACAGCTGCTTTGCCATGTTGCAGTGGGTTCTGCCCAGTCCGAACTTCCCGGCAGCTTTGTTTACACTGAGGGAAAAGCTACCTACTCAAGCCTCAGTAATGGTGGATGCACCTTTCCCCACCAAGCTCAAACGTCCTAGATCAACTTCAGACTGCTGTGCTGGCAGCAGAAATTTCAAACCAGTGGATCTTAGCTTGCTGGACTTCATAGGGGTGGGACCCACTGAGAAAGACCACTTGGCTGCCTGACTTCAATCCCCTTTCCACGGGAGTGAATGATTCTGTCTGGTTGGGGTTTCAGGCACCACTGATGTATGGGGGAAAAAAAAAAAAAAACCCTCAGCTAGCTCAGTGTCTGCCCAAATGCCACCCAGTTTTGTGCTTGAAACCCAGGACCCTGGTGATATAGGCAAACGATGGAATCTCCTGGTTTGTGGGTCGCAAAAACCATGGGAAAAGCATAGTATCTGGACTGGAAAGCGCAGTCCCTCATGGCTTCCCTTGGTTAGGGGACAGAGGTCCCCAGGCCCTTGCAACTTCCTGGCTGAGGCAACACCTCACCCTGCTTCTACTTGCCCTCTGTGGGTTGCACCCACTGTCTAACCAGTCCCAGTGAGATGAATCAGGTACCTCAGTTGGAAATGAATAAATCATCCACCCTCTGCATTGGTCTCACTGCGAGCTGCAGACTGGAGCTGTTTCTATTCGGCCACCTTGGAAACCTATTAGAAGTTTTTAAGTATCTCAGGGAACACAGCAGAATTAATGTTGAGTCATTCAACACTTATAAAATTTATCAGACTGTTTAAATATCTTAAATAATGCAGGCAATTAATTTGTACAATATTGTAAAAGTTCTAGAAAAATCAACTTTTCAAAAACACTGGCACATTTGGAATATTTTGATTCCAATCTTCTGTTCATGTCACATTGAAAATTGATGTGGTCATATATTTTAGCATTCAACTTATGTGTATATATATTTGTGAATATTTGTTATTATTAATGATATTGTCATAAATAAAAAGTTTAGTCAGAATATTTTAGCACAGAAATGTAAATTTGGTTATGAACAAAATTGTCATGCATGCAACTAAATTTTTATTCTTGTTGTAACTGCAAATAATCACCCAGAAGAAATCCAGTTTCATTTGGATTTTAAAAATATTTGTGGGATGCTCAAAGTTGAGATTTTTTAAACCAGCAAAATGCTGGGCTTCTCCTATTTGGAACTGAAAGAGGCTTGAGGCAGCAATAAGTTACTTTTATTTATTTATTTTTTATTTTTGTGGGTATATAATGGGTGTATATGTTCATGGGGTACATGAGAAGTTTGATATAGGCATGTAATATAGAATAGTCACATCGTGTGGGAATGGGGCATCCATCCCCTCAAGTATTTATTCTTTGTGTCATAAGCAATCCAATCACACTTTTAATTATTTTAAAGTGTACAATTAAATTATTATTGACTGCAGTCACCCTGTTGTGCTATCCAATATTAAGTCTTGTTCAACCTTTTAATCTTTTTTTCTTATACACCCTAAAAATCTGTACAATACTTGCTTCATTACTAGCAGTCCCAGACTCTGGCCACCATCCTTCTACTATGGATCTCTGTGAGTTCAATATTTTTTATTTTTAGATCCCACAAATAAGTGAAAGCAAATAATGTTTGCCTTTCTATGCCGTCTTATTTCACTTAGCCTAATGACCTCAAGTTCCATCCATGTTTTTACAAATTACAATATGTCATTATTTTTTATGGATAAGTAGTGCTCCATTGTGTATAAGAACGACATATTTCTTAACCATTTATCTGTTGTTGGACAAATTGATTCAAAATCTTCGCTACTGTGAACAGTGCTGCCACAAACACAACAGTGCAGACAAATCTTCACTATACTGATTTCCTTTCTTTTGAATATATATGCAGCAGTAGGATAGCTGGATCATATGGTAGCTCTAGTTTTAGTTTTTGAGGAACCTCCACACTATTGTGATAGTGGTTGTACTAATTTACATTCCCACCAACAGTGTACGAGGGTGCCATTTTCTCCACATCCTGGCCTGCATTTGTTATTGCCTGAAATTTGGATAGAAGTCATTGTAACGGGGATGAGGAAATGAAAACCTGGAGTTTTCATTTGCATTTCTGTGATGAACAATGATGTTGAGCACCTTTTCATATTCATGTTGGCCATTTATAGGTCTTCTTTTGAGAAATGTCTACTCAAATATTTGACCCATTTTTAAATCAGATTAGTAGATTTTTTTCAATAGGGTTGTTTAAGCTCCTTATATATTCTGGTTATTAACCCCTTGTCAGATGAATATAAAATATTTTCTTCCATTTTGTGGGTTGTTTCCTCATTTTGTTGATTGTTTTCTTTGTCGTGCAGAAGGTCATAATTTGTTGTGATCCTCTTTGTTTTCCTTTGCTTTGGGTGCCTATGCTTGTGGGATGTTATTTAAGAAGTTTTTGCCCAAACCAGTGTTCTGGAGAGTTTCTCCAATGTTTTCTAATAGTAGTTTTATAGTTTGAGGTCTTATATTTGAGCCTTCAATGCATTTTGATTTGACTTTCATACATGGTGAGAAATAGGTGTTTACCTTCACTCTTCTGCATATGTGTATTCAGTTTTCTCAACACCATTTACTGAAGAGACTGCCTTTGACCCAGTTTATGTTGTAGGCTCCTTTGTCAAAAAGGAGTTCACTGTAGGTATGTGGATTTGTTTCTGAATTCTCTATTCTTGTTCATTGGTCTATGTGTCTGTTTCTATACAAGTATTAGTAATATATTGTTTCTGTTACTATATCTCTGTAGTATAATTAGAAGTCAGGTAATGTGATTTCTCCAGTTTTGTTCTGGGTTTTTGTAATTCCATATAATTTGTAGCATTTTTTTTGTGTGTGTGTGAAGAATGTCATTGGTATTTTAATAGGAATTGCATTGACTCTATAGATTACTTTGGCTAGTATGGACATTTTAATAACATTGATTTTTCCAATTTATGAACATGTAATGTTTTTCTATTTTTTTGGTGTCCTCTTCAATTGTTTTCATTAATGTTTTATAGTTTTCATTATAAATATTTTTCACTTTGGATAAGTTATTTCCCAGGTATTTAATTTTTGAGGCTGTTATAATTGGATTACTTTGTAAAATTCTTTTTTCAGATTGTCCACTATTGTCATATAAAAATGTTACTTATTTTTGTACTTGGATTTTGTATCCTGCAAATTTACTGAATTTATCAGTGCTAATAAGTTCCTTTGTATGTAGTCTTTAGGTTTTTCCCAACGTAAGATTATTTCACCTGCAAACAAGGGCAATTTGAAATTTTTATTTCAAATTTGGAATGAAAATTGGAAAGAAATTTTTATTTATTTCACTCATCTTATTGCTGTAGCTAGGAGTTCCATCACTATGTTAATAACAGTGGTAAAAATGGGTATCCTTGTTGTGTTCCAGCTCTTAGAGGAAAGGGCTTTTCCCATTGAGTATTACACTATCTGTGGCTCTGTTCTATATGGCTGTTACTTTGTTGAAGTATCTTCCTTCTATACCCATTTTTTGAGAGTTTTTATCATGAAAGGATGTTGAGTCTTATCAAATGCCTTTTCAGAAACAATTAAAGTGATCATATAGTTTTTATCCTTCATTCTGTTAATATGATGTATCCTTTGATTATTTTGCATATGGTGAACTATCTTTGCATCCCAGGGATAAATCTTACTTGATCATGATAAGTAATCGTTTTAACGTATTGTTGAATTTGGTTTACTGGATAGTTGAGGATTTTTGTAACAATATTTATCATATATATTGGGCTGTCACCATCTATCTTTGATGCGTCTTTGTCAGGTTTTGGTATCAAGGTAATACTGGCCCCATAGAATGAATTTGGACATATTTCCTTCTCCTCTGTTTTTCAGAATAGTTTAAGTAGGATTGCTATTAGTTATTCTTTCAATGTTTGGTAGAATTCAGCAGTTAAGCCATTGTGTCTCAGGCTTTTCTTTATTGAGGGACATTTTATTATGGCTTTGATTTTATTGCTTGTTAATGGTCTGTTCAGATTTTGGATTTCTTCTTGGTTCAATTTTGGTCGATTTTATTCATCTAGAAATGTGTCCATTTCTTTTATGATTTCCAATTTATTTTCATGTAGTTGCTTAGGGTAGCTTCTAATGATCCTTTGACTTTCTGTGGTATCAGTTGTGGTCTCCTTTGTTATCTCTGATTTTATTTTTTGGGATCTTGTCTTTTTTCTTTTATTCTGGCAAAAAGTTGGTCAACTTGTTTAACTTTTCAAAGAACCAACATTTGGTTTCACTGACCTTTTGTATTGTTATCTTCATTTCAATTCAATTTATTTCTTCTTTGATCTTTATTATTTCTTTTCTTCTACTAATTTTGGGTTTGGTTTGCTCTTGCCTTTCTAATTATTTCAAGTGCATTGGCAGAGTTTTTTTAAAAAGTTTTTTTGTTATTTTTTGATGTAGGAATGTATAGCTATAAACCTTCCTTTTAGTACTCTTTGTGCTGTGTCTCATAGGCTTTGGTATGTTCTGTTTCCATTATCATTTGTTTTAAGTAATTTTTAAATTTTATTTTTAATTTTTTCATTGACACACTATTATTCAGGAATCTATTGCTTAATTTCCATGTATTTTTACAGTTTCCAGAATTCCCTGTTATTAATTTCTGGTTTTATTCCACTGTGGTTAGAAAAGATACTTGATATTATTTCAAATTTTTTGAATGTTTTAAGACTTATTCTGTTTCCTAACATGATCTTTTCTGGGGAATGATCCACATGCTGGGGGGAAAAATGTGGATTTTATAGCCTTTGTATGAAATGTTCTGTAAATATATATTATGTCATTTGGTCTATAATGCAGATTAAGTTTGGTGTTTCTTTGTCCATTTCCTGTCTGGAAGATCTTTCCAGTGCTGAAAGTGGGGTGTTGAATTCTTGCAGACTCATAGAAGTATCACCTTGATGGTCTTGGATAAGTTTCAGGAGCCTTCTCTGGATTACCAGGTAGAAACTCTTATTATTTTCTCTTATTTTCTCCCAAACAAATAGAATCTCTCTCTGTTCTGAGTCACCTGGAGCTGGGGGTTTAGTGATACAAGTATCTCTGTTTCCATTACCGTTAGGACTCTACTTGAATCCAGAACAGCATTGGATTTCACATAAGCCTGTTTTAACTACTCCCTGGCTACTACCTATGTTCTCTCGAAGCCATGGTGCTCTACACTAGCATCTGGCAAAGCCAGCCAGGCCTATGTCTCTCCCTTTGGCATGATGAGTTTCTCTAGGCCCTGGGCAGTTCCAGAGATGCCACCTAGAAACTGGAAACCAACTATAAAAACCTTAGAAGACTGCTTGGTGTTCTATTGTACTGCAGCTGAGAAGGCACTCAAACCACAGGATGCAGTCCTTCCCATATCACCTACCTTTCCAAAGACAAAGGAGTCTCACTCCATGGCCACTGCCACCGCAGGCCAACAGGGGGAATTGCCAGGCTACCACCAAAGTTCTCTTAAGGCTCGAGGACTCTTCAGTCTGTTTGTGGTAAATGCTACCTGGACTTGGACTCACAATTCAAAGCTGTGGGCTTCTGTCTGGTTCAGGGCATGTCCAAAAATGTCATCCAAGAGCCAAGGCCTGGAATCAGGGACCCCAAGAGCCCACTTGGTGCTCTACTCCTCTGTGGCTGAGCTGGTACCGGAGGTGCAAGGCGAAGTTCTCTTTACTTTTCTCACCATTTTTCTCAAGCAGAAATCTTGCCCAGTGGCCACCACGGGAATGTGCTGAGTCTCACTTCAAGCCAGCAAGTCTCAGAGTCTTACCCAAGGCCCTTGATGTAGTACCTATATATCACTGCCGGTTATTCATGGTCCAACGGCTTTTCTGTTATCAAGTGACAAAGCCTACAAGGTCTGGCTCTTCCCTTCCAGGCAGTGGGTTCTCTTCTTTCCCAGGGTGTCTTTGGAAAGGTCTTCTAGAGAGGGGGCCTCACAACTGTAACCATTGGGCTGTCCTGCTGTGGCTGAGGTGGTATCTGTGATTCAAGACAAAGTCCTCCCCACATTTTCCTCTCTTCTCCTTAAGCAGTAAGAAGGTATCTCTTTTACAGCTGTAAGCTATACAGCCTGGGGTTAAGAAAGGGTTAATGCCAGGATTCCCTTAGCCATTCCCTCTGCGGTCTCAGTAGGGTTGCATGCCCCCTGCTTGTCCTCTGGCTCTGGGTCCAGGTCAGCACTATGACTTGCCTAAGAGTTGGAGTCTTTGTGGCCTAGGCTTTCTTTCAAGTTTATTTAGGACCTCAGGGCACTTTAGCTTGCTGTGATGAGGCTTGCAGAAACTCAAGTTCTGAACATTGGGAGCAGTGACTCCTCTCTGGCTAGGATTGGTTTAAATTCACCCTCCATAGGTTGACATCGATTTGGTCCAGTATGTTTTTTCTGTTGTAACAGGGTAGCTCTGAGTTCACTGCCTTACAATTGCTGAGGTCTCCCTCTCCCCAGTGCACAAAAAACTTTTTTTGCATCATGCTCAGCTGCCAGGGGGAAAGAGGGAGGAGTAGTGTATTAGTTCGTTCTCACACTGCTATATAGAAATACCTAAGACTGGGTAATATATGAAGAAAAATGTTTTAATTGACTCAATCTCTACCACGAGAACAACAAGGTGGAACTATGTTCACACAATCCAGTCACCTCCTACCATGCTCCTCCTCCAGTTTGACATGAGATTTGGTTGGGGACACCAATCTAAACCATATCATCCCACTCTTGAACTTCCCAAATCTCATGTCCTTCTCACATTGCAAAATATAAGCGTCTTGTCGCAACATTACCCCAGCCTTAACTCATTTCAGCATTAACTTTAAAGTTCACAGTTCAAAGTCTCATCTGAGACAGAGAAGTATCTTCTGTCTATGATCCTGTAAAATCTAAAACAAGCTAGTAAGTAACTAAGATACAATTGGGGTACAGGAATGGGGTAAATGCTCCCTTTCCAAATAGGAGAAATTGGCCAAAACAAAGGAGTTACAGGTCCCATGCATGTCTGAAACCCAACAGAGCAGTCACTAAATTTTAAGCCTTCAAAATAATATCCTTTGATTCCATGACTCCAGGCCTCACATCTAGGTCACAATGATGCAAGGGGTGGGATCCTACAGCCTTGGGCAGCTCTGCCTCTGTGGCTTTGCAGGCTATAGCCCCCACAGGTGCTTTTTCAAGATGGCATTGAGTGCCTGCAGCTTTTCCAGACACATAGTGTAAACTGTTATACCATTCTGGAGTCTGGAGGACTACAGGCTTCTCCTATAGTTAAGTGTGAAATAGACTTCCATTTTGCCCCTCTCTTGACTTTCATGCTACTTTTAATTTTTTTTTAATTCCTATGTATGTTATAAGTTCTACAAATCATTATTATTTTTCTTTAAACAGTAATTTGTTTTTTAAATAAATTCCATTACTATTATACAAAGGTATAATTTATGTTTTAGTAAGTGGCTACCATTTCTGGAATTTCTCACCCTTTATGTAGATTTAGATTTCCATTTTGTATCATTTTCCATCTGCCTAAATATATGCTTTAATAGTGTAGCACAGGTCTGCCCATGAAGAATTCTCTGAGTGTTTCCATGCTGAAAAAGTTCATGTTTTGCATGTGTATTTTAAAAATAGTTTACTAAGCATAAAATTAATAGCTTTCTTTCTCTCAAAGACACTGCTTTTTAAAATTTATTCCAGATTGCACTGCCATGGCAAAAATAAACATCCACATTTATTTTTGTTTCTCTATATGTGATGTACCTTTTCTCACCACCCCCAGATTGCCTTTAGAATTTTCTGTTTGATGTTTCTTTAACTACTTGGCTTTTTTTCTATTTTAGCAATTTAGATACTGGATTTTCATAATGTTTGAAAATTTTGGGACAATTATTTTTTCAAATTTTGTTTTTTTCACCCAATCCCTCTCGTATATTCCAGGGACACATTTAATGATTTTCCACAGTTAATTGATAATCCGTTATTTTGTTTTCCTTCAGGTTATTTTCCTGCAAATTTTATTTTAGATAGTTTCTATTGTTATTATTTCAATTTCATTTATGTTTTCAATTGCAATGTCTATTCTTCCATTATTCTCACAAAGTTTATTATTTTTTCCTTCATATCTCATCTCTATTATTTTAATTTAGGGCTTTTGAATGTCTTTACCGTTTCTAGCTTTGAACAGATGGCAATCGGTTATATTAATTGTTTTAATGTCCTTTTCTATTAATTATATTAAATATGCTAGTCAGTTTAGATTGATTCTTATACTCAATATGACTCATGTTTTCCCAATTCTTTGTATGTCTGATAACTTTTTATTAGAGACTAGTCATTGTGAATTTTACCTTTCCTATACTCTAAATATTCTTGAGCTTTGTTCTGGGGCATGGTAAAGTCAATTAAAAATATTTTGGTTATTCTGGGGTTTTAATCTGGTACTAGGTTGTACCAAAGCACTATTTAGTCTAAGGCTATTTTTTTTCCCTTTACTGTGGCTGAACGTCCTATGTGTTCTACTCAATGCCTTGCAAATTACAGGACTGTCTCCTCTGACTTGCAGGAATGTTAACAGCTAGCATCCCCTTGTGAACTCCAAGGTATTTTTCTTCCAGTCTTTTCAGGTTGTTCTTTCCCTGGCCTTGGGTAGTTTCCTCACTTGGGTAAGTACTCAAGTGAACCCCTCGGGGAAACCCTGCACAATTCTTTTCACTTCCCTCTCTTGTTCTGTGTACTTTTTCCTGTGTACTCTGGTCTCCTTGGTCTCCCCAGAATTCCCATTTTCATCTCTGGAAACTGCTTGACTCTGTCTGGCTTCTTCCTCCTTGCACTGTGTCCTAGAACCTCACTAAGGCAGTACACTGAGACAATCATAGGGTTCACCTCATTCGTTTCTCCTTTTTTGTTTGTTCTGTAATATCCAATATCTTGAAAATTATTAATTCACATATTTTGTTGGATTTTTTTCATTGTTTTAGGTGAGAGGCTAAATTTGTTCTCTATTATTCCATATTGGCCAGAAACAGAATAGTAATTTATTCTTATTCACCTTTAGATTATAGGTGCATGGGCTCATATGATCCCTAATTTAAAATTATCTATCTGTTTGGGGAGAGATAATATTAGAAGCTTAAATTTTCCTATCTGGCTAACACCTGTATTGAAGAATAGGAGACATCAGCTCCTTCAGGCTCGGTGTTGTCCCTTTATAGTTCACCATTATATTGTCAATTCTGAGAAAAACCCCTTGTCTCTGATGGGCAAGAAGGCTAGGTTCCCTTTTACAGACCCTCGTTTATTAGGGGAAATGCTTAGTGACTATGCAGCTGTTTAGAAAGCACCAATACCATGCTGTGGTCCGGCACCCTGCCTTTCCCATGTCCACAGCGTCAGCTCCTAATAACGGTGGTTCTCATATAGACCTCCCTTCTATTTTATCTTTTTTCAAGTTCTCCTTTTAAAATAAATTCACAGTTCCTTTCAAAATATTTATTTTAAAAATATGAAAATATTTGCCATCAGTAATCTCATAAGGAGCATTATTTTAAAAAAAGTTTGATATTTTTTCCTTTTCTACTCTCACCCATTCTGCTCAGAAACTTGAAAGGCATGACTTCCAGCAAAACCAGAAAAGATATTTTCTTTTTATGAGTCTTGGACCCTTAGAAAATCTGGGTTTTATTGCTAACCTCTATTTTTTTTTAATTTTAATTGCTCTGTGTCATTATGGTTAAATTCTTCCCTAAACATGTCTGAAACACAGAAGTTAATTATTTCATATTTCGGTGGAATTATCCCAAGACCTAGCCAGTGTATTTTGGATCATCTGAAAGCAATGAAATTTGTAAGTTAAGAAAATTAGATATTTAGGCAAAACTGTTGATACTCTACTAGGACAGATCACAGTCATACACATTTATCTTAAAAGCAGAAAGTTCACCCCCAAAAATATTTATTTATTTTTTCTATAAATGTTTTGGTATATTTATTCAAAGTAGTTTTATTTTTTAATTACATAGTTTTAATTTTCCACTTGGAAGATGACTATTCTGAATACAAATTTATTTTCAAGATACAGTCCTCTGAATACTATATTTAAAAAATCCAATTAACTTGCACAAATTATAGTGCTCTAAGGGCATTCTTCTTTTTCAGAGGAGAAACCTATAAAAACAAAAATTAACACTCACAAATGAAAAAGTAGTTGCACAGATTTCATTTTTTCCTATTGATTTACTTTCTTCTACCAACAAAATCTCTCTCAGTGCATTCTTGTTTCCTATTTCTAGAATTTGTAATTGAAGATTCAAGTATTTCTCAGCTCTCTTTTTAACCCTTCAACCACAAAGCTTGATAGTTATTGCAGAATATGCTTAGAAGAAAGCAAACCTGTGGTACTTCAGGGACTTTCCTCTCTCACCTTTCCTATCTTAGATGTTAAGACTGAGCATTTTGATTGTGTTTCTTATCAGTTAAACTTCTAAAGTAGTGGTTTACTATTTCAGTTTCTTCTCAAAGGCTTGTGGTACTTTTAACAGATTCCTTTTTCAAATTAAGACAAAGTTTAATATTGACTATGGCACAGATAGAATAAAACTTTTCTGTATTTATGCTACTTATTGTTTTTTAAGCCAGTCTACTGGAAAAAATACTAGAAAAATATTTTATGTATTAGGTGGACTCTTAATTTTCAAGGAATAAAAAGCATTCTCAGAATATTTCAATGAAAATGATTTTATTATGAGAAAACATGAGGAAATGAGGTTTACAGGTGCTGAAATATCTTTTATTTTCTGTCTTTGCCTTCTTTCTTTTTCTTTCTTTCTTTCTTTCTTTCTTTCTTTCTTTCTTTCTTTCTTTCTCTTTCTCTCTTTTTTGTTTTTGTTTTTTTTTGTTTGTTTTTGCTTTCTTTCTTTTTTTGAAACACGGTTTTACTCTGCTGTCCAGGCTGAAGTACAATGGCATAATCACAGCTCACTGCAGCATCGACCTCCCAAGTTCAAGTGGTGGGAGGGTTCTCCCACCTCAGCCTCCTGAGAAGCTGAAACCACAGGTGCACATCATTATACCCAGCTATTTTAAAAAAATATATATTTTTAGTAGATATGAGGTTTCTCTGTGTTGCACAGGCTGGTCTCAAATTCCTTAGGTCAAGCAATCCACCCCCATCAGCCTCCCAAAATGCTTGTATTACAGGCGTGAGCCACTACACTCAGCCTGAAGTATCTTCCATGAAATAATAGAAAAAATTAAAATACAAAACACGTGAAAAATTAAAAATAAAAATACATGGAAAATTTAGAAATTTGCACTATATAATTTCACTACACAAATTTATTTTTAATCTTTGTGTGGAATTTAAATAATACAAACACAAATAACTATAAATCTATGTTCATGTGTATGCAACATATGAAAATGTAATTTATGACATTAATAACAAAGTGTGTGGGAAACTGATATTGTAAATGAGTAGAATTTAAGCTTTAAAAGGTTTTATGCAATTGCAATCATAACAAAGAAAACATGGATGAATTACATACAAAGAGAATGAAAAAGAATTCAAGTCAAGTCACTACAAAACAATCCAAAGAAACACAAAGAAAGGCAGTAGCAGAAGACATGAGGGACAAAAAACAAAAACAAAAAACGTATACAAAAAAATAACAAAATATCCTTAGCAAATCCTTCTTTATTAATAATTTCTTTAAGTGAAAATGATTAAATCCCTCAATCACAAGCTATAGATTGGCAGAATGGGTAAAAAAGGGAATACAATTGTATGCTATCTACGGAAGACTCACTGTAACTGAGGAAACACACATAAGCTGAAAGAAAAAAGGATGAAAAAGGATATCTCATGGAAATGGTAACCAAAAATGATTAGGAATACTTATACTAATGTCACATAAAATAGACTTAAAGTTAGAAATTGTTACAAGCAACAAAAAAATACATTGTATTTGATGGTTGCAAAAGTAATTGTGGTTTTTGTCATTATAAGTAATGGCAAAAAACCGCAATTACTTTTGTGTCAATCTAATACAATGATAAAAGGGTGAATTCATTAAGAAGATATAACATTATAAAAATTTATGCACTAAGCATCAGAGTCCCTAAATATATAAAGCAAGCTTTGACAGAATAAAAGGGAGACATTCAGCAACACAATAATAGTAAGAGGCTTCACCTCTCCACTTTCAATAATGGATAGAACAACAAAGGATCAGTAAGAAAATAAAGAACCTGAACAACACTATAGACCAATTTTACCTGACATTCCAATCAAACAAAATAATGCACATTCTTCTCAAGTGTACTTGGAACATTCTCCAGAGTAGACCACATGTTAGGCCAAAAAACAAGTCCTAACCAATTGTTTGAAAGATAGTAATTATACAAAATATATTTTCTCATCACAATGGACCTGAACTATAAATCCATATCAAAAGTAAAACAAGTATCTGTGAATGTGTAGAAATTAAACAACACACTCCTAAGCAACTAATAAGTCAAACATTATATCACAAAGGAAATTAGAAATTTTTTTTTTTTTTTTTTTTTTTGAGGCAGAGTCTCTCTCTGTCGCCCGGACTGGAGTGCAGTGGCCTGATCTCAGCTCACTGCAAGCTCCGCCTCCCGGGTTTACGCCATTCTCCTGCCTCAGCCTCCGGAGTAGCTGGGACTACAGGCGCCCGCCACCTCGCCCGGCTAGTTTTTGTATTTTTAGTAGAGACGGGGTTTCACTGTGTTAGCCAGGATGGTCTCGATCTCCTGACCTCGTGATCCGCCCGTCTCGGCCTCCCAAAGTGCTGGGATTACAGGCTTGAGCCACCGCGCCCGGCCAGAAAATATCTTGAGACAAAAGAAAATGAAAGCATATCAAAATTTATGAAATAAATTGAAAAGAGTGCTGAGAAGCAAGTTTATATCTGTAAATATGTTCATTAAGAAAGAAGGTCCAAAATCAACAACCTAACTTTATATCTCTCAAGGAAATAGGAAAAAAAAAAAACTAAGTCCAAAGCTAGTATAATAAAGAAAATAATAAAGACTTTAGATAAATTTAACAGAAAATAGTAAAACAACTAAAAATTCAATGCAACGAAACATGGTTTTTGAAAAGATGAACAATATTGGCAAACTGGTAATTTGACTGACTAATAATAGAAAACTTTAGAATGATTACAATCAGAAATAAAATAAACATTGTAATAAATGTCAGAGAAGTAAAAACGAGTGTAAAAGAACACTATGAACAATTGTATGCCAAAAAAATTGGATAACCTAGAATAAAAAAGTAATTTATAGAAACACTACAAAGCTATCATGAAGGAATAAAAATTCAGAACAAACTGATAACTAGTAAGGAAATTGAATCAATAATCAAGTACCTGCCAACAAGGAGACAGTCCAGGTGACTTCTCTGGAGAATTCTACCTTAATACTTAAAGAAAAAATAACACCAGATCTCTCTGAAAATATTTCAAAGAATTAGAAGGGGAGAGGACACTTCCAAGTTTATTCTATGAGGCTAGTATTACTGTGATACCAAAGCAGACAAAGACACTATAAAGAATGAAATCACCACACCAGGATCCTTAATTAATATTGATACAAAAATCCTCAGAAAATACTAGAAAACCAGATTCAAAACCACGTTAAAATGATTATACACCATAACCATGTTTAATAGATTTCTGGGATGCAAAGATGTTTCAACACACAAAAATTAATAAATGTAATACACTAAATTAGCAGAATAAAGGGAAAAAAAAGACTTGATAATCACAATTGACAGAGAAAAACCATTTAACAAAATTTAAAACCCCTTAATCATCATCATCATCATCATCATCATCATCATCATCATCATCATCATCACACTTAAACTGGAAACAGAAGAAAACTACCTAAAGACAATAAATGCCATGCATGAAAAGATGACAACTGACATGACACTCAATGATGAAAGACTAACCCTTTTCCTCGAAAGTCAGAAACAAGTCAAGGATGCCTTCTCTGTCCTCTCCTATTCGATATAATATTGAAGGTTCTAGTAAAAGGATTTAGAAAAGAAAAAACATAAAAGACATCTAAATTTAAAAGAAAAAAATGAAAATTTCTTGGTTTGCAGATGATGTGATCTTATTTGTAGAAAACCTAAAGATTTCTAAAAAAAAAAAAAAAAAAAAACTGTTAGAACAAAGCAATTCAGCAAAGTTGCAGAAAACAAAATTAACACACAGAAATCAATTGTGTTTATATACACATAATAATAATAAAAAAAGCTCAAAGAGGAATTAGGAAAACAATTTGTAATAGCATCAGAAAAAATGAAATACATAGGAGTTAACTGAGAAACTAAAAGACTGGTACAATGAAAACTATAAGGCATTGCTAAAAAAAAAAAAAAAAAAAAAAAAGACATAAATAAATGGAAAGACACCCATGTTCACGAATTGGGAAACAATACTGTTAAGAAGTCAATAACATGCAATGTGATCTACATATTCATTGTAATCCCTACCACATGCAAATGGATTTTTTGCAGAGAGAGAATTTTTTTTAGTTTATATGGAATTTCAAGGGATCCTAATTGGTCAAAAGCTTTTGGAAAAAAATAATAAAGTTGCAGGTCCCTTACTTCCTGATTTCAAAATTTACTACAAAGTGACAGTAATCAAAACAGAATGGTACAGGCATAATGACAGACATATAGACCAAAGGAATAGGATAGGAAGTCAAGATATACACCCTTACATATATGGTCAAATGATTTTCATTAAGGTTGCCATGACTAGTCAGTGGGAAAAAGACAGTTTTTCAAAAAATGGTTCTGGAAAAACTGGGTATCCACATACAAAGAAATGAAGGTGAACACTTATCTTACACTATACACAAAAATGTAAGTCTTACAACTATAATACTTTAGAAAAAAGACAGGGGGAAATTTTAATGAGATTAGATTTGGCAATTATTTCTTAAATATGACAAGAAAGGCACAAGTCATCAAAGCAAAAATAGAGAAATGGAACTATACCAAACTTAAAACCATTTTTTTTACATCAAATGGCACAGTCAACAGTGCAAAGGCAAAATATGGTATATGAGAAAGTATTTACAAATCATAGATTTCATAAATCTTATAAGGAGTAATATCTAAAATATACAAAGGACTCCTAAAACTCAACAACAGAAAAGTCGAATAACTTAATTGAAAAATGGGCAAAAGACTTGAATATACATTTCTCCATAAATGATATTCAAATGACCAATAAGCATATTAAAAGATGTCCCACACCACTAATCATTGGAGATATAAAATCGAAGTCAGAATGAGTTATTGATTTACAACGATTTGTGTGACTACTTTAAAACATAACAAAATGAAACCAGAAAATAGCAACGTTGGTAAAAGATGTGAAGAAATTAGAACCCTTATAAATTATAAGTGGGAGTTTTAGATGGTGCCACCACTATGGAAAACAGCATGGAGATTTTTAAAAATATTAAAAATATAGCTATCACATGGCCCAACAATTTTACTTATGGGTATATATCCAAAAGAATTCAAAACAGAGTTTTGAAGACATATTTGCACACCCATGTTCATGACAGCATTATTCACAATAGCTAATAGGTGTAAACAACCCAAATGTCAGCTGATGAATAGATAAACAAAATGAGGACTGTACATACAAAAGAATATTATTCAGCCTTAAAAAGGAAGAATATAGCATTATAGCATTATAACTATATATATCTATATATGGTATAAAATAATAATCCTCTGATAAGTTTATTGTAAAAATAAAATTAAAGAATATGTGTAAATATTCACACAATAGTGCCTGATATTCATAAGGGCTCAATAAATGATCTGTGCTTTTTTTTTTAAAAAAAGTGCTATCTGCAAACAGTGCATATAGGCACATGTTTGTTTGCATGTGTGTAGTGATGATGATCTGAGACTGGCCTCTAGGTGAAGTCAGAGACTCACCATAGAGACCTAGTCTTATCTGAGTCACAAAAATATTTAGGGCACACCAATATTTGATTTTGATGTGCACTTTATTTAAAAAATTTGTGTCTATTTGAAAAAAGAAGTGAAATCCCAGATCAAAATTAGAGCAAATACGATTATCATTATTTATCAACTAATTCTATCTAAATCTCTCATGGAAATAATCACTTTAGAGCCAAGTAAAGCTGACTCTTTAGGGATCTAAGATATGATAAAGCTAATCATGTTATTAGACAAATGATGTATTCATATATATTATATATATATATATATATATATACAGTTTATCGAGTCAGGATCAAATAATATAATGTGCCTTCATGCAAATCATTTTCAGACTATGTTCAAGATACTACTTTTCTCTTTGAAATCTAAAATCATACATGCTGAGACAGAGGAGAAACTATTTGACCTGTTTTAATATGAGGTTATTAAAGTCAGTCATTAAGCATTTTACTTAAAGTTGTCTGGTAAATCCAGGTTTAACTAATTTTTTTCTAACATTTAAAATTCTTTCTCCAATAACATAATTAATTCCTTGACTGACTTAACATGAAAGCACAAGTTGAAAAGTTCTAACGTTCTGAAAACAAAGAGCATATATAGTGAAAACTATGTGGAAACCAGAACATTACACATTAATACAGATATTATGTTTTCAAAGATTAAAGCTGATGTTTATTCTTTTGACTCTTACATATATAACTTTATTTGGACTAATAACTCTGGTTAAAAAAATAAAGTGATTTTCATGGTCATAAAATGACATTTGCTTTCATTATTCTATGGCTCTGTGTGTTCCTTGCAAGAGAGTGCTCATAAAGCCTGCACATTAGATCACTCAGACATAATGCTCCACAAACATCCTGTGAAGATGATAATGACTAATACTAATTAGCTGATCATTGAGCTATAATTATTCTAAGATAAAATAAGCTATGGGTATTAAAGATAAGTAAGAAAAGTAATGAAGTGCCTGTGTCAGAAAGCCTGTGTCAAATGCAGTACATTGAGCTGAGAAGGACAAAGTAGGTTTAATTTGCCCGCATCCTCTGTTTGTATAAAGAAAGCAAACCAGAATTTCCAAAACCTAACCTAAGATATTTAGCTGAAAATGAGGTTTTTATTTTAGAATGGTTTTCTTGATGGTGAAGTAGTATTTTTCACTGCTGGTTTTGACCGTTCTTGGTTTCACATGTAGTTTACACAAGGACGACTTTCATGATTACCTTTGAAAAAGCACTATCTTGTTGTTAAAAAAGGTCAGTGGACTCTGAAATCTAAGATTCTAGTTTTGAATAAGATCAAACAAAATGTCCTGCCATTATTGTTATATTTAAGTGACTGACAACTTGTTATTTGGAATTTGTATAATAAATGGCATTATATGAATTTGTATTAATTAGTCTAATGACAATAAAAAACAGCATCAATATAATACTTATAATAAAAGTATTCTTGCTGGATTATCTGCATTTGCATGCATAATTGGATAGAAAATTCAGATGACATTCTATTGTGACATCTGCCAGCTAATATAAAAGCTAATATTAGATGAATAAGTTTAACAGTATGACAATGAGTAGTTTTTCAACGTCTTAAAAAATTAATTCAGAAGAAGCCACTTTAAACTATAGTAGGCAACATAAATCATATAATTTTGTAGATTTTGTGATTCTGGGTTAAAGGCAAGGCCTTATTTTTAAGGATTCTTCTGGATTGTGTTCTTTATTTATATATGATCCTTGGGAATGTTAATTTGGATTTCAGTGTTGCTTAAGATTTTAATTCTCAAGTAATTATGCTTTATAACACATTTGGGTCCTTAAGTTTGAACGGGTTTAGCATGGTAGATTAGTACCTGCTAGATTCATCTCACCAATATATTGGAATCCTTCCATTCTGGCATCAAGAGAAAAAAACTGTAAATGATGATGAACTTAGAATTTTAATAGACTGTAATTAATCTTCTGTAAGCTTTTTTCAAAATGTGAATCTAATGTATCTACTTTCTACCCTAATTATAATATTGGTTACAACAGTGTAATTTGTCATGCAAAACAGCTTTTCTCTTGCATTAAAGTCAAAGTAGTACAGCTGGTAGAAATTTGCTGGTTTTGAATACTGACACATAATAAATACTCTAAGAAGTTCTGCTGAAGCCTTCTATTCTTGGAAATCTAAAGAGCCTCTTTGAATTCAACGAAGATTACTACATGCTTATTTTTTTTACAATCTCAAATATTCCTGTTTACAGAGATAAAAGAGGTCAGAACACAAGACTAAATGAGAATGGGTTTTCTTAGGCTTAATTTTTCAGTGCATTTGAAGGACACATTCTGTTTTGTCTGGTAAGTAGAACAAGTCAGCTTTTTGGAGGGATACACCAGTCAAATCCTCACATAGGAGTCAACCTGTGTCTTCGAAAAGGAAGCTATCCACTATTAGAATTCTTCTACAAATCTTATAAATAATGTAACTCATGGATATCAGCATGTATATCTTAACATAGCTAGAGTTACCCTGTCCTCTTGAGACACTAGTTAAGGCATCTCAATGCTCAGTATAGGTCTAATGGCTGCAAATATTTGGCCAAAATATTTATTGTCAGTTTAGAATGTGCATGGTTATTTCTTGGAGCTGAATTAAGCACAGTGAACATTTATATATTAACCTCACACGATAGAGCTTACGATTTAGTGAAGACACACACACACAAAATGCCCACAAAAACTAATATAACATTACAAATTATAATAAATGTTATTAACAACAAGAAAAGTAGAGTACTTCAGGAGATGCTAACAGGAATCAGTAAGACATTCTGTAGAAGACATATTTAATCCTACAATTGAATGATTGAAAGTAAAATTGGTGAGTAAAAGCTCCCCAGTAGAGCAGAATGAAGGTTATTTTAGGGAACAGGAACAATACAAAAACTTCCTTCAGTACCTGGTATCTCTACATCTACTGGGATCACTATACTGCCATAGGGCTTATATTTTGTTTTAAATGTGCAGCAATTTGTCATGCTTCCAATATTTGATCTAGTTGAACAAACACCTGTTTCTTCAACGTTTCTATCTAGATAGGATTCTGTGTTAGGCAGATTGCAGATAGGCAGTTTACAATACTAGACATTTCACACAAATCAAGAAGTGTGGAAATATTCAGTTCCTTCTAAGTCAATACCACATATTTAGCACTTGTGTAGGAACCACATCTGAGGTTTAGGATAGACAAATATGTGATACACTGAGATCACATATTTATGTTTGTTCTTTCAATGAAAAGATTAGCAATGGCAGGAAAGCACATGTACTTTATCACTAGAATTAAATTGGCTGTTGACATCTCAGCTGTGAGCAAGCTTGAAAGAACATTGCTGCTGTGTTAGTCTCTGACTATGCAAGGATACAGCATGCTAGAAGAAGGTCTAAGAAGAAAACATAGAGGTTTGTAAAGCTAGAAAATCAATTTGAATAAAACTTTTTGTCTCTTCTTGAATTAAATTTTTATGATATTTAAAATAAGCCTGCTTACATAGTAGTAAATAAAATGTGAATTGATTTTAAAAGTTGATATTAACAAAACAGAGGGTGACTTTGTATTTATATATTGCCGAAAAATAAAAGTAGTCCTTGGAGCCACAGAAAACCCTGCTCATTTAAGTATCACATTAATATTTAGGTGTTGTGCCAGTCCCAGTGTGACATGTTATTACTCCATTTGGGTCTGTAAAATTTTGGTGTGTTACTTTGGTGTATATTTTGGCTAAATATACAAATACTGATAAAGTTACTATGGCCTATGAATCATGACTTGATCCTATGTCATTTCCATTTTTCAGCAGTGAACTGATTCAATCATAACTTTTTAATCCACTCTATTGAATAAAATCATTGTCTACTGGGTGTTCCTCACAACTGTCTCAGGTTGACTACCAAGAAGGTGGCCAAGCATAACTGTGTTGACTTAGAAACTCAGTCTCTGGCTGATGCTGGTGCTGTTGTATGAATTCACATGGAGATGATCTCATGCCTATGGGATCCTTTTGACTCTCCAGCTGCACCATGGACACAAAGCTCCTATTAAAAGTAGTTTGTTGCTTTTTGATCACTAGTACTTTTTTTATTATTAACTGTAAAGCATCATGGGTATAGGGTGTCTCTCTGGGTTTTGATCTGAATTGCATCCCTCAGTAACAAGCCCAAGAGTACTTCTTCATGAGCTCTTATTTCATACCAGTACCAGAGATTTCGAAGAGTTTTGCTCCTCGCTCTCTGGATCCACATTTGCATTCAGATTTTAGCTACTATAAAATGTGAATGTTAAAATAATTACTTTTTAATAGTTTTATTTATAGACTTATTAGGTTAGGTAATTAACACAAAATATTCACATGAATTGAAGTTAATTTGGTCAACAATGGAAAATAAAATCAGAAAGTACAAGAGTCACATTTTTAATTTTTATAAGGTCAGGTATACAATGTTACATTCAACATAAAGAATTAATTGTTTTATAAAATACTTCCATTTACTGTTTAGGCCATTTGAAAACAAACCTTAATATTTCTGAAAAATAATAATTCAAGATTTAGAATGAAGTATATCAATATTCAGTTTATGTTCTAAAAATTTTGCAAGAGATGTCTCTTAAGTTACTTTCTCTTCTTCCTTTTATTTTTCTTTTCTTCTAGTTACAAGAAAATGATGCCTTCACTACTCTCTGGTAAGAATATAGCTGATGTGATTCAAATAACCTATATTGAACTAAACCCTGAAATTTATTTCTTAAAGCTTATAAATTTTTCACAATTAAATGTACTTTCACCAAATATCTTCAGTTATTCTAATTTAGTCCTCTAAACATTTATTTTGTCTTTCATGAAAAACAAATCACAATTTTTTATATTTGTATAAATTGTTTACATATTGTTTCCTTGGAAATAACTACTGTAAAAATAAAGATGAAATGATCAGATATATTGCATTAATCAATAATTGCCATAAATGATAGCATAGAATGTCAATACTGGAGATTAGAGTATAGCAAAGAAATAAGATATGATATTACTTTCTTTTTTTATTTAATATTTCAGAATTTATTTTCAAGAAAATTCTGAATTTTAATAAGATTACCATGTTTCCCTTCTGACATTTTTTTCTGCATCATGACAAAAACGTCTATAAATTTTTAGATATCAGAGTTATTGTGCTTACCTAAAATAATATTTAAAATGTCATTTCAGGATAATGTATAAATGTACTAAATTATCTTTACAGTTTTAAAATGTTTACAGATATTTAAAATGTATTTATTTATTTATCACAAGATTCCATTTGAGAAGATATCATTAGGGTAAATTAAATATTTTCTGATTTCTGTTAAATAAGTTCTCTTAGTAAAATTTATATAACCTATATATTATTCTCCTTTCTGTTACACTTCTGTTTATATTTTTATTAAAAAGTAACAAAAGTTATAAGAATTTTTCTTAAATGTAACAAAAAAAGTGAAAATTACTCATACTGACTACATCATCCTCATAAACTTGGTACTCTTATGTAATTAAGAAGATGATTCTAAAGTCTTAACTCCATCTTGTACCTAAAGAATAGTAAACTGCTTTAATAAAATCAATAGACTAGGGAAAATGCTTGTCACACTGGAATAGATTCTATCATTGTACATTTATCATTTGATGTATTGAGACGTCTTCTGGACTAAAGATGTCGCTTCATCTCACCTGGCATGCCAGGTTTTTGAATGTATCCAACACCTTCTGCACAAGAAAACAATACAGCTGATTCATCAAAAGCATCACTCTAAGCCCTTAATGAGTTTTAGTACATATTTCTTTAGAATTAGAAGGACCTTGCGTTTGTTTTCTCCATTGATCATCCTAACGGCAGTAAGAAGTAAGTTACACAGAGTATTACCCCCACTTGTGCAGATGTCTAAACTTAACCACAGATAGGTTAGTGGTTTGCCCATGACTCCCATCTAACAATGAGCTGATCTGGAATTCCAAGCCAATTTTTCTGAATAAATGGATGCTTTTCACTCTCTTTGGCTCAAAATAGCTAAATTTCTATAAATATTTTTAAAAGGATTTACCTTTATTCTGAAATTCATACTCTATTTTGTGAGAAAATTTCCCATTTGTATTTCCATTGGAGATCCCTCAATACTTAGCAGTACTAGATTGTTCAAGTTCATGGATACTCTGGCAAAAGTTTAGTTTTAGAGAATATCACATTAAAATAATATGTTGGAGTATACCATTTTATCTATCATAGGAAGTAATGTAGAACTCTGAAACAACATCAACAACCAAAATAAAATATTAGAAATAAAACAAACAAATAATAAAGAAAGACAGGGCAGGATAACTTTGCATTTTATTTGGTTATACTAATTAGTGAGATTGTTATGTTTATAAGATTATAATTAATTTTAAATCAATTACTGTGTAATTGTTGAGTAAATGGAAACACAATAAAATGTTAATGAGTATCTAAAAGCTCCATCAAGGCCTACTGACAGCCAAAGAGATGATGCAGGCTGGCATGAGAGTCATCCAAGGTTGCCATACAAGGTTGTAATGTGACTATATATATATATATAGCCTCTACTGTGTTAGCTTACAGCTTTTAGAATTTCTAGGAGCTACTGCTAAATATCAGTAGTGAAGAGGGCTTTAAGAGTTATTTTGAGCAGACAGCAAAAGTCTCTCCATCCCACTCTAAATTAAAGGAAAAATAAATATTGCAGAAGTAGAATATATATGGTATTCGGTAAAGTATTAAGGGGAAAAATGCTCATCTTCTATTTAGTCTTCTCTGACCACTGTAGTGACGTTCTTATCATTAGCCACATTCCTTACCTTTTTGACTGAGTACAAAAATTACCATTACTATATATGAACAAAATAAGCCCAAGGACTTACAAACCCTATGCATCAAGGTAAAGTAGAAACATATTTAACTTTTCTCATCTTCATTTTGTATTGCTTTTAGTTAAAATTTTAGTCAATACTATCAGCTTAAGATGATGGATATTTGTCATCTTGCTCATGATATTCTTATTTCTTTCACTTTTTATGCGTGTCTAAAATACTCCCACCATACACGTTCTACTCACTTAATGGAATCATTCCACTGAAAAATTTGAAATCAAGTCTCACTAATCATACATTTCTACCATAGCTTCAGTGAATAATTTGTATGTATGTGCTAATAGTCTTAAGAGAAATAGGCTTGTTTTTTCTAGGTATAGTTCAATATAGAAAATGTGAGCATGAATAAATATTAGCTCTAATTTACCATTTCCATAATACATATTGAGACATTTCTTTATTATGGCTTAATTTTGAAGAAGTCTTTACTTATTTATATATTAAGCAACTCTAAATGGACATTTAATTTATTTCATATTTGCAGCTATTTTTGCATATATGTTTTTCATCTAGAAAAATCTAACTTTATGAAAGTTCCTTTCTCATTTATCTTAAGCTATTGAAAATAGAGAGGCTAATTTCTCAATATCCAAAGCTACTAAAATAATTATTTAGGGCACTCAGCTATGTTATTAAAAAAAAAAATCTCACATGGGCATGCTTAAAAATCATTACTTTACTGAACAGCTGTGGCATTTTATAAACGTTAAGTATATATAAAACTATAATTAAAAGTTCAAACAAAAAGTTGAGCACTGGACAATTATGCTATTTGAGATCTAATATTTCTGGAGGCAAAAGTAGAGAAGTTGGTTAAGACATTTTAAAAAACTTTACTCAGTTACAATGTTTTGTTGTTGTTGTTTTTCTTCTAAGACAGGCACTTCTTCAATTACATTCAATAATGATGATGATTATTTTTTTTTCTGTGAGAGAACACTCTATAAGTAATTAGAAGATTTATAGTAGAGCTACAATTTAAGACAGGGCGATTCGCTAGTGTGGATACTATACACCTTTATTCACACTTAAACCACTGCCAGCCTTGTGTCCGAGAATGTTAGTTTTCTTTAGTGAAGGAAAATAACAGGAAGTGCTTTTTCCATGTATGTCCAGAGAGAGAATTTCTTGCCCTCCAAAATTCTTATCAATAAATATATAATTTCAGGTCATAATGTCTAGGTGAGCAAAGATCACTTAAAAATTCTTGGGACCTGTCAGATCCAACTTTAGATACAGTTACATTGGGCTGGAGGAGTCCATCATATATCTTAATCCAGATAGGTGCTGGAAAACCACCTGACTCAGACTCTGTGTGTTTCGTTAATATAGGAGTTAAACATTACACAACATTGTAGTCCATGAATAACATCCTTAGTCATCATCTCAAGACTCTCTACTGTAATTCTGCCTTGTTGTGAGAACATTCCTGAACTCAACATTGTGGAACCAGAGCAGTTGCATTATCCAAGCACCTGCCAGATTTGTGCTAATAAACAGTTCACATATTGGCTTATCCTGCAGAGAGAAAAAATTCAATGTTTCTAGAAAGAACGTAATAGCTTTTCTATCAAAACAAAAAACAAAATAACAAAAAGTATTACGTTAGGTTTAGATTTCTTTTTGGCAACACTAAATGTCAACTGATTTTTTTTTCTTTGATACATCAGATTTTTACAGAGCAAGTTATTTTCTGGATATAAGATATTTGAGGGACAAGTCATTGACTTTTTCAGGTCAATGGTCTGAAATTTTAAATTAGCCATACTTGAGGTTATTTATGAGAGCTATTATGTGACAGAAGCAATTTACTATAATTCTAGCCACCCTCCTGGTTTTGCAATGAAGTATTTTTTTTTTTTTTTTACCTGTTCCTTGGACTTTTCATCACACTAGGGTTTAGGCACAGCCAAACTTATAGGCACATTTGAAAAAAAAGTAAAGTTTTGTAAGTTGATTCTACTCTTCCTTTAATGTCATTGTTCTTCTATTCCACCAGGCTACCTTTCTCTCCTTTCTCCTACTCTATTTCCAACACCCGAGAGACTTGTGATTCCTTCATTCAGAATGCTTGGACTCTCTATCATATTCAGTACATATATTTCTGTCTCCAGATTTTTTTCCTTCTGATCCATTTCTAAGTACTTCTTCTTAGAACTCAATATTTTCCTTTCTGATATAGAATTATAATGTAATTAGTATGTCTTTGGAATACATAGCATAGCAATACTTTGGAGCCAGATGTCTGGATTTCATTTCTGTGTTAGTTTGCTAGAGCTGTAATAACAAAGTATTACAAACTAGAAGATTTAAAGAACAGAAGTATATTGTCTTATTGTTCTTGGTGCTAGAAGTCTTAAACCAAAGTATTGGTAAATGAGTTACTTCTCAGAGCTGTGATGGGGCATCTGTTTCATGCCTTGCTTCTAGCTTTTTGTGATTTCCTGGCAATCTTTGGTATCTAGGTATTAATTTGAAATTCTCATTAAAATACTATGACACCTATAATAGTATTATTTTAATTTTACCAGATGCAAAAACATTGTCTCAGAGTGGTTAATGTAAGGGGTTGTTATGAGTTGAATTGTTTTCCTTGACTTCTACTGTAACACCCCATCTCTGCCTTCATCTTCACATCTTCCTGTGTGTGTGTTTGTATCCAAATTTCCCTTTTGATGAGGATAGCAGTCACGTAGGATTAGGGGCCCATTCTATTCCAGTATGATCTCATCTTAACTAATTAATTCTGCAAGGCCCTGCTTTACAAATAAGCTCACATTATAAGGCACAGGAGGTTAGGACTTCAACATATAAATTGGAGTATGGGAAACACAATTCAACTCATAAACAGCTCTTACATTAACCTCCATGAGTCAAAGTTTATGTTTCTGTGAAAATTAGAACAATACTATTATCTACCTCATCGTAGTTTTAGAAGGATTGAGGGCATGAATACCTAGACAGCACTTAGAATGATAGAGGACATATAATAAGCACTACTAATAATGAATACATATGATATTTCTGATACAAGTACATTTTAATGAAGATATTCAAAGAAAATGTTTATAACTCAAATCAGTCAGATTTGAGAGCTTTATTTATTGTCTAGATCGGGGGTTTGATTCCTTATTTTTAGATGCCAAGTGAAATGACTTTTAGAAGAGAATTATAACACTCACTACCAGGTACTACTTATAGCTCTACTATATCATGGTCACTTAGTATTAAAAACTCATACTGATTGATGCCCGATGACCAGAAAAGTTTTTGGGAGTGAGTTTCAGTATCTCTCAGCTATCTGGCCACATATTTCAGAAGAATCATGTGACTTACCTTCTTTTTACTTTGAGGAAATTGCTATTATAGTTTGTTTTATGTGCAGCATTTTAAAATTTAACATAAAAGCTTAAATGTACATTTTCATACATTACTTTGCTGTGGAAAAAAAGGAAATAATATCAGAAAATTCTCCCAGGCTGGTTGAACTAAAAAATAAATATATTCAATACTGTTAAGATGTAAATGAACAATATATTGCATTCAGATACAGCTGCACAAATGTTTGTACCTCTATAATTTTTATAATAATAAAGCTTTGAGGTTATTTTTATACATGGATTTTCTAAAATCTCATTAACGCCTTTGCTACCTACTTACATTTTGTGTTTTATGTTGTGATATTGACAAAATGATAAAGTTCTTGCTTTAATTTGGTTTGCACATCATATTTAAGTGTGCTGCAAACTCACATGAATAGAGATTGTAAGGAACATTTTAAGCAATTAAAAAGTGAGCAAGAACCCAAGATTCCAAAGTGATGCAAAGAACTTAAATGATGTAATAAAAAGTTCAGACCTTCGGAAAAATGTTCTATTCACTAGTTTGACAACTTAGACATTATAACTCTTTGGTTTGGTTTTCATCAACTTTATTGAGATGTAATTGCCCTATAGTAAACTACACATAAAGTTTATTATTTGACAAATTTTGATTTATGTATATGTCAATTGCCTTGTTTAATATTACCAATCTATTACCCTAAAAGTTTCTTTGCTACCTTTTGTCATCACTCTCTTGGCCTATCTTTGCCTTACCCACTGTCCTTAGGAAATCACTTTTCTGCTTTCTACTAGTGTAGGTTAGTTTCCATTTTCTAAAATAACATATAAATGAAATCACACACTATGCACATGCTCTTTTTTGTCTTTAAGTCATGCAGCAAAATTTTGTGGGATCTATACATGTTGGTGTTGATGTCAATAGTTGATTCAGTCTTATTGCTGAGCAATATTGCATTGATTCGTTATATCACAACTTGTTCACAGTTATATCACAATGAGTAAATTATTTGGCAGTTGGATCCTTTCCAGCTTTTGGCTACTACAAATGTAAGTGCTATGAACATTAATGCATAAGCCTTTATATGGACATAAACTTTTAGTTTCTTTGGGCAAATACGTAGGAGTAAGATGACTGGATCATATGGTAAGTATGAGTTTCACTTTGTAAGAAACTGAAATATGTTTCCAAAGTGATTTCACCATTTTATATTCCATCAGTGGATTTGAGAGTTTCTGTCATAAATAATCTGAAGGATATACACCTTGTCAAACACAGTTTTAATTGATTTGTAGGCAAAGGAAGTGATGTGAGATAAATCAATTTAAAGAGTGTTAGATAATTCTAGTGGTTTGTTTTTTTAATACAACCATATTCTCATTTTATACAATAGTCTATGAAAAATCAGATTCCACTTCTTTTTCTATTCTTTGAGAGTGAAGATTTATGGAAAGTGCTGACATATCAATAAGAAGAAGGTGTTAACCTACTAGATTGCAAAAAACAAAACTGCAATGATGATATTACTTGGTTTGTCTAAAATTTTCATTTTTGAATTGACATATATGACTTCTGCTGTTTACACTTGTCAAAACAAGTTATCTAGGCAAATTTTTTTAAAGCTGTGGAAATTATACATAAAACAAACATAAGAAGACTCTGAAAAGTGGCAGCAAGAAAAGAGAATGGCTGAGAATCTCAGGACAAGAAGAATGACATGGTGGTGAGTTCCCTGTTTTTATTTTTGCAACTTGTATATTGGATGGGGTGTCAGAGAAGATGGCAACCCAGAAATGCCAATAAGTGCACACTAAAAATAAAAAACAAATACAAACTCCTCAAAATGCTGCCATTGCCAGCTAGAGGACAAGAAAAGGGGTAGCCTAGCAAAACAGAAAACACTTAAAATGTACCACTCTATTGTAACCAGAAAATAAACAAACAAAAATAAACCCCAGATTATGTCCTCATTCTTAATCACACTAGAAAAGGCCAAGTGAAGAACTTAGACTTTCACCCTTACCAAGTTCCCTCTCCCCCTCCTGTGAGGGTAGGGTCAAAACAGATCAAGTAGGGAGTCAGGACTTTAATCTTTGACAGGAATTAGTGGCCATTAAGTGAGCAATAATATAGAAGAATTAAACCACCTCATTAACCAACAGGGTGCAAGTGACATTGATAAAACATTTCACACAACAACAGCAGAATATACAATTTTTTCAAATGCTCCTGGAATACATATCAAGATAAACTACATCCTGGGCTAGAAAAGAAACTCCAACAAACTTAAAAAGAATTGAGATCACACAGAGGATATTTATTTTCTGATCACAATAGAATAAAACTAGAAGCTATTAACAACAAAATAATAGAAAAATTATGACATACTGGGAAACAAAGCAACATAATTCTAAAGGATCTATAAATCCTAGAGGACATATCAAAATTAACACTATATGTCAAACACATCAAAATGTATGGTATGCAACTAAAGCAATAAGGAGAGGGAAACATAGCACTAATGAATACATTAGTAAAAACGAAAAATAGCAAATCTAAACTAAAATCCCACCTTGAGCACCTAGAAAAAGAACAAAATAAACCCAAAGTAAGCAGAAGGAAGACAATAGTAAGAAAAGAGCAAAACCCAATGAAATTGAAAACCGAAAACACTACAGAAAGTTAATGAAACAAAGATATGGTTTTTCAAAAGAGAAGCAATAAAATTGGCAAACTGTAACAAGATCACAAAGAAAAATAAGATGCAAATTTTTAATATTAAAATGAAATAGTGGATATCACTGCAATGCTATCAGATATCAAAAATATCACAGGGAATACTATACAAAAATTCTACAAATATACATTTTAGAACTTCCATGAAATGAAACAATTTCTCAAAAAAACATTAACTGCAACTCACCAAATATGAAATCACATTAACTATTAAAAACCCCTCCAAAAGAAACTTTCAGTTTAGGTAATTTCAATGTTTCAATGGAGAATTTAGGTAAACAAAGTAATAATACCAAATGAATACAAATTCTTCCAAAATGTAGAAGAGACAAAATTTTCCCAAATTGTCTCGTCATTACATGATTATTAACTTAATTGCATCTGCTTGAGTGCCGTGGCGCGGTCTCGGCTCACTGCAAGCTCCGCCTCCAGGGTTCATGCCATTCTCCTGCTTCAGCCTCCCCAATACCTGGGGCTACAGGCGCCCACCACCATTCCCGGCTAATTTTTTTTTGTATTTATAGTAGAGACCGGGTTTTACCGTGTTATCCAGGATGGTCTCGATCTTCTGACACTGTGATCCTCCCACCTCGGCCTCCCAAAGTGCTGGGATTACAGGCGTGAGCCACCGCGCCCGGTCTTTTTTTTCTAAATAAGCTAACATTCATGAGTTTCAGAAATTTTACCTGGATATCTCTGTGGGACAGTTTTCCAGCCTACTACCATATTTATGGGCAATAATGGTTCATCAGTTTTATTTTCGTACTGATTTCGTCGGATTTTTTTTTTGTTAGAGTAATATTAGTTTTACAAGATAATTTGGGAATGATTTTGAGCACTTTGGGTGTATATATTTCAAGTAATGGGATTTCTGGGTCAAATACTAGCTCTAAGATTTTTGGGAAATTTTCCCACTGCTTTCCACAGTGGCTGAACTAATTTCCATTCCCAGCCGCAGGGTTTAAAATTCCCTTTCCTCTGCAGGCTCATCAACATCTGTTAATTTTTACTTTTTAATAATAGCTCTTCTGACTGGTGTAAGATGATATCGCATTGTGGTTTTCATCTGCATTTCTCCAGTGATTAGTGTTGTTGAACACTTTTTCATATGCTTATTGGTTATGTGTGTGTCTTCTTTGGAAAGTGTCTTTTTGTCTTTTGCCCACTTTTTAATAGGGTTGTTTGGTTTTTGCTTGTATTTCTTTTTTTACGTTCCTTATAGGTTCTAGATATGAGACCTTTGTCGGATGCATAGTTTGTAAATATTTTCTTTCATTTTGTAGAGTATTCACTCTATTCATAGTTTCTGTTGCTGTGCAGAAACTCTTTAGTTTAATTAGGTCCCATGTGTCAATTTTCGTTTTTGTTGTAATTGATTTTGGCATCTTCATCATGAAATATTTGTCAGGACCTATGTCCGGAATGTTATTTTCTTGGTTTTAGTCTAGAGTTTTTATTGTTTTAGATTTTATTTGAGTCATTAATCTATCTCAAGTTGATTTTTGTATATTGTGTAGGAAAGGGGTCCAGCTTTAATCTTCTGCATATAGCTAGCCAGTTATCCCAGCACCATTTATTGAATAGAAAGTCCGTTCCTCATTGCTTGTTTTTGTCTACTTTATTGAAGATCAGAAGATGATTGTAGGCATGCAGCTTATTTCTTACTTTCTATTCTGTTCTATTTGTCGATGTGCCTGTTTTTGTGCAAGTGCCATGCCGTTGAGGTTATTGTAGCCTTTTGGTACACATTTTTAAATCTACGTTCATCAGGGATCTTGGCCTGTAGTTTTCTTCCTCTGGGAAGCAGACATGAATTGCAGAAGAGAAATTGACCAGTGAGGACCATCAACTCCATTCTTACTTATGTGCACCCTGGGAATGCCCATGGCTGCATGAGGTGCACCCACCTCCTCCCCCAGTGGGTGCAGCCCTAAGTCTGACCTTCTTAAGGTATAGGCATGATCTGTATGGAGATCTCCCTGGACTATTGTCCCAAGCTGTTTCAGAGACAGACATGGTTCCCTTCCCAGGACTGCAGCTTCTCAGCCACATCCTGTAGGCACAGGTCTGAAGATTGGTATCCGTAGTATAGTTTGAAGTTGAGTAGCATGATGAGTTACTCAACATGAAATTGAGTAACAGCTTTGTTTTTTTGCTTAGAATTGCTTTGATTATTTGGAATATTTTTGGTTTCATATGAATGTAAGAATGATTTTTTTTTTTTTCTAGTTCTGTGAAGAATGTCATTAGTAGTTTGATAGGAATAACACTGAATTTGTAAATTTATCTGGACAGTCTGGCCATTTTTACAGTAAAAATTCTTCCTCTCCATGGACATGGAATGTTTTTCCATTCATTTGTGTCATCTTTGACTTTGAGTAACTCACTGTACTTCTCATTGTAGAGATATTTCAGCTGTCTGGTTAGTTGCATTTGGAAGTATTTTACTTTCTTTTTTGTGGCTGTTGTGAATGGGATTGTGTTCTTGAGTGGGCTCTCAGTTTGGACGCTGTTGGTGTTTAGAAGTGCTATTAATTTTTCTATATTGATTTTGTATCCCTAAACACTGATGGCATTGTTTATCAGCTCAATGAGCTTTTGGGCAAAGTTTTTAAGTTTTCCAAGGTTAAAATCATATTATCTGCAAAGAGAGATAGTTTGACTTTCTTTCTATTTAGGTGCCTTTTATTTCTTTCTCTTACCTGATTGCTCTGGCTAGAATTTGCAGTACTATGCTAACTAGCAGTGGTGAGAGTAGGTATCCCTGTCTTTTTCTGGTCCTGAAGGGCAATGCTTTCAGCTTTTGCCCATTTGGTATGGTACTGGCCTTGGGTTTGTCACAGATGGCTCTTCTTTTCAGATGTGTTTCTTCATTGCCTAGTGTGTTGAGAGTTTTTAATATGAAGGGATGTTAGATTTTATCAAAAGCCTTTTCTTCATGATCATGTGGATTATGTTTTTAGTTCTATTTTTGTGATGAATCACACGTATTGATTTGCATATGTTGAATTAACTTGCATTTCAGGAATAAAGCCTACTTCATTCTGGTGGATTAGTTTTTTGTTGTGCTGCTGGATTCAGTTTGATCTTGTTGTGTTGAGGATTTTACATCTGTGTTTATCAGGTGTATTGGCCAGTAGTTTTTGTTTTTTGTTTTTTGTTTGTTTTTAATTGTGTCTCTGCCAGATTTTTGTATCAGGGTGATACTAGCTGAGTTAGGGAGGAGTTTCTTCTCCTTGAGATTTTGAAATAGTTTCAGTAGAATTGGTTTCAGCTCTGTGACTGTTTGTCTGTCTGGTAGAACTCTGCTTTGAATTCACTTGGTCCAGAGATTTTTTTGTTTGGTAGGATTTTATTGCTGATCCAATTTTGAACTCAGTATGTGGCTCTTCAGGGTTTCAAGTTCTTCCTGTTTCAATCTTGGTAGGTTGTGTGTTTCCAAGAATTTATCTATTACTTCTAGATTTTCTAGTTTGTGTGCATAGATGTGTTCAAAACAGTCTCTGAGGGTCTTTTGTTTTTATGTGGGATCGGCTGTGATGTCACTTTTGTTTTTGTTGATTGTGATTATTCTTATCTTCTCTCATTTTGTTTCTTTAGCTAGCAGTCTGTAAATCTTTTCTAACCTATTAAAAAAAATGTTTGGTTCTTTTGATTCCTTTTATAATTTTTTTAGTCTCTATCTCATGCAATTCATTTTAATTATTTCTCTTCTTCAGCAAGCTTTGGGGTTAGTTTGTTCTATTTTTCCCTACTTCCTTTAAGTGTAATATTAGATGGTTAATTTAAGATTTTTCTAACTTCTTAATGTAGGTGTTTAGTTCCATAAACTTTCCTCTTAACACTGTTTTCGCTGCATCTCAGAGATTTCTGGTTTTTATCTTTGTTTTTATTTATTTCAAATATTTGTTGTGATTTCTGCCTTAATTTCATAGTTTAGCTAAAAGTCATTCAGGAACAAGTTGTTTAATTTCCATGTAATTATCTGGTGTTTATACATCTTCTTGGCATTGATTTCTATTAATATTTTCATTTCACTGTGGTCTGAGAGTGTGGTTGGTATGATTTCTATTTTTCAAAAGGTGTCAATACTTCCTTGTGACCAAGCATGTGGTCAATCTTAGAATATGTTTCATGTGTGAATGAGAAGAATATAAACTCTGGTTACTGCATGAAATACTTTGTAGATATCTATTAGAACAAATTAGTCAATTGTGAGATTTCCGTCTAGAATTTTTGTGTTAGTTTTCAGCGTCAATGATCTATCACTATCAGTTGGATGTCATAGTCCCCGACTATTGTTGTGTGACTAAGTTTTTTCATAGGTCTAGAAGTACTTGTTTTATGCATCTGGGTGCTCCAATGTTGAATCTGTATATATTTAGCATAGTTAAGTCTTCTTGTGCAACTGAATCCTTTGTCATTATGCAATGTCCTTCTTTGTCTTTTTTGACTGTTATTAGTTTTAAAGTTTGTTTTATCTGATATGAAAATAGTGACCCATGTTGTTTTCTGTTTCCCATTTGTGTGATAAATCATTCTCTAACACATTACCTTGAGCCTATGCATGTCATTATGTGTGGGATAGGTGTGCTGAAGACAGCAGATGGATGGATCTTGTTCTTTTTTTGTTTGTTTTGTATTGTTTTGTTTTTATCTAATTAACGTCTCTGTCCTCTATATGTGGAGTGGTTAGATAATTTACATTCAAGTTTAGTATTGATATGTGAAAATTTTGATCATATCATGAAGTTGTTAGCCTATTGCTTTGCAGTTTCTATTGTGTAGCTACTTTATCTAATCTGTGAACTATGTACATAAGTGTGTTTTTGTGTTAGCAGATACCATTCTATTATTTCCATGTTTAGAGCTCCCTTAAGGATCTCTTGTAAGACTGGTCTAGTGGTAATGAATTCTGTTAATGATTGCTTGTCTGGAAACTATTTTGTTTCTTTTTAGCTTATGAAGCTTAGTTTGGCAGAATATGTATTTCTTGTCAGAATTTTTTTTTTTTTTTGGATAGTGCAAAAATAGGCCCCCGATCTCTTCTGGCTTATAAGATTTCTGCTGAGAAATCTGTTGCTAACCTGATGAGGTTCCCCTTGTTTGTAATCTGACCTTTTTCTCTAGCTGCCTTTAAGATTTTTTTAGTGTTGACCCTGTACAGTGATGTTCTTGTGTATAGTATCTTGCAGGTACTTTCTGGATTTCTTATATCTGGATGTTTACTTATTTGGCAAAATTAGGGACATTTTTTGAATTATTCTCTCAAATACGTTTTACAGGTTATTTACTTTGTCTCCTATCTCAAGGAGGCCAATAGTTCATAGGTTTGGTAACTTGACATAATCCTATATTTCTCAGACTCTTTGCTCATTTTTAAAAATTCATTTATTTATTTTTGTCTGCATGTCTTAGTTTGAAAGACCAGTCTTCATGCTATGAAAGTGTTTCTTCTGCTTGTTCTAATCTATTGATAAAGCTTTCAATTGTATTTTGAATTTTCTTAAGTGAAATTTTTAATTCCAAAAACCCTAGTTGATTTCCTTATGTTTATTTCTTCCTTCATTTTCTGGATTGCTTTAGAAGTTTCTTTGTTTTTATTTTCAATTGTGTCTAGGATCTCATTGAGCTTCCTTACAATCCATGCTTTGAATTCCTTATCTGTCATTTCTGAGTTTCCATTTTGGTTAAAGGCCATTTCTGGAGAGCTAGTATAATCCTTTGGTGGTGTCAAAACACTGAGATTTTTCATGGTGCCGGAACTCTTGCCCTGGTTCCTTCTCATCTGGAAACACTCCCAATTTCCGTACTTATTTTCATGTGGATAGAATTTTTTTTTTCTTTCCTTCTCCCTAAGTCATACTTAGAGGATATGACTGCAGAGTTGGGTAGGGTCTTTTTGCTTTGATTCCAGAGCATTGTGGACTTCGGTCAGCATGTTTTATATTGAGCTGTGTGGTTCAACCTAAAAGTCAGTAGACGGTGCTTATGGATAAGAGTCAGCTGCCACCAAGGCAGATGGGTATGTACTTAATTCCTACTTACTGAAAGAAGCTTTCTGTTGCCTCAGGCAGTGGGCTGAACCATGGAACTCACAGTAGTCTGAGGTCAGGAGTTGGGGATGGAGATGAACAGGGCTGGTCCGGGCAGAACCACGTACAGGTTCCCCAATGGCAAGCACAAGCACCAGTGCCAAGGGGGTTCCAGTGGGCAGTCAACAAGCACCCATAGGTATGCTTCATCATGGAGCTGTGAAGTCCCAGCCAAAGATTCTCTGCATTGGGCTGGAGGGTGGCCTAAACTACTCTTGGGGAGTGGGTGCTCCTGATGCCTGGAGATCTGCCTAGGTGTGAAGTGTAGAAGGCCCTGCTGAGCCACAATCTCTTCACAAGATCAGTGGTGCGGCTTAGGCTTCTGATCCAAAAGAGTGGGTGCTCTGAATCCCTGGAGGTATACCTGTGTGAGAAGCTGAGAGGACCCTGCTTTACCATGGTCTCTGCATAGGAAGTGGGGAGGGAGGGAACTAAGCCTGTTTATCCAGGAGAGCAAGTGCTTCAAATACCTAGGGATCTGCCTGAGCATAGAGCATAGAGGGTCCTGTTGCATCATGATCTTTCCACAAGAAGGGTGGGGCAGCTTAGGCTGCTGAACCAGATGAACAGGAACACTTTTCTTAACAAAATATTACCAAATGAAATTCAGTAAATGTTTAAAAATTTATATCATGATCAAATAGGTTTTATACCAAGAATGGAAAATTATTTCAATATTCAAAAACCAGTCAGCGTAAACCAATTAACAGGCTAAAAAAGGAAAAAATGCATAAAAAGATAAATTGATGTAGAAAAAAAAGTGATAAAATTTAAAACCCACTTATGATAAATATTCCCAGAGAACTAGGAATAGATTGGCTCCTACTGAACTTGATAAGGAACATTTTCAAAAATCTTACAGCTAACATTATATTTGATGTGGAAAGACAGAATTATTTTGTTTTATGCTCAGGAATAAGGCAAGGATGTCTGCTCTCATCACTTTTATTCAATATAGTACTGTAAGTCTCACCCAGTGTAATAAGCAAAAACTAAAATAAAGTGAAAAACAACAGAGGTTTCTGTGGCCTTCTGCAAAGTCAGAGGGGGGATACCTTGCCAACACAAAAGTTGCTTCTCATACCTAAACTGATTCTCTTAATCAGTCTCTCTCTCTCTCTCTCTCTCTTTCACACACACACACACACACACACACATACACACACACACACACACACACACGGATATGAAATGTTTTACTACTTACATAATTGAGGTTCCTGGAAAGAACAGCACAATCCTTTCAAGCAGGTCCAAAATTGGCTTCAGAGAACAAAGAAAGGAGACTTTCTGGCATATTATTGTGATTAGGAGTTGGGGCCTACATGAGTTTTCTTTCATTAGCAGGAGCTCATGTTGTCTAAACCTTCCACAGGATCGAAAAGAAAAAACATTTAGGTTTTCTTATGTGCTTATTCATATATGGAGCACACACACACACAAAATGGAAGAGATGAGGCTTCATAGTTTTCGGCAGTCAGGCCGGGCGCGGTGGCTCATGCCTGTAATCCCAGCACTTTGGGAGGCCGAGGCAGGAGGATCACAAGGTCAGGAGGTCGGGACTATTCTGGTCAACATGGTCAAAACCCGTCCCTACTAAAAATACAAAAAATTAGCTGGGTGTGATGAGGATTTGTATGCTGAAACTTATAAAATGGAACAAAATCAGATATAAATAGAGAGTCATTATCATGTTCCTGGTTTAAAAGACTATCATAGTAAACATATAAATTACTTGCATAGTGATAAACAGATTTAACTCAATTCCGATTAAAATTTGGGTCTCATTTTTTATAGGTATTAAAAAGATTATTCTAAAATTTATGTGGAAAGGGAAAGATACTATAATAGACAACACTAACTTGAAAAAGAATAAAGTTGGCAGAATCAACCTATCAGACTGTATTACATAGATGCAGATATCAAGATTGTGATATTGAAGCTGGGATTGGCACACAGATTGATAAAATGAAAAATGCACACAAAATAGACACATTCAAATATCCTCAAATTACTTTTTACAAATATTCAAGATAGTTCAATAGAAAAAAGATAGCCTTGTATAGAGAAATGATGTTGGAATAATTGTGTCTCTATAGGCCAAAAAAATACACAAAGACACAAAATAAAACAAATCCTTGATGTAATCATCACATCTTCTAAAAATGTTATCTCAAGATGGATTAAATAGTTAAATATAAAATATAAAACTATAAAACTTATAGAAAAGTGAATAGAAATAAATATTTATGACCTTGGGTAGGCAAAAAATTCTTAGACATGACAGCAAACACACGGTACATAGAAGAAAAATTTATAAATTTGCTTAATCCAAACAAAAAGTTTTTCTCTATGACTCCTTTAAGAGGATGAAAATACACATTACTGAATGGGAGAAAATATTTACAAATCATATATAAAACAAAAGAGTAGTACCTAGAATACTTAAAGAATGCTCAAAACTCAACAGTGAGTAAACAAATGATTCTATTAGAAAATTGACAAAAAACACAAAGAAACATTTCATCCATTTTACCAGAGAGAATGTACAAATGGCAAATAAGCAGATTAAAAAGTTTCAACATCATTATCCATTAGGAAAACTCGAATTAAAATTGCAATGGAAAATCATTATATATCTACCAGAATGAAAAAAAAAAAATGAAATGTAGTTACAAAACCAAATGTTTATGAGAATGCACAGAAACTGGATCATTCATTGCTAGTGGAATGTAAAGTGGTACAGTCCCGCTGGAAAACAGTTGGGCAGATTCTCAAACAAACAGACAAACCAGGAAAAAAAACACTAAATATCCAGTCACCACACCAGTCATCAATTGTTCTCTCAGGCATTTACCCCAGATAAAGAGAAACTTCTGTTAACACAAAAAGTTGCTCCCAAATGTTTCATTTATATGGCAAAAACTAGAAACAATTTGATGTCATTCAACACATGAATGTTTATGCAAATTGTGGCCTATCCCTAATATTGAATGCTGCTCACCAGTAAAAAAGAACAATATGTTTGATATCATTCAGATATTTGTACCCATAAAATTTTCAAGTTGATCATGGTACTTATTCACTATCATGAGAACTGCACAGAAAAACCTTGCTCCCATGATTTAATTACCTCCCATGGGGTCCCTCCCAGGACGTGTGATGATTATGGGAGCTATAATTCAAGATGAGATTTGGGTGGGGACACAGTCAAACAATATCACTTAATTTCAATAACATAAAAAATGTTGGCTTTAACAGCTTAATTCCCACCACTTTTAGTTTTAATGTCACAATTACATACTTATACATTTATCTGTCCAAACATATACACTAAATAGTATTTAATGCATAAGTCTCTTGAGTTATGTAAAAAAAAAATGTGGAGTTACAAACCAAAATTATAATACCAGATATTAGACTCATAATTTTTTAGTGTAATTGTCTCTTAAATCTTGTAGAAAAAAAATATTACAGCTTGTATTAGTCAGTTCTCACCCTGCTAACACATACAAGAGAACTGATAATTTATAAGAAAAGGAGATTTAATTGGCTCACAGTTCCACATGGCTGGGGAGGCCTCACAGTCACGGTAGAAGATGAAGGAAGACCAAAACAATGTCTTACATGGTGGCCAGTGAAGAGAGAGTAAGAGCCAAGCAAAAGGGAAACCCCCTTATATAACCATCAGATCTCATGAGACTTATTCACCACCATGAGGATAATATGGGGGAAACTGCACCAGTGATTCAATTATCTCTCAACAGGTCCCTCCCACAACACATGGGAATTATGGGAGCTACAATTCAACATGAGATTTGCACGGGGACACAGCTAAACCATACCATTCCACCCCTGGGTCCCCCAAATATCATGTCCTCACATTTCAAAACCAATCATGCCTTCCTAACAGTCCCCAAAGTCTTAACTCATTTCAGCATTGACTCAGAAGTCTCCAGTCCAAAGTCTTATCTGAGACAAGTCAAGTCCCTTTCACCTATGAGCTTGTAAAATTGAAAGTAAGTTAGTTACTTCCTAGATACAATGGGGGTGCAGGCATTCAGTAAATATACCCATTTCAAATGGGAAAAATTGGCCAAAACAAAAGGGCTACAGGTCCCATGTAAGTCTGAGTTATAACAGGGCAGCCATTAAATCCCACATTTTCCTTCCATATTGCCCTAAAGGAGGTTCTCCATAAGGGCCCCACTGCTGCTGCTAACTTCTGCTTGGACAACCAGGCATTTCTGTACATTCTCTGAAATCTAGGCAGAGGTTCCCTAAACCTCAATTCTTGACTTCTGAGCACCTGCAGGTTCAACACCATGTGGAAACTGCCAAGGCTTGGGGCTTATACCCTCTGAATCCACTGCCTGAACTGTATCTTTGTCCCTTTTCGGCACAGCTGGAATGGCTGGGACACAGGGCTGCACAGAACAAGGAGGCCCAGGGTCTGGCTCACAAAACCATTTTTCCCTCCTAGGCCTATGATGGGAGGTGCTGTTACAAAGGTCTCTGACATGTCCTGGAGACATTTTCTCCATTGTCTTGGTGATTAACACTTGGCTCCTTGTTACTTATGCCAATTTCTGCAGCTGGCTTGAATTTCTCATCAGAATATATACATATATATTTTCTACTGCAGCATCAGGCTGAAAATTTTCCAAATCTTTATGTTCTGCTTCCTCTTGAATGCTTTGCTGCTAAGATATTTCTTCTCCTAGATATCCTAAATCATCTATCTCAAGTTCAAAATTCCACATATCTCTAGGACAGGGACAAAATTCTGCCAGTCTCTTTTCTAAAGCACAGTAAGAGTGACTTGTATTCCAGTTCCCAAAAAGTTTCTCATGTCCATCTGAGAACATGTCAGCCTGGACTTTATTGTCCATATCACTATCAGCATTTTAGTCAAAGCTATTTAACAAGTCTCTAGGAAATTACAAACTTTCTCACATTTCCCTATTTTCTTCTGAGCCCTCCAAACTGTTTCAAACTCTGCCTGTTACTCAGTTCCAATGTCACTTCCACATTCTTGGGTATCTCTACAGCAGCATCCCACTCTCATTATCAATTTATTGTATTAGTCCATTCTCATGCTGCTAATAAAGGCATACCGGCATACCCAAACTGAGTAATTGATGAAGGAAAGCGGTTTAATGGACTCACAGTTCCACATGCCTGAGGAGGTCTCACAATCATGGTGGAAGATGAAGGGAAAGCAAAGGTACGTTTTACGTGGCAGCCAGCAAAAAGAGAATGAGAGCCAAGTGGAAGGGGAAACCTTTTATATAACCATCACATCTCATAAGACTTATTCACTACCATAAGAATAGTATGGGGAAACTGCCCCCATACAATGCAAGATGAGATTTGCACGAGGACACAGACAAATCACATCACTTAACGTTAATAACATACAAAATATTGACTTTTCTAAAAGCTTGATTCCCACTTCTTTTAGTTTTAGTGTCATGAAATTGCATTTTTATACATTTATTTGTGCAAACACATACACTAATAAGTGCTTTAATATACTAGTCTTTTGGGTTATATAAAAACGCAAAATGTGGAGTTACAAACCAAAATCATAATACTAGATATTAGACTACTAATTTTTAATGTAATTGTCTCTTCAATCATATAGAAAACAAAAATTGAAACTATACATTATTGTTAGAATAATAGTAGATTTTATAATTGGTCATGTACTTAGCCTTACTGAGATCTTTATTGGTTTTTATAGCTTTGATTTACTGTCTAGTATCCTTCATTTTAACCTACTTGACTCTCTTTACCATTTATTATAGGCAAGACCTAATTGTAAGAAAGTGGCTAAACTTTTATTTATCTAGGAATGTCTTAATTTCTCCCTCACTTTTTAAGGACAGTTTTGCCAGTAGAGATTTTTTTCTATCGTTTGATTCTTTATTTTTTCTGCCTTTTCTGAATTGACAGTGTTTTTTGTTTTTGTTTTTGTTTTTGCAATTTGAATATATCAGCTCACTGCCTCAGACTACAAAAGTTTCTGATGGGAAATTTGCTAATAATTTTAATTGAAAACCTCTTGTGCATGACAAGTTACTTTTCTCTTTCTACTTTTAAGAGTCTCTCTTTGCCTTTGGCTTTTGATGATTACAATGTGTCTTTTTGCAAGTCTCTCAGTTCAATAAAACTTGAAGTTTATTAAACCCCTTGAATGATTATATTCATGTCATTCATCAAGCATGGACATTTTTCAGGTACTATTACTTCAAATTGGCTTTCTTCCCTTTTTTTCCTCTCATTTAATTCTCTGACAAATGCTCATTTGTTCCACTCCATAGGGTACATTAGGTTCTGTTCACTTTTCTGTTCCTACGACCCAATGATTTCCATTATCCTCTCTTGAAGTTTACTGATGCTTTCTTCTGCCTGTGATGACTATGGAAATCAGATTCTCCCCCTTCCCAGGGTTTTCCATTTTTCAGTTTTGTTCTTTGCATGTTTTCCATTGTTGTAGATAGCTTCTGTGCTGAGTATCAGCCTCAAATGTAAACTTAAGGTTGTCTCAAGTCTTTTCTGAGACTGTACCTTTGTCTGGGATGTGTGATGACTTTCTAATTTCCACGTATATGTAGTTGCTTTTGAATGGTTTAGTCTTCCGTGTCTGATTTCCAAAAGACAAAATGGAGAAAAGTGAAGGGAGTGAAGTTGAAGGCGCTTTAATTCCTCCGGAAGCCACTACAACCAGTAAGAGTGGCTTGCAACAATGGAGAAAAGTGCAACAATAATGTCAGCTACTTCTTTTTCTATGATTAGCAATAGCAGTCAGCAATCAGAGCACAGATATTTGATTTTTGTAAGGGAGGATCATTTTTGTCCACCTGGCTCCTGGAGACTGTGAGCAAGCTGCTCTGGGAATATGTGCATGGGGCTAAGAAGTCAGAGTTGGGTAGCTGTTACTATACTAAGTTATGAAATGGATCGACATTAATCATAATTTATACTCTAAGCCTTCCTGTGGAAGTTTCAAGCCTACGATAGACTCCAGAATTTCAAAACACATCAGATTGCCAGTGCAATTGTTATCTAAGTAGGGAACAGATTTCTGGTGCTTCTTACTTTGCCATTTTTCCAGACCCTCTCTCCTGTGCCAGACTGTTGCCTTTCTAGTAAATAGACAATGAGTTATCTAGGAGAAGATATCTGTCTGGCAGAGAGCCAAGTCAGAATCTCATGGACACAGAGAATGGAAAGTTTATCGATTCCATTTCCTTGCAAAAAACAAATATGTGTGTGTATATATATATAAAGTGAGCCCCTGAGAGCTCTAATAAATATGTAGATTTATTAAATGGTGGTCAAGTAACTTTATAATGCATTTCATGAATTCTGGTAGAAGTATGGAACATTGCTTCTTCATAATTTCATTTTTTTATATTCAACATGAATACTACAGTAACAGTCCCCAAAACAATGAACTAGACTCTTATGACAAGGCTAAATCATTAAGAGAAATGCCCCCAATGCACTGTGAATAAGGACACTAAAAAATAATAATGTTTACTGAAGAGGGAAAATACGGTAATCAGGTGATAAAAATCTACAGAATGAGATTATTATAGTCCAAAGTATTAAACATCTAATCATGCTTTCATTTCATCCCTTGGTATGTGTGAGTGAGCAAGAGAGAGAGATGATGCACTTTTGCTTGATTCAACTATCCGTTTTTCTATTAAGTCTATCAACATCTACCTGATCCCCATATCTGATTGACCACCTCCAGGATTCATCATTATCTCTCTTGTCTTCATCTAGAACTTTTATGCATAATCTAGCTGGATTTATGAACAGGCTGACTTTCAGTATTGATAAATTGCATATCTGCTTGTCTTCCTTAAAATATAATGGATATATTACTTTAGTGTAGATGTATAATTTATCTTTGGATTCTTAGCACTTCACGGATACATTCAATAACTCATTTGTCAGTTGTATTTCATTTTATATTTGCTGATTTTCGTTTGTCACTTATAATTAATCTGACGTTTACTGAGTTTCTCCTGGGAAGCAAGCTGAGTCTTACGTATCTAATGTTAAAAATAAAATCAAGTTAGTTTCTGGCACACAGTGGTGAGAACAGTGATACAGGAACTGAAATAATTTAAAGTACAGTGTGAGTGGCAATATAGATGTAAGGGCGTACAAGGTAAAGAAAGACACATAATTTAAGCTGATTTATTTTTATTTGTCAAGAGCCACCATATACTTTTTGGCTTCTGGATTTTGAGATTTGGTATAAGAATACTCATTGCCATAGATTAAGGGCGAGATTGTTAACAATCAAGGAATTCTCTGGTTTTTTTTTTTTTTTTTTTTTGCACATTGCAGAATTTTTACGAAAAGAAAATGCACATACTGGAAAGTAAATTATGGAATTTTCATTCAGTAATTTATTTTCTCACTCTCTGTTACCCTTGTAAAATACCTGCATATTTCTCTTATGAGCTCTACTGATCACTTTAAGAAGTGCTTAATTCAGGGTTCAGGATAAAGACGGCTGAATAGGAACAGCTCCAGTCTGCAGCTCCCAGCAAGATTGACCCAGAAGGCGGGTGATTTCTGCATTTCCAACTGAGGTACCCGGTTCATCTCATTGGTTGGACAGTGGCTGTAACCCAAAGAGGAAGAGCAGAAGCAGGGTGGGGCGTTGCCTCACCGGGAAAGCGCAAGCGGTTGGGGAATTTTCTCCCCTACCCAAGGGAAGCTTGTGAGGGACTGAGCCTGAGGAACTGGGCACTCTGGCCCAGATACTGCTCTTGTCTCATGGCCTTTGCAACCCACAGACCGGGAGAGTCTGGTGCATACCCCACAAAGGACCTGGGTTTCAAGTATAAAACTGGGTGGCCATTTAGGCAGACGCTGAACTAGCTGCACGAGTTTTCTTTTTTTTTCTATACCCCTGTGGTGCCTGGAAGGCGAGACAGAACCATTCACTCCCCTAAAAAAGGGTACTGAAGCCAGGGAGCCAAGTGGTCTGGCTCCGGAGGTCCCACCCCCACAGAGCCCAGTAAACTAAGATCCACTGGCTTAAAATTCTTGCTGCCAGCACAGCAGCAGTCTGAGATGACCTGGGACATTTGAGCTTGGTGGGGAGAGGGCCGTCCGCCATTGCTGAGGCTTTAGTAGGTGGTTTTACACTCACAGTGTGAACAAAACCACTAGAAATTTCAAATTGGGTGGAGCCCTCTGTAGCTCAGCAAGGCTACTGTGGCCAGACTGCCAGATTTCTCCTCACTGGGGAGGGCATCTCTGAAAAAAAGACAGCAAACCCCAGTCAGGAACTTAGAGATAAAACCCCCATCTGGCTGGGACAGAGCACCTGGGGGAAGGGGAGGCTGTGGGCGCAGATTCAGCAGACTTAAAGCTCCCTGCTTGATGACTCTAAGAGAGCAGCAGACCTCCCAGCACAGCGTTTGAGCTCTGCTAAGGGTCAGACTGCCTCCTCAAGTAGGTCCTTGACCGTCATGTATCCTAACTGGGCAACACCTCCCAGTATGGGCCGACAGACACCTCATAGGGGAGAGAGTTCTGGCTGACATCTGGCAGTGGCCCCTCTGGGATGAAGCTTCCAGAGGAAAGAATAGGCAGCAATCTTTGCTGTTCTGCAGCCTCCACTGTGATTCCAAGCAAGCAGGGTAGGGAGTGGACCTCCAGCAAACTCCAGCTGAACTGCAGTAGAGGACCCTGACTGTTAGAAAGAAAACTAACAGACAGAAAGGAATAGGATGTTCACTCAAATACCCTATCAAAAGGTCTCCAACATCAAAGACCAAAGGTAGATAAATCCACAAAACTGGGGAGAAACCAGCACAGAAAGGCTGAAAAATTCCAAAAACCAGAATGCTTCTTCTCCTCCAAAGGATCACAACTCCTCACCAGCAAGGGAACAAAACTGGACAGAGAATGAGTTGGATGAATTGACAGAAATAGGCTTCAGAAGGTGGGTAATAACAAACTCGTCTGAGCTAAAGAAGCATTTTCTAACCCAATGCAAGGAAGCTAAAAACCTTGAAAAAAGGTTAGATGAATTGCTAACTAGAATAACCAGTTTAGAGAAGAATATAAATGACCTGATGGAGCTGAAAACCACAGCATGAGAACTTTGTGAAGCATATACAAGTATCTGTAGTCTAATCAATCAAGTAGGAGAAATGATATCAGTGATTGAAGATCAACTTAAAATAAAGCGAGAAGACAAGATTAGAGAACAATAATAAAAAGGAACAAACAAAGATTCCCAGAAATAAGGGATTATGTAAAAAGACCAAATCTATTTGATTGGTGTACCTGAAAGTAATGGGAAGAATGGAATCAAGTTGGAAAATACTCTTCAAGATATTATCCAGGAGAACTTCCCCAACCTAGCAAGACAGGCCAATGTTCGAATTCAGGAAATACAGAGAGCACCACAAAGATATTCCTCAAGAAGAGCAACTCCAAGGCACATAATCATCAGATTCACCAAAATTGAAGTGAAGGAAAATATGTTAAGGGCAGCCAGAGAGAAAGGTTGGGTTACCCACAAAGGGAAGCCCATCAGACTAATAGCAGATCTCTCTGCAGAAACCCTACAAGCCAGAAGAGAGTGGAAAAAGAAAAGAAAGAAAATAATTTTCAACTCAGAATTTCATATCCAGCCAAAATAAGCTTCTTAAGTAAAGGAGAAATAAAATATTTTACAGACAAGCGAATACTGAGGGATGTCACCATCAGGCCTGCCTTACAAGAGCTCCTCAAGAAAGCAGTAAACATGGTAAGAGGTGCTTAATTAATGTATTAATATATGCATAATGCCTAGGTTGCATTTGGTTGTTATTGCTGGTAATAATCTTGCCTACATCTGAAAAATCCACGTGAAAACTGAACCAAGCTGGCATCATCCACTGAGCATTGCTGCATTTTGTTTTTTACCGAGTGGAGCTAAACCAATGTTACCATGCCTACAAGCACTGCTTTTTCTCCTGTACACTGTTCAGCACAAACTTTGCTGATATTTTCAATTTTGAGAAGTTTTGAATAAGCAACTAGTTTTTCTGGAATGCCCTATGAGTTTTAATTCAGACAAGAAGAAAGTTTTAAATTCAATTTGTGTTCAAACAGGAAAACTTTCAATCAATCAATCAATCAATTTAGAAACAGCTATTGAACTTCTCTACTATATGCTGAACATTTGTATAACTACCATTGAATACTAGATAATTTAAACCCAATTTTAGTGATTTCATATGAAGGCAAACAAAATTCTTATATAATATTTATATTTATTTGGCTTTGGAACAAATATTACAATCTAATCTATGATTCATTGCTTTTGATAATGAGTTTGAATGTTATTTTTATATGATAATTGTTTTGTGTTTATGTTAAAATTAATTAACAATAAAGACCTCTCTCAATAAGCATACATTTATCTAAAAGTAAAAATGCAATCTTAATTTGTGACATACAGATTCTTCGTACAATATAATTAACTTGTAAAGAAGTGAAACACTAGAGTTATTTTTAAATTTAAGTAGTAAATTTATAACTTTTTGAAATATCTCAGCATATTTTTCTGAAACATAGATAAAATTTTATTTCACTTACATTTTCTTCATGAAAAAATACAAAATAGACTACACATCACATGTAACTTTTTTCACCAGGTACGTTTCCTACGTTCTTCAAAAAGAGTTCCAAATATAGAGAAGACCAAAGTATAGATATGTTTCCAATTTAATAATAGACTATTCCTGTTTCTTTTAACTTAATATTTATTTATGAAGAAAAACTCAATCTGTACAAACCTATGTCAGGAGAAACTGAGAAATGTATTAAGATGTTCAAGACACAGATCATCTGTTTATGGTAATGTAATCCAGTAGACTACTTGGAGATGTTCCCTGTATTAGTCTGTTCTCACAGTGCTATAAAGAACTACTTGAGAGTGGCTAATTTATAAGCAAGAGGTTTAATTGACTCACAGTTCCACTTGACTGGGAAGGCCTCAGGAAACTTACAATTGTGGTGAAAGGTGAACGGGAAGCAAGGCACGTCTTACAAGGCAACAGGAGGTGGGGAGAACTGCCATACACTGTTAAATCATAAGATCTCATGAAAATTCACTCATTATCATGAAAACAGCATGGGGGAAACTGCTGCTATGATCCAGTCACGTTCCTCCAGGTGCCCCTCTTGACACATGAGGATTACAATTTGAGATGAGATTGGGTGGAAAACACGGAATGAAATCATATCATTCTGCCCATGGCCCCTCCTAAATTTCATATTCTTCTCACATTTCAACACACAATTATGCCTTTTCAACTGTCCCCCCAAATCATAACTCATTCCAACATTAACCCAAAAGTCCAAGTCCAAAGTCTCATCTGAGACAAGGCAAGTCCATTCCACCTGTGATTGTGTACAGTCAAAAATAAGGTAGTACTGCCAAGATACAATGGGATTACATGCATTGGGTAAGTGTTCCCATTCCAAATGGGAGAAGTTGCCCAAAATAAAGGAGCTACAGTCTCCATGCAAGTCCAAAACCCGACAGGGCAGTCATTAAATCTTAAAATAATTTCTTTTGACTCCATGCCTCACATACAATAGGTGGGCTCCCAAGGTCTTGGGGAGGCCTACTCCTGTGGCTCTGCAGGGTACAAACTCTGTGGCTGGTTTCATGGGCTGGTGTTGAGTTCATGTGGCTTTTCCAAGTGCACAGGGCAGATGTTGGTGGATCAACCATCCTGGGGTCTGGAGTATGTTGGCCCTCTTCTGATAGCTCCACTAGGCAGTGCCCCTAGTAGGGTCTCTGTGTGGTGACTTCAACCCCACATTTCCCTTCTGCATTGCCCTAGCATAGATTCTCCATGAGGACTTTGCCCGTGAAGGAGACTTCTGCCTATACATCCAGGTATTTCCATACATCCTCTGAAATCTAGGCAGTGTGTGCCAAACTCTTGTCTTCTCTGCATCCACAAACCCAACACCACCTGGAAGCTACCACTGCTTGGGGTTTGCACCTTCGGTAGCCATGGTTAGAGCTGTACCTTGGTCTCTTTAAGCCATGGCTGGAGCTGGGGTACAGGGCACCATGTTCTGAGATTACACAGAACAGTGAGTCCTGGGCATTGTCCATGAAATAATGTTTCCCATCTTGGCCTCCAGGCCTGTGATGGAAGGGGCTGCCATGAAGATCTCTGTACCCTAGGGACGTTTTCCTTATTATCTTGGTTATTAACTTGTGGCTCCTCTTTACTCATGCAAATTTCTGTAGGAGACTTGAATTTCTCCCAGAGAATTTTTTTTTTTTCTTTTCTTTTCTACCCCATGGCAAGTTGCAAATGTTTCAAACTTTTATGTCCTGCTTCCCTTTTAAACATAAGTTCCAATCTGAGACCATCTCTTTGTGGAAGCATATAACTGTATGTTTTTGGAATAGACAGGTCACTTCTTGAATGCTTTGCTGCTTAGAAATTTCTTCTGCTAGATACCTTAATCATCTCTCTCAAGTCCAAAGTTCAACAGATCTCTAGGGCAGGAACAAATGTTGTCAGTCTGTGTGACCTTTACTCCAGTTTCCAGTAAGTTTCTTATTTCCACTTGAGAACACTTCAGCCCGGACTTCATTGTCCATATTATTATCAGAATTTTGTCCAAAATCATTTCAGCAAGTCTCTAGGAAGTTCCAAACTTTCCCACATCTTCTTGCCTTCTTCTGAGCTGTCTAAACTTTCCCAACCTTTGCCTGCTACCCAGGTATAAAGTTGCTTCCACATTTTCAGGTGTCTTTATAGCAGTACGTCACTCTTGGTATCAATTTCCCATATTAGTTATTTCTCTTACTGCTCTAAAGAATTACCTGATACTGGGTAATTTGTAAAGAAAAGAGGTTTAAATAATTCACAGTTATGCATGCTGGGGAGGCCACAGAAAATTTATAGTCATAGAGGAAGGCAAGGGGGAAGCAAGGCACATCTTATATGACAGCAGGAGGGAGAGGAGTGGGAACCACTACACACCTTTAAACCATCAGATCTTGTGATAACTCACTCACTATCATGAAAATAGCATAGGGGAAATCATCCCTGTGATCCAATCACCTCTCAACCAGTCCGTCCATTGACACATGGGGATTACAATTCAAGATGAGATTTTGACAGGGACAAAATTTCAAACTATATTATTCACAAAAAGCAAACAATGCAAATAATGTTTGCCGGTATGATACATCGTTATGGAATTCAGATGGTGGTGGGAAAAAGACAGTTATTTTCTGTTGGACATGAAATTAGAGAATAGAAAATCTCTATTAGCTAACCTCACAAAACCAAATAGCCTCATTAACTAAATCTATTTTCTCTTAAAAAACATACTAATTCATATCCTTAATATGCTGAAAACTAGTAACTGGCTTACTCTTTAATATGGCCATGCTCATTTGCTTGCAGTACTCGCACAGAATGCTTGCCAGGTGTTAAGCCTGTGTCCACAAATCTGTTTTTACTGGCAGTATTTGTTAATGTAATTACATAATTTAATCTTAAATTATTAAATATGTATCTATGTAAGTCTAGCTAAAACTGTAAAATTTTAGTGAAATGACCTAAAATAGTACTTTAAATTTAGAAATGGAAAAGACATCTTAATTTTTTTAAATCTGTAGTTGCTTCACAAACATCTTTATATTCTTGCACCATTTTAAATAAAATAATATTAAAATAGTTGCATTTTGGGTATGGTGAATAAATGAAAGATTTCAAAGTAACATTAATTTATACATCTTAAGTAAAAATCAAATATTCAAGTTGTCTGTGAGGGTGTACTGTACTAATTCATATTACTTTCATTTGATTTTGATAATTTTGTTCAACAGCTAGGGTTGATGTCATCATCTTTCTACAGATGAAAAATTAAGATCCCTATAAGTTTTAATTTCCCAAAGGCCACTCAGTGAGAAAGTGATTGAGATGGAATTTTAAATTAAATTATTTAAAGTTAAATCTGTTTTTTTTTTTTCAGTGAGATGGATTCTTGCTCTGTCACCCAGGTTGGAGTGCAGTGGTTCAGTCCTAGCTCACTGTAGCCTCAAACTAATGAGCTCAAGCAATCCTCCCACCTGAGCCTCCCAAGAAGCTATATTCTCTACCTGTTTTTAAGTGGAATATTTTTGGGAGAAGGGATCCATTTGTTATCATTGAGTAAACTGGTTGGTAAATGTGAAGTATATAGATATAAAAGAGAATACGAGATAAAATACCACTGGTCTAGTGGGCCAGATATTATCTCTGTCAAAATTTTAGTCCAGACAGAAGCTCAGAACATGGATTTATCTGAAATGAAAGACCTTGAAAATATAATTAAGAAGAGATCCCAAGATGAGATCATCCTGGATTAAAGTAAGTTTAACATCTGATCATGAGCGTCCTTATAAAAAACACTTTTAAAAAGATGACACACAGATACGCTGGAGCTAGCCATGTGAATGCAGATGTGGAAATTGAACCATTGCATCCATAAGTCAAGGAACTCAAGAGTCACCAGAAGCTGGGAGAGAGGCAGACAATAAATTCTCCCTGAGAGCCCCAAGAAAGAAGCAAATCTACTAAACTTTGAGTTCACTTTTCTGGGCTCCAAACTATGAAAAACTAAGTTTTTGTCATAAGTCACCTAGTTTATAGTAATTTGCTTTGGCAGCTCTGGGAAACTATTAGTAATACAACAGCTGAGGCACATAATTGAGAACTCACTGGTATGTTTTGTTAATATTAGCTCATTTCAATTATCTATTTCCAGACATTGAAAAACTTTCACATTACAAAGGCATTGTTCATTCTATTTTTTAAGAAATGGATAATATTTCAATGCCTATTCTATTCAACTATTTCAGTTCCAAATAACTCTTGAAGCTAGATTTAAATAATCAGGAAAACAACAACAACAATAAATAAATACTGGTAAGTAAACTTCTCCGGTAAAAAAAGACCTCCTGAGGCCGGGCGCAGTGGCTCACACCTGTAATCCCAGCACTTTGGGAGGCCAAGGCGGGCGGATCACAAGGTCACGAGATCGATATCATCATGGCTAACATGGTGAAACCCTGTCTCTAATAAAAATACAAAAATAAATTAGCCAGGTGTGATGGCGGGTGCCTGTAGTTCCAGCTACTCGGGAGGCTGAGGCAGTAGAATTACTTGAATCCATCAGGTGGAAGTTGTAGTGAGCCAAAATCGTGCTACTGCACTCCAGCCTGGGCTACAGGAGTGAAATTCTGTCTAAAAAAAAAAAAAGAAAAAAAAAAAAGAAAGAAAGAAAGAAAAGAAAAAAAAAAGCTAAAAAAGACCTCCCTATAAAAGTAGTTTAAATTGCTCAGGTTTTAAATAAGAAAGAACCATGCATTTAAGGTGATTCCAAGTGGTCTGGCTGACAGCTATTTTTGCTTGCATTTAGTTGTGAAGCAGTGAATTACCTAAGGCCAGAAGTGAAATGCAGATGTTTCTTTGCCAACTTGAACTATAAAATAAAAAATTTAAAAGGAGTTTAGTGACCTGGTGAGAAATACAAAGATTTTGTGCATTAAAAATTGTGTTTAGATTGATTCAATGATAAATATTGAATGGAAGTTTATCACCTATAAAACTGGTTCCTCAAAATGAGTTTTTGCTCTGATAATTAGTATATACTATGTGGTTACTGCTATTAGAAAGGCAACACAAAAATAATGTTCAGGTCACCAGAAGCTGGTCTGATAAAAGCCATATGTAAGATTCATTCACTGCCTGAAAAGCACTCTTCTCTTATTTATCAGCTGTATTGAAAATCTATTCTGCCTGGTCATTGAATGATGTTTTAGATGGGTTGTTCTCAACTTTGGCTACACATTGGAATTGCCTAGATGATTTTTAAAATGTTAGGTCTCACTTCTGCAGATTCTTATTTAATCAGTCTGGGATAAGACCTGAGGATGAGAATGTTTTGATATTGTTCATGTGATATTTATATCCCATAATCAATAAGCTAAATGTTAGCATCCTAGGGCTACCTTTTCAGCACAACCCTAGAAACGTTGAGTGTTCACATTTTGTCTGCCTGTGTTAGCAACTTTATTTAATTTTGAGCACATAGGGAATATTTCCCCCAATGTCATTTTTTTTTCTGGGAAAAAATATAGACCACTCTATAATTAAGATAATAAGTATATTCATAGGCCTAGGAAGTACTAACTCTATTCTCTTCTATATGTCTATGATGGAATACATCATTGTGAAATATTCCTTGGATACAGAACAGCATTGAATCTCAAAGTGTGATCCAAGTACTGCCTGCATTAATCATTGCTTATGAATAAATAAAGGAACAAATACATAAATCAAATTCCTCAATATTTCTCCAGAAGTATGGAAACAGACATTTTGAATGTGGAACCTAGGAATACGTATTTTTAAGAAGCTCCCCAGGTGATTCTAGTGTGTGTACTAAAGTTTAAGTAGATGGGTATAAGGACTCCACCTTAGCTAAGCATTCAAGTTATTCTCTTCTAAATTGAATTTTTAATATTTTGTTATATGATTAAAAGAAAAGCATGCATATGAATCTGAGAAGGAAAAAATACTGGAGAAAATAGCTAAATCAGTTTAGCATTATACATTGGTTTCCTCTGAGAACATCTGGTGTAAAACACTTGCAGAAAACAAAGTCAGGGCCTTCTTTATCTCTATTAATATGGATTTTTTGCAACAATTTAAAAATGCACCCAGAGATTGTTGTTGGAACTCTTGACATTTTTATGAGGTAAGTTTGCTTCTAAAAATTTCTGTGTGTTGATAATTTTTATATATGGAATCATTTTCTTTCGTGCAATGACTTACAAACTAACTTCAAAAAAATCAGAAAGTTAAAAAAAATTTAAAAGTGGAGGTAACTTCAGAGACAGTATAGCTCAAGTGAGAGAGGAAAACGACACATACAAAATAAACTTCAGATCCTTTCTAGTTTTTTTCTACATTGGTAATTTATTCTTCTCCTTTCCTACCTCTTAAAATCAACCTCCAATTTATTTTTAAACTAATTTTTAAATAGTTTGTTTCAGACAATTCTGGTCAAAGTCACCATTGTCACTCACTTGGACTACTTAAGGTCTTCTATTTGCCATACACTCTCCCTCTGATTCATTCTGCGTATGGTAGACCAGTTATATTTTCTAAAATACAAATGCCATTACTTATTCTTTGGCTTGAATTATTTCAATGGTTTTCTATGATCCTAAAGATAAACCTCAAATCCACTCTACAATATGGTTCCTGTCCTCATGTTCATTGTTAAAGATATGGTTTTCAGTGCGGACCTATAGAAAAATATTAAAATTTGAATAGGGTAATATTCTTTATCACAAAAGCTGTGGAATAGGGGGCACTATTACCATTTTTGGATAGTAAATGGAATGCCTGGCATCCTTCATGGCATAGAAAGTGTCACATAATGAAAAATTCCTTATAGTTCTTATATCTCTCACTAGATATCATGTAAATTTTAAAAAAAAAGACTCTGTTTAAATTATATGAGCTTAGGATATAAATCAGTTTTGCACATGAAAAACAATTATTCTGGGCATGCTATTAAGATTTGACAACTTTTCCAGGTAGAGGACTATGGTATAAATCAGTAGAATGGTGCTCTTTCCTAAGGTAAAGATAAATAAGTGTATTAAGCATTGTTTACCATTTTGGAAAGAGACAGCTATTGCAAGAAGCCATAGAAACTCATGAAGTTAGTTGTCGTTCAGTTTAGGGCACTAATCTCACCTGGGATCTGACATACTGGGTAGGAAAATTGATTTTTATGATTCACTCCAACACCTGGTAACAGTTTGGGGAAAAATTTAGGCTGAAATTCAGTGAGCATGTATGCACTCACCAATGATGTAGTCCAAGTAAAATATATATCAGACGTATGGCAATGTCCATATGCCCAAAATATTGACTGGCAATCCACTTACCACTCTGGAATTAAAAATCTCCATGATAAAAACTCAACTCTAGTGTTCAGAAGCATCAGGTAATATTAACATTATACAAAATTACCAGGCCGGGTGAGGTGGCTCACACTTGTAATTCCAGCACTTTTGAGAGGCTGAGGTGGGTGGATCACCTGCGGTCAGGAGTTTGAGACCAGCCTGGCCAACCTAGCAAAACCCTGTCTCTACTAAAAATACAAAAACTAGCTGGGCAGGGTGGTGCATGACTGTAATCCCAGCTACTTGGGAGGCTGAGGTAGGAGAATCATTTGAACCCAGGAGGTGGAGGTTGCAGTGAGCTGACATCATGCCACTTCACTCCAGCCTAGATGAGAGTGACATTCTGTCTCAAAATATATATAAAATATATATATATATATATCTCAGAGTCAGTTTCATGAAGAAATTGACTTGAGTTGGCACGAGATTTTCTAGGATTTGGTTAGGCAGAGTAGATGGCAAAAACAAAGATATAAAAGAGGAAGGAAAAGATTTAAAAAATAACAATAACCACAAAAACACAACCTGGAAAGTAAGTATTGAGCAAAGTTTAGATTTCTTTTTGTAATTTGGAATCATGAAAACATATTCCCAGCCAGGAAAGTGACAACATCTAAAGAAATATTTTAAACATAATCTTTGTCTTCTAATGGAAGATTCTTTTCTGCATTGTCATGAGTAGCCAGTGATTTGTATTGATAATGTATTTTGTGTTTGAAGTTGTGTAAAATAGAAGCCCTCTGAAAATTATTAATTCTGATGGAGTTATGCTTCTCAACAGGATTATTCTGTTTCAACTTTCCATGAAAAACTGTTTCTGTCATCTATTCATTTCACATATATTTTGTCACAGGCATATTTAATCATTTATTTCAAGGCTTAATCATTTACAACTTTAAAATTGATTGAAAATAGAGGTCAGAGTAGAGGGAAGATATATCTTTATCTGTAGAATACTAATATATTATATTGAATACATGAAGAATTGCACATATTTTGAGTTGTATTTAAAGAGGAGGATAATGTAGGGTTCCTTTACTTAAATATACTGCAAATTCAGTACATTTACCTTAGAATGTATTTATATTAATTTACTGAGAATAAACATGTTCAACTCTTTTGGGTGTGGTTGGGGTTATGGGAAAGGGTGTTAAAAATTGCCAAGAAGTTCAGTAAAGGTAGAACGGGTCCTGGTTATAGCATTCCTGAGCCATGTTTGCCTGCTTTCCTGAGTATGGGAGCTTCATACAAGAGTATTTCTATCCCTTTCATAGTACTTTTCAGAGCCATTTAGGACTCTGTATTGCAGATTCAAGTCTATTTTTCTAGACCCCTGAGAGCAGCTTCTATAATTTAAATTTCCTCAATCATCATCTAAAATATGGGGCTTGCTGGAAATAAAGTTTATTGATAAGTTCTACTTCCTCTTAATTTCTACACAGAGAGTAAGCGCTGCATAGTGTTTAGAGCATAAAAAATTGTACTAAAATTTTAATTAAATAAAACTTAACAGTTATGCTTTACTTCCATGTTTTAATTGGCTTTAAATCATTGATGGTGATCTTCCAAGTTCCTATCAAGTTTACAGATTTAGGCAACATTATGAGTTTGAATTGTAATAGTGGACTCCTATCATTTCTTTATGTCAGTCCTGGTGAAACAAATTATACTAATTATATTTCTCAATGAAAGTTTTATGTGGGATTTTATTCACCCTTGAGTTATACAATTAAGATGTGTCTTTTCCCTTTCCAAGTCATAATATCATTTTATTTTGTCCACGAGTTGGTCTGCGAGCCTTATACACTTTATACCTTCCTCTTCCCTCTCAGCTTCTACTATGTCCTGTTTATGCTGTGTAGTAAAACATAGTGAAAAACAACACAGGTTTTTCTAAATCCCAAATAACACATAGATTGATTACTAGCTATGCGATCTTTATGAAATATATTAATACCTCAGTGTTCTCATCCATAAAATCAGAGTGAAAACGTTATTGATTTTGTCCATATATTATAATGATTCAAAGAGGTAACGCATTTATGAAGCTTAACTTGGTACCTGATGTAAGACAGACAGACACAAGAGATACTGTTGTTGTTTTTGTTATTATTGTTAATGATGATGTTATGTGTTTCACATAATTTCAATAATTTATTCTTAAATATTTCAACTGAATATTTTTTCACAAATCATAATTACATGCATTTACATATACTCTAATATTCAAATAAACCCAACTTTTAGCCTGTGCCTTCTTCTTAGTAGTTTTTGCTAGTATCATGGCAAAGTATCTTGTATTAAATAGACATGTTTTGCTATGCTTGTTTTTATGTAAAACACACAGACAAGTGGCAAGCTAGCCTTTACAAGGGCTTACAGAATTACAACAAAGAGGATATTTACTCACCAGTGCATCCAATGATTTATACCTGTACTATTGTTGCATGTTAAAATATCAGGCTGTGGTTGTACAACAAGAATATATCATTTGTGCCAGAAATTCTTATCTTTTAAATTTTAAGAATTCATTTCAAAGGAAAAATAAGCATAATGAATTCCTACCTGATAATAATTTCACTTTTAGCACTTTTGTATATAAAAAGTCATTTCAAAAGGTACTATAAATTTATTAATTATTTTAATATAATTCATTATTTATCTCATGACATAGCAGTGTTTAAACAGTTGTGGTAAAAATATATTTGGCCATATATATATTCAGGCTTAAGGAACATTTTATGAGCCAAATCTTGCACTGGTTATAGACTCCCAATAGTTACAGACTACTGACCAAAGTAGTCTGTAACCAGGAATATTCTATCTAAACCATCAATAGATGCCCTTTACTAACTTACAGTATCATAGTCTTTTTCAAAAACTTAACTCCCCTCTAACCATGGGTTACTCAAGCAGAAACAAACAAACAAAAATAAATAAATTTAAAAATTAAGTACTAAGGAACATAAAATTTTGCCTTATTTTCGAGTAACTCTTTTAGGAAACAGAAAAAACTTTTATCATTTTGTGTTTAAAAAAAAGTTCTGTCCCAACAGAATGCTTAAACTGTTACTCCTTAAAACAAGTAGGAGCCAGTAAGAAGAGTCAATAATTTGCATTAAAAGATATGAATAAATATAAATATGTGCTCTGTTTATGCAAAAAGAAGAGGGAAAGGCTTTTTAGTAGCCCATATTTATTTATGTATTTACTTAAAATAGGGTCTTGTTCTGTTACTCAGGTTGGAGTGCAGTTACACAATCATGGCTCACTGCAACCTCAAAATCCAGGGCTCAAGCAGTCCTCCTGCGTCACCTCCAGAGTAGCTGGAACTAAAGGCACATGCTACCATGACAATCAACAAAATAATTCTATAAATACTCTTAGGCCAAGTGTAAGACTCTCTCATGATAATGAAATTATTTATATTTGAATATGACTCATAAATGTTTCACATATCAGTGACTTGTAGGCATACTTCTGATTGCAGCTACTTAACCAGTTACACAAATAAGAGTTAAATTATTGTCTTTCTAATCGATATTTGATACATGACAAATTTTTCATATGTTATATTTTAAACTATACATAGACTATATTCAGTTCACTTTTAACTCTATATAGAAAAATTGCTGGGCATAAATTAAACTTCCATAGATTTCAAAATATCAAAATCCTGGAGATTGAGCACAGAAATAAATCAAATTTTGATGGCATTGTTTCGGGAAGTCAGGGGCCCTGAACAGAGGCACCAGTTGAAGCCATGGCAGAAGAACATAAATTATGAAGATTTCGTGGACATTTATTAGTTCCCAAAATTAGTACTTTTATAATTTCTTGAGCCTGTCTTTACTGCAATCTCTGAATATAAATTATGAAGATTTCATGGACCCTTATCACTTCCTCAACAATACTCTTGTGATTTCCTATGACTGTCTTTACTTTAATCTCTTAATCCCATCATCTTTGTAAGCTGAGGAGGATGTATGTCGCCTCAGGACCCTGTGATGATTGCATTAACTGCACAAATTGTTTGTAGAGCATGTGTGTTTAAACAATATAAAATCTGGGCACCTTGAAAAAAGAACAGGATAACAGCAATGTTCAGGGAACAAGAGAGAGAACCTTAAACTCTGACTGCTGATGAGCCAGGTGGAACAGGGCCATGTTTCTCTTCTCTCAAAAGAAATAGGAGAAATATCGCTGAATTCTTTTTCTCAGCAAGGAACATCCCTGAGAAAGAGAATGGCCTGACGGTAGGCATCTGAAATGGCCGTTTTGGAGGCTGCTGTCTTTTATGATCTAAGACAAAGGGATGAAATAAGCCCTGGTCTCCTGTAGCACTCCCAGGCTTATTAGGACAAGAAAATTCCTACCTAATAAATTTTGGTCCGACCAATTGTCTGCTCTCAAACACTGTCTCCTGATAAGATGTTATCAATGACAATGCGTGCCTGAAACTTCATTAGCAATTTTAATTTCGCCCCGTCCTGTGGTCCTGTGACCTCACCCTGCCTCCATTTGCTTTGTGATATTTTATTACCTTGTGAAGCATGTGATCTCTGTGACCCACACCCTATTTGTACACTCTCTCCCCTTTTGAAAATTGCTAATGAAAACTTGCTGGTTTTATGGCTCAGAAGGCATCACGGAACCTGCTGACATGTGATGTCTCCCCCGGACACCCAGCTTTAAAATTTTTCTCTCTTAAAATTTTTTTCTCTTTATTTCTCAGACCAGCTGACACTTAGGGAAATAGGAAAGAACCCATGTTGAATATTGGAGTGGGGTTCCCCCAGATATGTCATAAATAAATAAATAAATAAAAATTTAATAACATAACAAATATAGTAATTCATATTTGCTCATTAAGTATCATCCAGCTATTGATATGCATCCTTAGATACCAAAATAGGTGGATGCTCAATTCCCTGATATAAAATGCTGTAGTATTTCCATAAACCTATGCACATGCTCTGATTTACTTTAAATTATTTCTAGATTACTTATAACAGCAAATACAACGTAAATGCTATGTAAAGAGTTGTTACACTATATTATTTCTATTCCTATTTTTATTATTGCATTGGCACTTTTTATTATTTATTTTAAATTGTGTAATATTTAATTTTTGTGGGCACACCTAGGTGTATATATTTATAGGGTACATGAGATAATCTGGTACAGGCATGTAATGCATAAGAATCACATCACGAAAAATGGGGCATCTATCTCCTGAAGCATTTATCCCTTGTGTTACAAACAATCCAATCATATTCTTTCCATTATTTTAAAATGTACAATTGAATTATTATTGACTATACTCATTCTGTTGTGCTATCAAATACTTGGTCTTAATCATTATTTCTAACTATATTGGCCGTACTCATTAACCATCTCCAACTTCCTTCCCACCCAGTAACTACCCTTCTCAGCCTCTGGTAACCATCCTTCTACTCTATATGTCAAGAGTTCAATTGTTTTTGATTTTTAGATCCCACAAATAAGTGAGAACATGCAATGTTTGTCTTTCTGTGCCTGACTTATTTTACTTAACATAATGACCTCCAGTTCCATCCATGTTGTTACAAATGACAGGATCTCATTCTTTTTATGGCTAATACTACGTTGTGTGTATGTACCACATTTTCTTAATCCATTCACGTGTCGATGGACACATAGACTGCTTCCAAATCTTGGCTATTGTGAACAGTTCTGCAAAAACATAGGCGTGCAGATATCTCTTAGATATACTGATTTCCTTTTTTAGGGATATATATACTGCAGTGGGATTGCTGGTAGCTTTATTTTCAGTTTTTTGAGGAACCTCCAAACTTTTCTCCATAGCATAGTGGTTGTACCAGTTTACATTCCTACCAACAGTGTATGAGAGTTCACTTTTCTCTACATTCTTACCAGCATTTGTTACTATCTATTTTTGGATAAAAGCCATTTTAGCTGGGTGAGATGATATCTCACTGTAATTTTGACTTACATCTCTCTTGCATGATCAACAATGTTGAGGACCTTTTCATATGTATGTTTGCCATTTGTATGTCTTCTTCAGAGAAATGTATACTTAAATCTTTTGCCCATTTTTAAAAATAAGATTATTAGATTTTTTTTTCTAAAGATATGTTTGAACTACTTATATAGTCTAGTTTTTAATCTCTTGTCAGATGGGCAGTTTGCAACTATTTTCTCCCATTCTATGGGTTATATCTTCACTTTGTTGATTGTTTCCTTTGCTATGCCGCTTATTACTTACTGTGATCTCATTTGTCCATTTTTACTTTGATTGCTTGTGCTTGTGGGGCACTCAAGAAATTTTTGCTCAGACCAATGTCCTGGAGAGTTTCTCCAATATTTTCTCATAGTTGTTTCATAGTTTGAGGACATAGATTTAAGTCTTTAATCTATTTTTATTTTATTTTTGTGTATGCTGTGAGATAGGGATGTGGTTTAATTCTTTAGCATATAGATATCCAGTTTTCCCAGCACCATTTATTGAGGCAACTATCTTTTCTCCAGTGTATGTTCTTGGAAACTTTGTTAAAAATGAGTTCAGTCACTTTTCATTGGATTTGTTTCAGAGTTTCTTATTCTGTTCCATTGGCCTACATGTCTGTTTTTATGCCAGTACCATGTTGTTTTGGCTACAGTAGCTCTGTACTATAATTAGAAGTCAGGTAATGTGATTCCCCTAGGTTTGTTCTTTTTGATCTATTCTGAGTCTTTTGTCATTTCACATAAATTTTAATTTTTTTTTCTATTTCTGTGAAGAATGTCATTGTTAGTTTCATAGTGATTGCATTGAATCTGGAGATTGCTTTGGGTTGTATGGATATTTTTACAATATTGATTCTTCCAATCCATTAATATGGAAGATCTTTCCATTTTTTTGTGTGTGTGCTCTTCAATTTCTTTCATCAGTGTTTTATAGTTTTTATTGTAGAGTTTTTTCACTTCTTTAATTCTTAGGTATTTAATTTTATTTGTGGCTATTGTAAATGGGATCGCTTTTGATTTCTTTTTTCAGATTATTCACTGTCAGTATATGAAAGTGCTACAGATTTTTGCATAATTGATTTCGTATCCTACAACTTTACTGAATTTGTTTATCAGTTCTAATGGTTATATTTGTGGTGTCTTTAGATTTCTTCAGATATAATGATATACAATCTGAAAACAATGATCATTTTCCTGCCTTTAGTTGGATGGCCTTTATTTCTCTTGCCTGATTGCTCTAGCTATGACTTACAGTACTGTGTTGAATAACAGTGTGAAAGTGTGCATTCTTGTCATATTTCAGATCTAATTGGAAAGACTTTCAGGTTTTCCCCATTTAGTGTACTAGCTGTGGCTCTGTCCTATATGGGTTTTATTATGTTGAGGTATGTTTTTCTATATATAGAAGTTTTTTGAGGGTTTTTATCATGAAAATAATGTCAAATTTTATCAAATCATTTTTCATCAATTGAAATAATCATATGATTTTTGTCCTTCATTCTGTTAATATGATGTATTACATTGGTTGATTTGCATATGTTGAGCCATTCTTGCATCCCTGAGATAAATCCTGCTTTGTCATGGTGAACGATCTTTTTAATGCACTGTTGAACTTGGTTTGCTAGTATTTTGTTGAGGATATTTGCATCAATATTAATCAGAGATAACTGGACTGTAGTTTCCTTATTCTGATGTTTCCTTGTATAATTTTAAAATCAGGGTAATACTGGCCTCATAGAATGAGGTTACAAGCATTCCTTCCTCTTCTTTTTTTTTGTTTGAATAGTTTGAGTAGGATTGGTATTAGTGATTCTTAAGTGTTTGGTAGAATTCAGCAGTAAAGTCGTCAGGTCTTGGGCTTCTTCTTCTTTTTTTTTTTTTTAATGGGGAGACATTATGATGGCTTCAATCTTGTTACTTGTTATTGATCTGTACAGGTTTTGGATTTCTTCCTAGTTCTGTTTTGGTAGGTTGTATGTGTCTTGGAATTTGTCCATTTCTTCTAGATTTTCCAATTTATTCATTCATAGTACCCACTAATGATCATTTGAATGTCTGCAGTATCCATTGTAGTGTCTCTTTTTTTATCTCTGATATCATTTATTTGAGTCTTGCCCAAGATACTTCCCTTTAGGGTGGCAAGTTTTCCCAGGCCCTGGGCATGTTCAGAGATACTGTTTGGGAGCCAGGGATTGGAGTTAGCAGTTTACTTAATGTTCTAGCTTAGCAGTTTACCTAATGCTCTATTATATCGAGGCTAAGCTGACACTCACACCATAATGCAAAGTCCTTCCTACTCTTCCCCTGACTCTTCCCACAGCAGAAGAGCCTCTCCCTGTGGCTACCACCACCCCAGAACACAGAGATTCTACCAAGGCACCAACAATGCTCACTTAAAGCCCAAGCATTCCTCAGTCAGATTGTGGTGAATACTGCCAGGCCTGAGACTCGCCCTTTAGGACAGCGGGCTTCTTCTGTCCAAGAGCAAGTTCAAAGTGCTTTCTGAGAGTATAGGCCTGGGCTCAGGAACCCAAAGAGCTTGCTTGTTGCTCTAATCTTCTGTGGCCAAGTTGGTACCTGAGGTGCAAGAGAAAGTTCCTTTGCTTTTCCCTCTGCTTTGCTCAAACAGAAAGAGTCTTTCACCACAGCCACCACAGCTTGGAATGTGCTGTATCTCCCCTCTAGATGGAAAGTCTCAGGACCTAAGGTCCATGGGATACTACCCGGGTATTGCTGCTGATTATTCAGAGCCCAAGAGTTCTTTAGTCAGCAGGCGATGAGTCCTGACAGAACTAGTTCTTCCCTTCAAGGCAGAGGGTTCTTTTTTTTTTTTTTTTTTTTTGAGACAGAGTCTCGCTCTGTCGCCCAGGCTGGAGTGCAGTGGCACGATCTTGGTTCACTGCTGCAACCTCTGCCTCTCGGGTTCACGCCATTCTCCTCCCTCAGCCTCCTGAGTAGCTGGGACTACAGGCGCCCGCCACCACACCCAGCTAAGTTTTTGTTTTTTTAGTAGAGACGGGGTTTCACCGTGGTCTTTATCTCCTGATCACGTGATCCAGAAGGCAGAGGGTTCTATTCGGCCTAGAATGTGTCTAGAAATGTCACAGAAGAGCTAGGGCCTAGAATGGAGACTTCAAAACTTTGCCCAATGTGCTATCTTATTGTGGATGAGCTGGTATACACAATGCAAGATGAAGTCCCCTTACTCTCCACTCTCCACTCCTGAAGCAGAAGGAAAGAGTTACTTTTCTTTTGCTGCCAGTTTCACTCCCTGGGATTGGTGGAGGGATGGTATAAACACTCTCTTAGCTGGTGGACTAGCTGGTATCTCCCTAGGTAACATGTCACCATAGTTCACTGTCTCTAAGCCCAGCCTAGCACTAAAGGTTGCCTAGGATTACAGGCCAGGCTCCCGAGACTGTGTTTCAAGTTTACCTAGGACTCAGAACTTTTCAGCCTGCAGTGGTCAGGCTTGTCAAAAAACTCAAGTTCCAAATGTGTGGGTTGGTTATGCTCCCTCCATGGGTGGACACTGGCTATTCCCCGTATGACTTCATTCTCTAATATGACAGGGCAGTAATGAGTTCAATATAAAGTCCCTCAGTCACTGCACTCTCTCTTCCCAAAGTGCACAGAATCTATCTGCTTTCTGTGCTGCATGGTCACTGATGGGGGCTGGGGGAAGGGAAGGCATCTGCAATTCAAGACTCTCTCTTCTGTCCTCCTTGAGGCCTCTTTCAGGAATATGCAGTTAAAGCCAATTACTGTCATTGCTCACCTTTTTTGTTTTTTTGTTTTTTCGTTTCCTGTGATATGTGTGTGTGTGTGTGTGTGTGTGTGTGTGTTTTCCCTCTGTGTTTAGATAGTTATTAAAATTTGGTGTTCCAGATGGGGCAGGTAGTTGGTGGGGGTAGAGGATGGGGACAAATGGTGCAGGCTTCTATTTTTCCATCTTGCTCTGTCCCTCACATTGGTATTATTTGTTTCTTTAATATTTAGGAATATTTTTCATCTGCAGTTTAATCTGTGGATTCAACCTGTAGGTGGCACCTGTAGATATGGAGGATTGACTGTATTAACACAGTATAATTTTAATGCCTCCAAATACTTTTTCCTTGCTAAGGTATTTGGCATTTGAGTAAAATTTTTTTGAACCCTCCATGTAAGCCCAGCCATAAGGTGAAAATAATAAATTATTTTAGTAAGTCAATGGTATGTTGAGTAGAAAAATTGCCCAACCAATTTCTGACTCATAAAATCATGAAACATAATAAAATTAGTGTTTTAAGCCACTGAGACAATCTCCTGTGTTTGCTGAAGCTGCTAGAACTGTCATCCAGAAAATACAATTTTATTCTTAGACTAAATCCCAAGTTCAACCATGATTTTCAAGGTGTTTCAGCACAGGAGAAATTTTAGAAAGCATCCACTCCGGCTCCTGCTCATGCCAAGGGATTTTTATGGGAATTTTGGAAATAAGATAATGGAGAGTCAAAGTATACATGCAGTTTCAGAAGTTTGGAGATGAGAGAATAAAGACAGAGGCAGGAACAAGATTGGGCTAATAATCAATTAGGCCTGAGTCTTAGTAAGTGGAAAGTCACTGGGCTTCAGAAATTTTCCAGGAGCCTTGAAATTTCCACTGCACACCTGAAAAACTCCTACTCATGCTTCGCTTTCTGAGCCTAAATGCTCTGGAAAGGAGGGGAAAAGTACATGAATTTCAGCAGAGGCTTAGATGCAGAGGAAAACTGGTCTATCTGAAGAGTCTCACTCTCTCAGTGAGGAAGTCACACATGTGAAAACTTCACCAACAAAGAAAAATAATAGATGTGGGTGTCTCAGCAGACTCTTTAGAGTTAGATGCTGACACTTTGGAAGCAGTAGAATTGGTATATATTTAAAAGACAATGATGGTGATGATTAAGGACTACAAGCCCCACTGTCACTACTACAATCACCACCGTAACTCCATGGGGGTGATTTAACCCTTCAGATCTCAGATAAGACACCCAAACTCAATGAAGAAAACAAAAACAAACTCTGACTACAACTAAAAAAAAAAAAAAACTAGATTGGTTGACTTTCCCCTAACTAACATGAACTATGTTACATTTCAATCTCCAGTTTAAATAAGGACTAGAGATAGAATTTAAATTTAATTATTTTTTAAAAATGAAGTACATACATTTTTAGAAGTTTCCTTTATTAGTAGTAGGTTTTAACACAGGATTTAATAAACATGTTCTTTTTAAAGTTTTCTTTGACCGTGGTTCATGTGTTAACTATCAGAATCAAATATAAAAGGCCTATTTTAGAATTAGCCAGCTCCCTAAGGATGTAGTTGATTTTCATAATTTTAAATGGTATAATAAAACATATTTGTCATCTGTTTCTTGAGATATGAATATAAACTATTCTTTTACATTCACTTATCTTCAAGCATAAAGATTCTTCTTAATCATCTTTCCCCAAGTCCTGCTGTCACAGAGATGGAAAATGACATAAAACATTTTTAGTCTCGACAGGTCACTTAAAATTATCAAATGACCTAGAGGTAAATGAGTGTTGTATCACTAAAATAGGGGTCACTAACTTTTGTTTTAGCATAATGAAATAACAGAATTTACTTTCCTGGCTTAGAATACAATAAAATTCACTTATCTGACATTTTGGGAAATGTCTTATTTATATTTTTATTTTCTTTGTTTTATGAGCACACAATTGAGTTCCAGAAGACAATAAATGGCTGAAAATAATTGTTTCCAAGCTCTTCATAGTAATCTTTTAAGAAGAAGTCAGAAAAATGCACAAGACAAAGATTAACCCCAGACTGTATAATGTAGCAGGCCACTGTCTTTCTGTTTGCCTTTACACTCTGTGTACTTCCTCTCCCATCCTTGTCTACCAGTCTTATAATTTTTTTTTATTTTTATATTTATTTATTTTTTGAGATGGAGTCTTGCTCTGTCGCCAAGGCTGGAGTGTAATGGGGCAACCTCAGCTCACTACAACCTCCACCTCCCATGTTCAAGTGATTCTCCTGCCTCAACTTCCTAAGTAGTTGGGATTACAGGCACCTACCACCATGTCCAACTATTTTTTTTTTTTTTTTTTATTTTTTAGTAAGGATGGTTTTCACCATGTTGGCCAGGCTGGTCATGAACTCCTAGCCTCAGGTGATCCATTTGCTTTGGCCTCCCAAAGTGTTAGGATTACAAGTCTGAGCCACTGCGCTGGGTCCCAGTTTTCTAGATTTTAGAAGTACTTCCAGACTTTCCACTATAGCAGATCCTGAGTGAGGAATATGCCAACATTTCAATCTCCTTTCTCAATTTGTATAACTTAGTATGTTTTCAGGATCTACTCAGAAACAGATCATTTTTCCTAAGATGCCAACAGGTAAGAAAATGCTGCCTTTCTTTGCTGAGAGAATGTTTGCAATTCGTGTTACCTTAAAGGAATGAATTTCACAGGGATGTGTGGCAAAATACTGTAGGGCAAACTTTATAAATACAGACCTGCTTTTTCATTTTGTTTCCATTTTCAATGAAAGAATCAGAAAGTAGTATGTGGAATACTAGCAAATAATAGTAAAAGAATATATAGCTGGTACTTTTACCATGACATTATTTATTGCAGATTTTTTCTTTCCCAATCAACTTATGTACCAAATATCCTCAAACCTAGATTTATTGCTTCTTTAAACATTTAGGGAACAACTTTGAATTTTTATCATGTCAAACTATATAGTTTTACAAAACGATCCCATAAGTTGTGTTAATATTACGCATTAGACTAAGTAAAATGTCACAAGATTGAAAAGTTCTATTTCAAATATGTGTTAGTGTCTTAAAATAGTATTTGTTTGTATTTACTAGTTGCTTGAAAAAGGCAGGGCTTCATAAATTAATTTACTCATGTCTTTCTTTTTTCACAGGCTTTATTTTTTAGCTACCTAGCCTTAGAAAGATAATGCTGTATTTAAAGGAAAAAAAAAAAAAAAAAAAAAAAAAGCACTATCTGTGATAAACCTATATATTTATATCAAAATCTCTATTTTCTATGGCTTAGAAGATAACAAAATAAATACATTGGGGATATATAGAAATGTGGATACAACATCCTCCTAGCAAAAATAAAAAACAAATTTTAAAAACCCACAAAAATCTACATTAAACTCAGTAACTAAAAGGTAACAGAAAAACAGAAAAAAAAATATTAACTCTTTAGATAAAATGTTACTAGTCTTAACATTTGAACTTTATCTCAAACTTAACATGTCTAAAAAGAAATTTTATTTACCTCTTCCACACCCACCCACATCTGTTCTTTCTTGCCTTGCCCATCTTGGAAAATGACATTAGGTTTTCCATTGTTATTTAAGCTTAAATCCTATAAACCATTTTTGAAAATGTCCAGTCATATTGTATGTTCAATTTCTCAGCAAGTCCTGTTTGTTTCATCTTCAAAATATTTCCTGAAACTGTGTATTCTCATTACCACCATTGATTCTGCCTTTTTCCAAATGACTGTCATCTTTCCTAAACTAGACAATGTCTTCCTAATGACACAGTTTCAACTCCTTTCACCTACTTTTCCATTCTGCAGTCGGGCTGATCATTTATAAATGTACATCAGATCACATCACTCCTCCACTCAGGTCTCCTGAGCCTTCTTATCTACTCACAGCAAAAGGTAAATTTTACCACACCAAGGAAGCTGTGCATGACCTAACACATGCCTGCCCTTCCAACCTTGTCTCCCATATGGTTCTTGATTATTCACCCCATTTGCCACAACTATTTATGACTTAACCTTTGATAAGTTAAGATGGTTCTGATTTCAGATTTTGCACTTTATTTCTTCTTTGCCAGGAATATTCATTCTTCATAAAGCTCATTTTCTTACTGTATTCAGAGTTTTATTCAACTATTCTCTATAGAGAGAGAATTTGATCATCCCATAAAAAATTCTCTAGCCTTTGCTCTGCTTTGTTTTCTATAAACAATTTTTTGTCCTATAATCGTATTTTTCTATATTTGTTTATTTGCTTATTATTTGCTCCCTTGGCAAGGACATAAACTCTTTGAGAGATTTTGACCAGTGGGTCCTTCTTTGCTTCCTCAATAAACATTTGTTAAATAAGTACACTGACAAATAAATTGCAGTAGACATTCCCTCTCTAATGCATCAGAAAGTTTCCAGGCCTACAGACTTTAATTTCAGTACTTCATAAAAAAGTTAATTTTGATGAGAGTAAATATTTTATTATATTTTAATCTGCATGTTTTATCTTTAATTTCAGGTGTAGAGAAAACGTATTAATATTTATTTCAAAAAATGTATGTTGTATCTTATCACTTCAATAAAAATAATGGTCAGTGAGAGTGATTCATTTTGTTAGAGGAGAGGATAGATAACATGACTTTGGAGATGACAATGCTGGGTCTAATATTTATAAATTAGGATTATTATCTGATAAATATAAAATATTAGGATATAAATCTGAAAAATTTTGCAGTATATGCAGGAACTTTAGTATCAGCAGGCAAAGAAAAGTCAACTTCTTACACAGGTACTTGGGGGAGATACATGTCAGTGTTCCTTAATAACCAAAGTATGAGATTTAGCTCCAAATGATGTAAAGTTTAAAAACACAATCAACACCACAGATCCATTTTCTCAGTAGGGGATCATTTTGCTCACCAGGGAATCTTCAAAAGTGTGTGGAGACATTTTAGGTTGTTGCAACTTAGAGAAGTGTGCCAATTGGCATTTAAAGGGGAGAGGCCAGCAGTATTAGTCCATTTTCACACTCCCATAAAGAAATACCCAAGATTGGGTAATTTATAAAGGAAAGAGGTTTAATTGACTCACAGTTTTGCATGGATAGGGAGGCCTCAGGAAACCTACAATCATGGTGGAAGGAGGAGGAGAAGCAAACACATCCTTCATCACAAAGCACCAGGAAAAAGTGGACAGCAGGGAAAACCACAACTTATAAAACCATCAGATCTTGTGAGAAATTCCTCACTATCATAAGAACAGGATGGGGGAAACCATCCCCATGATCCAAACACTTTCCACCATGTCCTTCCCTTGACATGTGGGGATTACAGTTCAAGATGAAATTTGGGTGGAGATGCAGAGCCAAACCATACCATTCTACCTCTTGCCTCTCCCAAATTTCATGCCATTTTCACCTTTCAAAACCAAGCATGCCTTCCCAACAGTACACCAAGGTCTTAACTCATTCCAGCCTTAACCCAAAAGTCCAAGTCCAAAGTCTCATCTGAGACAAGGCAGGTCCCTTCAGCCTATGGGCCTGTAAAATAAAAAAATAAATTATTTACTTCCAAGAATCAATGGGGGTACAGACATTGAGTAAATGTTCTCATTCCAAATAGGATAAATTGGTCAAAACAAAGGAGATATAAGCCTCATGCAAGTCTGAACTCTAGTGGGGCAGTAATTAAATATTAAAGCTCCAAAATATTTTTTGTTAACTCTATATCACACATCCAAGGCATGCTGATGCAAAGGGTGGACTTCTAAGGCCTTGAGTAGCTCTGCCCCTGTGGCTTTGAAGGGTTCAGCCTTTGCGGCTGCTCTCATGGCCTGGCGTTTAGTGCCTATGGCCTCTTCAGGTGCACAGTGCAAGCTGATGGTGGATTGACCATTCTTGGGTCCGGAGGATGGTGTCCCTCTTCTTACAGCTCCACTAGGTAATGCCCCAGTTGGGGACTCTGTGTGGGTGCTTCAACCCCACATTTCCCTTCCACATTTCCCTAGCAGAGGTCCTCCATGAAACTCTGCCACTGCAGCAGACTTCTGCTAGGATATCCATGCATTTTCATACATCATCTGAAATTTAGGAGTAGGGTTCCAAACCTCAACTATTGACTTCTGTGCACTCACAGGTCCAACACCAGGTGGATGCTGCCTAGGATTGGGGCTTGCAACTTCTGAAGCAATGTTCTGAGCTGTACCTTGGCCCCTTCTAGCCATGGTTGGATCTGAAATGACTGGGATGCAGGGCATCAAATCCCGAGGCTGCACACAGCAGTGGGGCTCTGTGCCCAGCCCACGAAACAATTTTTTCCTCCTAGCCTCTAGGCTTTTTATGGGAGGGACTCTCATGAAGGTCTCTGACATGCCCTGGAAACATTTCCCATTGTCTTGGTTATTAACATTCGGCTCCTTGTTCCTTAAGCAAATTTCTGCAGTCAGTTTGAATTTCTCCCCAGAAAATGGGTTTTTCTTTTCTACCACAGGGTTGGACTGCAAATATCCAAATGTTTATGCTCTATCACCTCTTGAACACTTTGCTGCTTGGAAACTTCTGCCAGATATCCTAAATCATCTCTCTCAAGTTTAAAGTTCCACAGATTTCTAGAGCAGGGGCAAAATGCTGCCAGTCTCTTTGCTAACGCATAGCAAGAGTGATCTTTACTCTGGTTCCCAATAAATTCCTCATCTCCATCTGAGATCACCTCAGTCTGGACTTCATTATTCATATCACTATCAGTATTTTTCTCAAAACCATTCAACAAGTGTCTAGAATGCTCCGAATTTTCCTGTATCTTCCTGTCTTCTGAGCCCTCCAAACTGTTCCAACTTCTACCTGTTACCCAGTTACAATGTCACTTCCAAATTTTCAGATTATTTTTATACCAATACCCCACTCTGTATGCCACCAATTTCCTGTATTAGTCCATTTTCACACTGCTATTAAAAAATACATAAGACTGGGTAATATACAAAGAAAAGAGGTTTAATTGATGCACAGTTCCTCATGGCTGAGGAGGCCTCAGGAAACTTACAACCATGGCGGAAGGAGAAGGAGAAGCAAGTACCTTCTCCACAAGATGGCAAGAAAGAGAGGCAAGCAGGGGAAACTGCCACATATAAAACCATCAGATTTTGTGAGAATCCCCTCATTATCATGAGAACAACACAGGGGAAACTTTCCCCACGATTCAAACACTTTCCACCAGGTCATTTCCTTGAAACATGGGGATCAACAGTCTAGCTGAGATTTTGGTGGGGACACAAAAATCCCAGACAATATTACCAGGGATGCTGCTAAACATCCTAGAATATATGGAGCAGTCCCCACATGATCTGGCCCCAGATGTTAACGGTTCAAGGTTAAGAAACTATGTTAGTTTTAGACAGAACTGTAATTCTGAGTTTTTCTTCAGATTAGAAGAAAAAGTAATTTTTAAACTTCTTCAGAATTTCCTCTTTATTACTCTACATCTATAATCTCCAACCTGCAAGCATGTAGTGTCCTCTTATATTTTTATTCTCTAAATAAACTCAAAGCATCTGCTCCTTCATCTTATTTTCTGCTACTCTCCCTGAAAATATGGTAACTTATAGATCAATTATTTAGTTATGGATACTCTAGGAGTCCAAACTGACCATTATTCTTGCTATGATATTATTTGATTATCTCATTGCTGACATGGTGATATTTTTATGGAAGTGTTTACTGTCTTTTCCCCAAAACAAAATATGCTTTAAAAGGGCTACCGGGAACTGATTACGTAAATACCAACTCAAAATTTTAAATTAAGTTGAGTAAACCAAACTACATTTATTGTAGAATTATCTTAGTTTACTTTTTCATAAAATGAACAAATATCTTCTGTTCCAAGATGTGTGATATTACCCTGCTATTTAATAAAACAGCTCTGTTGTTTAGAAACTTAATTTCTCATATTCAGCAACCTTGTCAGCTTAATCTAAAATTAATAAAGAATGCATCATTTCAGGCAGAATTAACTCCAGCTAATTCCATGACTTTTGTGCTATCTAATATGCAGGTTTGAATTGACAGTAAATTATCTTGTGACTCCATATCACTTAAAGTATTACATGGTATATATAAGTATATCATATGTATTCAGTTTCACTGAGTGAACAAAAAACTGATTTATTTCAAACAGACGTAAATTCATATTCAACAATATACTTGTGTAGAGGTAGAAATGATATTTAGCTATTAAGAGGCCTAAATTTTTAATCTCATACTATCTTGTGGAATATTATAAAGAAAAATAAAATTATTATCATGATAGTAGTACCATGTCACACATGGCCTCTGACACAAGGAGGTACATAATAAATAGTACTCAGTGTTATCAGGTTGGTGCAAAAGTAATTGTGATTTTTGTCATATTTTGTGCCAACATAATATTATTAATATGTAGGAATTTAACATTTGCTGATGAAGCTGAAAGGTTTATAATTCTTTAGTAAACTTTTGAAAAATTTTATTTATATATGACAGTTGTACATATTTGGGGGTAAATGTGATATTTTTATGCATCTCTACAATGTGTAATGATCAAATCAGGGTAACTGAATATCCATTACCTCAAACATTTATCTTTTTTTGTGTTAATAATATTATAATTCTTCTCTTCTATTTCAAAATATACAGTAAATTATTTTTAACTATAATTTTCCTACTGTATTATGAAATACTAGAGTTTATTTCTTCTGTCTCACTGTATTTTGTACCCATTGACCAAATTCTGTTCATTCCTACCACACTGCTTCCCTTCCCAGCCTCTGGTGACCACCACTGTACTCTTCATCTCCATGAGATTCATTGTTTTAGCTTCCACATATGAGTGAGAACATGTGATATTTGCCTTTCTATGCCTGGCTTATTCACTCAACGTAATGACTCCTAGTCCCCTCCACGTTGCTACAAATGAAAGAATTGCATTTTTTTTTTTTTTTTATGGCTCAATAACATTCCATGTAAAATATCACATTTTCTTTATTCATTTATTCATTGATGGCCTTAGGTTGGTTCTGTATCTCACCCGTCGTGAGTACTGCTGCAATAAACATGAGAGTGCAGATAATACTAATTTTCTTTATTTTTGATATATACACAACAGTGGGATTACTGGGTGGTATGGTAACTCTAGTTTTAGTTTTTTGAGAAGTCTCCATACTATTTTCTGTAATGGCTATACTACTTTACATTTCCACCAGCAGTGTATGAACCTTCGGTGTGTGTTTTCATGTCAGTACCAGGCTGTGTTGATAACTACAGCTGTGAGATACAATTTGAAATCAGGTAGTGTGATATCTCCAGCTTTCTTATTTTTGCTCAGATTGCTCTAGCTAGTCTAAGCGTTCCATGGTTCCATTCAAATTTTAGGATTGTTTTTGTATTTCTGTGAAGAATGTCATTGATATTTTCCTAGAGATTGCATTGAATCTGTACATTGCTTTAGGATTTATGGTCGTTTTAATATTAATTATTTCAATCCATGAGCATGAGATATCTTTTTATTTGTTTGTGTCTTCTCCAATCTATTTCAACAGTGTTTTATAGATTTTGATGTAGAGAGGTCTTTCACCTCAGTTAAATTTGTTACTAGGTATTTTCTCTTTTTGCAGCTCAATTAAATGGAATTGTTTTCTTAATTTCTTTTTCAGCTGTTTTGTTACTAGTGTTTAGAAATACCACTGATTTTTGTATGTTGATTTTGTGTCCTCTGACTTTACTGAATTTGTTTATTAGTCGAAGAGTTTTTTGGTAGAGTCTTCAAGTTTTTCTAAATATAAAATCATATCATCTTCACATAAGGAAAATTTGACTTGTTTCTTTCCAATTTGGATTCTTTTTATGTCTTTCTCTTGCCTAGTTGTTCTGTCTAGGATTTCCAACACTAGGCTGAATAGAAGTGGTGAAAATGGGCATCCTTGTCTTGTTCCAGATCTTAGTGAAAAGACTTCCAATTTTTTCCCTATTCAGTATGATATTAACTGTGAGTTTGTCATATATGATTTTTATCATGTCTAGGTATTTTCATTTCATACACAATTTGGTGATAGTTTTTATTACAAAGGGATGAGTAATTATATTGAGAAGTTTTTTAGCATCTATTAAAATGATTGGCCAGTCACGGTGGCTAAGCGCCTGTAATCCTAGCACTTTGGGAGGCCAAGGAGGGCGGATCATGATGTCAAGAGATCCACACCATCCTGGCCAACTTGGTGAAACCCTGTCTCTACTAAAAATACAAATATTAGTTGGGCCTGGTGGCAGGTGCCTGTAATCCCAGCTACTCAGGAGGCTGAGGCAGGAGAAACTCTTGAACCCGGGAGTGGGAGGTTCCAGTGAGCTGAGATGGCGCCACTGAACTCCAGCCTGGCGACAGAGGGAGACTCAGTCTAAAAAAAAAAAAAGGAAATGATCATAGAGTTTTTGATTCTGTTGATGTGTTATGTCACATTTATTGATCTGCATATTGAACCATTCTTACATACCTGAAAAGAATTCCACTAGATCTTGGTGAATTTGGTTGCTGAATTTGGTTTGCTAGTATTTTGTTGAGGATTTTTGTGTCTATGTTCATTAAAAATATTGACCTATAGTTTTCTTTATTTGTTATGCTGTTTCCCGGTTTTCACATCAGGTGAATTCTGACTTCATAGAACAAATATGAATGTATTCTCTCCTCTTCAATATTTTAAAATGATTTTAGTAGAATTGGCATTAATTCTTTTTTAGATGTTTAGTAGAATTCAGCAGTGAATCTATCACATCCTGGACTTCCGTTTGAAGGAAGACTGTTTATTACTGTTTTGATATTGTTATTCATTATTGATCTATTCAGGTTTTCTATTCATTAATAAATTTGATAAGAATCTTTGTATTGGCCGGGCACGGTAGCTCACGACTGTAATCCCAGCACTTCGGGAGGCAGAGGCGGGCGGATCATGAGGTCAGGAGATCAAGACAATCCTGGCTAACACAGTGAAACCCCGTCTCTACTAAAAATACAAAAAATTAGCCGTGCATGGTAGCGGGTGCCTGTAGTCCCAGCTACTTGGGGAGGCTGAGGCAGGAGAATGGCGTGAACCCAGGAGGCAGAGCTTGCAGTGAGCTGAGATCGCGCCACTGCACTCCAGCCTGGGCGACAGAGCAAGACTCCGTCTCAAAAAAAAAAAAAAAAAATTGAATCTTTGTATTGTATTGTGGTGTCTGTTACCTCTGGATACAGAGGCAAAATATTCTATGACATTCATTCATTTAATAAATATTATTGAGTATTTTATTTTTTATATATATATGAAATTCACGGTCTTATTGGTTGATATATCAGAAGACGTAGTTTGCTGTGACCACAGCAGCTAGAAAGTGACGAGAAAATACTAGAAAATACACCAAGACAAAGAGGGACACTTAAATCGCTCTGTTCAAATTATTGGCTGACTGAATTGTTCTCATGAAGGGTGCTTGTGTGAACTGTTGCCCACCATATAGGGGTGAGTAACACACACACATACACACACACACACACACACACACACACACACACACGAAAGAACAGAAATAGACAAAATCTCACCCTCCTGCAACTTATATTTACTTGAAAGAAACATCACTAGCAGATCTGTAAAAATATAATTCAATACATAAGAAAAATACTTAGAGTGTAAAATGGTAAAAAGTAGTTTGAGATTACCTGTGAGTTTATGTTTAAGTTTATATCAATCTCAAATTACTTTCTATGTATACTATAAAGTAGGAGTAAATGTTCATTTTATCGAAGTTATTATTTAGTTCTTCAGGTTTCTTCCTCACTTCACCCCATCACTTCACTTTCCCTATTGTATTGCATTGAACTTTTGTTTTAAAAATAAGAGAAATCAAATATCCTCATAAAGGCAGATCTATTTCTGGGTTGTCCATTCTGTCTACTGATTTATTTTTCATTCTTTACACCAGTACCACACAGACTTAATGACTATATCATTTAAGCCTTGAAATCGGGTAGTGTAAATCCTGCAAATATGTCCATCTTTATTAAGATATTTAGGATTCTGTTGTCTCTCTATGGAGAGTCTGGAAAGTTTTGTTTGAGCAGACAATTAACTTGAGGGATATCCTAGTCCAACCACTCACCCCATAGGGTGGGCAACAGTTCACACAAGCACCCTTCACGAGAACAATTCAGTCAGCCAGTAATTTGAACAGGGTGATTTGAGTGTCCCTCTTTGTCTTGGTGTATTTTCCAGTATTTTCTCTTCACTTTCTAGTTGCTGTGGTCACAGCAAACTACGTCTTCTGATATATCAACCAATAAGACTGTGAATTTCTATCCAGATGTTAACCTTGGTATTAACTGCATACTGGTCTCAGAAAAAAAATCATAAAATGGGATTCTCATCAGACATAATATTTCCTTCTTTCAACTGTCAACTTCCATAGAATATCTGCATACTCTTTTCTTAGTGCGTTCTCGTAGTTGTATGCATGCATATGCATATTATCTATGTTTTATTTACATACATGGGTAGAAACCTGTATTATGTATTTATATACCATTATATATACATGAATGTGTATATATAAAAGATGTATATACATATGCATATATGAAAGATGTATATGTGTATACATGTTTAATGACACATTAATATATATTTTATATATATACACACATATAAACATGTATATGTATGTGAAGGTGGGCATTCTTGTCTTGTTCTAGATCTTAGTGAAAATACTTTCCATTTTTTTTCTATTCAGTATATTAGCTGTGAGTTTGTCATATATGATCTATATCATGTCAAGTATTTTCCTTCTATATACGTGTGTGTATATATGTATACACATATGTATATACATATATATCTATCTATATGTATGCATATACATTTATATGTAGTCCAATATTTATTATAGTTATTTATGAAAGATATGACTCAATATGTGCTACTTTACTATTGTCAGCAGTGGAATTCCTGTGGTAACATTTTTAAAGTCAGTCACAATTATTGAAAATGAATATCATTCCTTGATTTGCCAAAAACGTGAAGTATATATGATTATTGAGACATTTCACATTAAAATCAACTTTTATATAATTATTATATAAAATATTAATTTATTATTAAAAATAAATTTGTTTGTTTTTATATCTACCCAAACTACTGAATAAGTTGAATATTTTAAATTATTTAAGAGGTGAATGGCCGGGCGCGGTGGCTCAAGCCTGTAATCCCAGCACTTTGGGAGGCCGAGACGGGCGGATCACGAGGTCAGGAGATCAAGACCATCCTGGCTAACACGGTGAAACCCCGTCTCTACTAAAAAATACAAAAAACTAGCCGGGCGAGGTGGCGGGCGCCTGTAGTCCCAGCTACTCGGGAGGCTGAGGCAGGAGAATGGCGTAAACCCGGAAGGCGGAGCTTGCAGTGAGCTGAGATCCGGCCACTGAACTCCAGCCTGGGCCACAGAGCGAGACTCCGTCTCAAAAAAAAAAAAAAAACAAAACAAAACAAAAAAAAAAACAAAAAAAGAGGTGAAGTTAAGAATAATAAGTCTGATACTATTGAGGTTATTTGTTGATACTGTTAGTTGGTCATTGGGGCAGAGATTTTGAACTATGGTAGAATAGTGTTCTTGAAATTATTCTCTAGACTAACAATGCAACTTGAGACATAGGAAAATTACTAGCAATGCATTGATGATTATTTACGTAGTGTTAGATATTATCTTATTGATGTACTTAAAATAAGATAATTTTAATGTAATGAAATTTAGTTTTGTACTCCAAATTGTCTTTTTTTTTTTTTTTATTTTTCCCTTCTTCCCCATCTCCCTGGCTTTTTTCTTGTAAAAGGGTAACGTGAATTTTTAATTAGACTTCCTAATTTTGGCTAATAGATTGTTCTTACCACTAAAAAATCAGTTAGTCTTTTTATTCTGATTCTGTGTTGGCAAATGTTCCCATTTACTCAAGTTTATTTGTTACTCCAAAATCAATATTATGCTTTGGTGGCCATTTGTGGACATGGCAGCGAAGCAAAAAAATTGAGGTTCCTGAAGCACATGTTACCAGTTGAGGTCAAACAAGGTGATGCTCTGTCTTCTTGTTTCAGCCTCAAAAATGTGCCCTTTTTGCAGTCCAATTTGGTGTGATGTTTTTCTCATTTTTATGCTTTTTGTTGGTGATTTTTTTTGTTTAAAATGTCTCCTAATCATCATGCTGAAGTACTGCCTAGCATTCTCACAGGCAAGAAGGACTTGATGTGTCTTATGGAGAAAATAAGCATGCTAGGTAAGTTTTGCTCAGGGATAAGTTATAGTACTCTTGTCCATGGGTTCAATGTTAATGAATCACCAATATGTATTAAATAATGTGTCATTAAACAGAAATACAGATAAAATAAGTTTATTGATCATTTGATGAAAATGTTACAAACGAGGCTTGAAGAAACCTAACCATGTATTTTTTAGGGCTAATGATTCAGCATTTTCTCCCGTAGTGCTCATGGGGACATTATAGCAGACCATAACTTGACTAGAGTAGTGACCATAATTGCCAAGCATAACAAGAATCAACTGTATATGCTTTATTTGTATTGTTTTCCACATAATACAATTTTAAACATTGTTTTGCCTTGCTTTAATATTCAAATCAGATTGTAAGAGCATAAAATATATAATAAAAATAGGCTGGGCACATTGGCCCAGCACTTTGAGAGGCCAAGGAGGGCAGATCACGAGGTCAAGAGATCAAGACCATCCTGACCAATATGGTGAAACCTCGTCTCTACTAAAGATACAAAAATTAGCAGGGCATGATGGCATGTGCCTGTAGTCCCAGGTACTCAGGATGCTGAGGTAGGAAGATCACTTGAGCCTGAGGGGGTTGTGTTTACAGTGAGTCAAGATTGCGCCACTTCAGCCTGGTAACAGAGTAAGACTCTGTCTCAAAAACAAAGAAAGGAATACACACACACACACACACACACACACACATAAATACACACACACACACACACATATACACACACACATATGGCCATTTGTTTTGTTTACTCAGTCTTTTCTAAAAAACTATGATAACCATATGTATTAATCAAGATTTTTCCAGAAAAACACAATCAATAATATATTTAGATATGTATATATATATTAAGAGTTCCATTGTCCAAGGGCTGGAGAAGATGGATGTCTTAGCAGAAGAAAGAAGATTAAATTCATGTTTTCTTTTCTTTGTTCTTCTGTCAAGGCCCTCAGTGGGCTGGAGGATGCTTGCTCATATTCGTGAGGGTGAATCTTCTTTATTCAGTCTATGATTTAAAAGATAATCTCTTCCGGAAACACTCTCCTAGAAACACCCAGAAATAACATGTTACGAGGTAACTGAGTGTCCAGTCAAGTTGACACATAAAATGAACTGGTACGGCCAGGCGTGGTGACTCACACCTGTAATCCCAGCAGGCCAGGGCAGGCGGATCACGAGGTCAGCAGATGAAGACCATCCTAGCCAACATTGTGAAATCTCATCTCTGCTAAAAATACAAAAATTAGCTGGACGTGGTGGCACGTGCCTGTAATCCCAGCTACTCAGGAGGCCGAGGCAGGAGAACAGCTCAAACCACTGAGTCGGAGGTTTCAGTGACCTGAGATCACGCCACTGCACTCCAGTCTGGTGACAGAGCGAGACTCCGTCAAAAAAAAAAAAAAAAAAAATTAACTATTACACCATATATAATATTACCTACAGGCAGTCATCATCTGGAAGACATAAAATGGAGAATGCTTAAAATTATATTATCTTAAATTACTTGATTAAAGGAACGTTTCCCTCCCTATAAATGGTATTTATATCATCATGTGTTATTTTGTAATCATTTTAAGTTATGTACAATTCATAGACTATCAAAATGGAACATATCTGTTATGGAATTTTAAAAGAATTTTCTAAAAGTTCTAGTCTAATTTTTACTTTGACAACAAATACAAGTTTTAAACTAATATACATTTTCACTTGTTAAATGTGCTTTTAGCTTCTAGGCTGTGTCATCAATAAAATAGAAAACATAAATATATATATAATGTAAAATTTATATATAAATAAGTACATGTATAAATTAAAGATTCAAGAAAGAGGTTTAAAAACATAAAAAGTACAATTTGAAATATGTTGCATTTGCCATATGGGTCAATCCGTTTTATTTAGGCTTAAGCAACCTGAACTCTAAACTACCAAACTGGTTAACATTATTTTGATAGCTGAGTATATTACTGAAGTTTCTGAATAAATGAAAATGTTCAGGCCTTTTTTTTGATAAATTTCAAACAAATTTGATTTCTGAATTAATATTAAACAAATAAGGCTGATTGATGATACTTGAGAAATATAATGTTTTACTTTTTCTTATTTGTCATGAGCCATATATTGCCATCAGGTAAAAATGCAAAAACAAAAAATAGTAATAAAAGGTAGGCTTCTTATCATGGAAAAAAGAGATTCTAGAATATTAGCTCCCTATCACAGTGAGTTGCATGAAATAGGCTCTCAATAAATATATGCTGGATGAATTGATGCATGCATGAATAAATGAATGTTCTTGAAATATAAATATTTTTGACCATAATTTACACCACTTTAGTATAATGATAAAGGCTGAACATCTTAAGATAATCTGGCAATTTTAATAAATTTCAAATTTTTAAATGTGGTATGGATATCTACTATTTGTGTGTTTATCTATTTTCTTACAGCTGTATCAATAAATATGTATTCCAATTCTTCTATTTCTAAAATTTCTTTCCATGTCTTTTAAGGAACCCTACCAAAGCAAACAAATGAAATCTATAAAATTATTTCTCATATTGCCTTGTTTCCCAGCTCACACTTTTTCATCTGTTTCACACATAAAAGCAATATTTGCCTATGAATCTTTGGATGGTTTGGCTATTTCTAAGTCAGTTAAGTTCTGACAGTTAAAAAAATTATATAATGTATTTCTCATTCTGAAATTTAGATTGGATTCAGCTCAGACCTTGGAATATGGAATTACAATAAAACAAGTCTCACCATCTGGAGGTTTTCTAGTCATAATTTCTTTATCTTTATTGTCACTGCTCTCTTTACAAATTCATAAGTACATGAGGATAAACAAACACTATTCTCAGATGAGCTTCTCTGTATAATAGACATTTATGACAAGTAAATTGCCAAGAACACATTTACAATGAACATGAGTTTGATGATAGATTGTACCTTTAAAATAGAAATTAAAAATTGCAGGGCATCTAATTTTTATATTACAGACTTGGGAAGAGACATTTCTTATTTGAATAATTAAGTGTGTTGTCAATTTCAGAGCAACTAAAAACTTACCAGTTACAATTGACAGCACTTTGTAAAGATCAACCCTAGAGAAAGTCTTGCTGTTGTTCGTTAGTTGCTAAAAAGCTTCTCTGGTAGCTAAAAACTGACTTATTCTACACATCATACCTCATAAAGACAAATCTATACAAAAGCTTTGGATGATCATGTGCTGATACTGCAAACTTTCAGGCTAATGAAAAAGTCAAATGCAAGCTCTGTGAAGCTCAAAATCAGTGACATTTTGAAACACAAATGTTGACAATTATTCAAGGATTTGTAAATATGACACAAAAGATTAAATTTGGAATTTTCTAAATGACTCCATATTATTTTCCTAATAACTGTTTTAGTTAAAAACTGAGGAAGGATAGAGATGACACAGCAGCAAATCTACTTCAGGAAGAATAATCATTCTGAGGTTTAACTAGGGGCTTACTGAAATCATATAGAAGACAATATACTTCTTATTCCCTCTATTTCTCTCAGTATTAATCAGGAGTCATGGTGATTTTTCAGTTGTTCTGTACTTGTATTTTGTTCAAACAAGCAATCTCCAAAGTTGTTAAAGGAAACTTAGGACTTTTCACACTGAGATAACAAAACAAGAGGCATAATATGGCACTTATGTTCTCCCATAGGACTGGTACTTTGCCTTTTAAACAGTAGGAAACATGTTAGATTCTCTTCTGTAAATTTCTGATGAAGCCTACTCGTACATTCACCATTTAAAAATAATTGTGGATCACAAATAAGTTATTGGCACTGTGCAAGATGCTGATAAAACAGAAAAGAATAAGAAAGGATACACATTTTCATGTGGATCACAATCTCATACAGATTCTAAGTTAGTAAATCATATTTGCATGATGATGTGATAGATACTGTAATAAATATAATGAAAGTAGAATAAACACAATGAAGAAAATCTGATCAATCCCACCTGAGAATGAGTTGTTAGGAACACAGAAAGGTTCACAAAAAAAAAAAAAAGGTGACATTTGAGCTGAATTTTGAGAAACCAAAAAGATTTTGCAAGATGTAATAGAAAGAGAAGGGGATTTTAGAATGAAGAAATGCAAGCATTACTTATTATACTATAGGAGTTTATAATTGAATTGAATATATTGAGGACACAATAAAATACAGCAAAAGCTTATTGGTGGTAGGGAAAGGGAATGACTGATAAGTGGAACCTACAATAATAAAAATGTAAGTTAAAAAAAGCTAAGGTTTCCTTTGAATGTAATGTTTCTATAGGGGTCAATATTATGAAGCCTAATTTGAAATACATTATCGCCTAATTTTAGGTGTGAAGACTGTGGAAGCATTTTCACCACCTTTATCAGGAGCCTATTAAATAGTAAACAAGCAAAAATATAATCACATAACATACAACACTTTACTGCTGATTTCTGTATGACTTCTTAGTAAAGAATTTTCTTTATGCACTGGTGTTAATAGTCTGATCACGTATTTTAAGAACGGAGAATTGCATTTCTAATATGTCATTGAAAGCAATTGTGGGGTATTTTCAGACTGTTATCTTATGAAATATTATAGGATTTCTTGGCATTAACCTGTGCACAATTGAGTTAATACATTTTGTTACCTAGAATTTCACAGATCAAATGCACACAGTATTTTATATTATCTCTCAGATTTACTAATATAATAAATGACTAATATAATAAATGTGTTATGATTGAAAACAAACTATTTTATTCAAATATGAATGTTGTTTTGAATAAAATAGTTTGTTTTCAATCATAACACATACATATAACTGAGTTGTTTTCAAATTTTGGGGGTACACAATATACTGTCTCCAAGTAGAATATTGAGGTCAACTTCCAGGTTTAACAAGTTAGTTTGTGTTCTTTCTCCAACCTCTAAACTCTTCTCTGTATGTCCAAGTTTTGGGTTTGTGGGGATGGGTGCCAGTCTTAAAGGTACGATAATGACGGTAAACTATAAAAGTAGGTGTTTTCCGCATGTTCTCACTCATAGGTAGGAATTGAACAATGAGATCACTTGGACACCAGAAGGGGAACATCACACACCAGGTCCTATTGTGGGGAGGGGGGAGGGGGAAGGGATGACATTGGGAGTTACACCTGATGTAAATGATGAGTTGATGGGTGCTGACGAGTTGATGGGTGCAGCACACCAACATGGCACATGTATACCTATGTAAGGAACTTGCCCATTGTGCACATGTACCCTAGAACTTAAAGTATAATAATAATAATAATAATAATAATAATAAAAAGATAAAGTTAAAAAAAAGTAGTTGTTTTAACCCTCGTAGCAGGTTGTTTGTTATTATTGCATGCTCAAAAGATGGAGATCTAAGATCGCTGTTGAAAGATAATTGTCTAAAGAGTGCCTCCTTTTGATTGTTTACCTTAAACTATGAAGGTCCTGCTCTTGTTTTTCTAAAAGTATGAATGGAAATTTGCATTTATGAATGAAGGATTGTTAATGCTGATAATCTAGCAGATGATCCTTTGCTATTTTGTTGTTCTGTTATTCCTTCGGAAGGCCTACTCACGTATAAAAGAATGACTTAGAACTCTTCACATGTCTGCAGAGCACAACACAGGGAGGGTTTCATCTTAGGCTGGGAGCAGAACTGCTGACCTCAGCCATGACTCAGGCAGACCAATAAGGAAAATTTTGAGGGTTGTCAACATTCATATTTGAAGCAGCAGATTTTCCCCAGGAAGACTTTTTAATTTATTAAATGTATTATCTTAGAAGATAATACCTTGCACTGTAGGAGCTTATCATTGAGTTGAAAGCATTGAAGGACGCAGTGAAATGTAGTAAAAGCATTTTGTGGGAGGGGAAAGGAATAGCTGTGAAGTGAAACACAGTAAGTAGCAAGCAGGCAAGAGAATCAGTTCACGACTTTTACGTTTTTGAAGCACTGCTTTAAATGCTGTCTCAGAAATACGGCCTGATAGGTGCTGTCTATGGGCTCTGAAGCTCCCTTCCACAGGATCAGTGCACCTTTCCCTGGCTGTTGGCTCATAATCCCCCCTCTGCCAGAGCATTACCCTCGCCTGAAATGAAGCTATCTCTTTGAGGAGTTTGTACGGTAACCACAGACCAGTAACAGACTGACTCGGGGATGTACACAGCCTGCTTCCCACTCCTCTTGCCTCAAGGTGGAAACCTAACTCTCATTCTGAGAGCACTTCTTCAATATATCACTTTTAAAACAATGACCATTTATGGTTCTGCTTTGGGATCCTGACTTGAGATGGTGCCAAAAGTGATCCTCAGAAGAAGATGTTAATGATGGGATTCTGAAAGTGAGTCACTTGCTGTCAGGATGACAATAAAGACCTCAGTAAAACAGACGAAATATCAATAGCTCCTGGAATGCTGTAGCAGTGTGATTAACTAGAACAGGCTGCTTATGAAAGGGGGTTCTCTAGGTCAGGCAATGTCTCTAAAGTTTCAGAGGTGTAATATAAATAATAACTATAAAGACTGTGGAATTTGATGTTTGTCGCTAAGTGACGTTGATGTATTGAAGAGAATAAATTAGAAACACATCTATGATCAGCCTCATGGGAGGGGCAGAAAGCCTCCTTAGAGTTTCTTTAAGAGACTCCTGTTGTCCATAGCCAGAGGACAAACAGTGTTGAAGACCAAAGACAAGACCTAATTGTAAGAATGGAAGATCTGTAGAGAAGGTTGAATTTTAAGGTAGGCAAGCATCTGATGCCAAAAACAGAGCCTTATTAAGGAAGGGGAGGGATCCTGAGACTTCAGATTGACAAAACTAGGTAGATGCACTTAAAAACCTGGAATTATCCGATCTAATTCTTAGCCTTAATATGCAGTCTATGCTACCTTCCTGCTATAAAGAGGCCTCATATGAAGCAGGTACCTCACAAAACAATGCTTACCCTCCTTGGGATCCGCCCTCCACTCAACATAATCATTAACAGAGAAATAATGTTTAAAGTTTTCAAGCAAATATTGTTAATAAATTAGATTTTAGGGCAAAAATTATTTGAGTAAACAGAATTAATGTTTAAAATGCAAGAATCACTATGGGAAAGCTGATCTTTGTTTATTTTACTTAGCATGAACCATGTTAAGTAGGCCGGTATTAAGGAAAACCTTCCTGTGAAAGTGCTTGGACTTCTGAGAGAGGAGATGGATTATATGCTAGAGGAACTGCAAGACCTGGCTAATATGTATCAGTAGGTAAAAGGAAAATATGACCAGGAATGTATTTTGAGAGTGCTGAATCAAAGGAGACAGACCTTCGGCTGAAAAAAAAAATGGGTTTTGTACTGTGGAAGCATCCTCTCATGACACAGGATTTAATACCTAGGCAAGGAGCTTGGAAAGGAGTGCTAATATACCATTTGTCTGGCTCTTTTAATCTTGGAAAACCAAATGGCCCATACCAACTAAAGTAGAAATGCCAGAAATTTGTGACAGATTGGAGTAAAGAATAAAACGTCTCCAAGAATTGGGTATACTACTCTATATTATATTGTACTATACTATACTATAATACACTACACTATACTATACTGGGTCCGCCATAAAAAAGCCCTGGAAACCCACAGATGACTACTTCTCAAGATAAAAAGAAATATGTTTGTAAGGAGGGCACCAGAATCACTAAGATGAACAGTGATTGTCCTCTCTAAGACAGGGCTGATTGGAGGAGATGTCATAACATGCCCATGAACCCATGTATTAATAAAATGTCAGGATCCAATAATAGCAAATGGTGACAAGGACAGAATGGTAGTCAAGAAAACCTGGCTTACTGTGATCTGTAGAGATGCTAGTAGAACATGATAGTGCCAGTTCAAGATACATAGGCAGCCAACAAAAGTATACATATACACACTGTGAATAAGCAGAATGCTGAAATCAGGGAAGAGTCAACATCTTATTTTCTTGACCTGAACTAGTGCTCAGAAATAGAACTCACTGACTGAAAGAGACATGGGCATCTCCAAGGCGAAAGACCTTGCAACAGAGGGTAGGTGACAGTAGATGCTTTGGTGTCCTTTCCAGATCCCTTTTATTGGGCCTTTCTCCAGGTGTTGGGAATGGTGATTGCTAAGGGTATGTTGCTGTCTCTTGTACAGAGCAGTAGCTTTGGAAGAAAGAGAGCTGCCTTGCTCAGGAGATTGTGAACCCCTGATCCTGGGGCTGTCAGTGTTACTGACTGCCTGATTTAGGGTACAAAGGGCTGGTCCTCTTGCGCCAAGGTGGAGCCAACTGTGTGATGAAAATGATGCTCCAGAATGAAGCTAATCTCTAGCTGAGTCCACATCCTTGCTTAGCTTTCTTTCCTTCCCCTATCCTGTTTTACTCTTTCCCTTCTCCCAAAAGTTGACTGTCTTTGAATTACTTTGACAAGTAATTTCACAAAAGGCACTATTTCAACTTGCGCTTCTAGAGGACCCACTTTTAACCATGTTCAAAGTGAAAATCCTATATGCATCTAGGAGGCAGGAGAGGACTGATGGAAGATTTTTGGATCCTAAGTCCTCCTCTTAGTGTTTGCTACAAAGTTGAGGAAGAGTAAAAACAATCCTGGATCTTCGGGTTGCTAGAGTGACCAGAAATGAGAGCTTTTTTGCTCCACTGTTTATAAAACTGAGATAATATTATAGGGCACATGGCATAGTAATCTATGTATTATTAAAGTATTCTTTACAGGGCCTGGCTCAGAATAAGTATTTAACACATGGAAGCTATTTTTATTGTTTATTTTTAATAGCTGTTAGGTATTTTCTCTTCATACGACACATAAGATTTGATCTTAATAATTATTGCTCAGTAATCATTGGTAACATTAAATGAATGCATATCTATATAATAGGTACTGTCTTAAAACATTTTATGTACATCCCTGTGATCTTTTCAGTTACTTTAAGAGATTAGTATTATTCATATTTGTATTTTGCACATGAGGAAACTGAGGAATGAATGGATAGATGGCTTGCCCAAGTTCTCACAACTGGTGAAGAGTGGAGATGGAAAGATAACCCCAAATTCTGATTCCAGAATTCACACTCAATGACCACACTATGCTGCCTCATCGCCATTAATCCTAAAGACAACAAAAACAACATTTAAGAAGTAATTAACTTGAATACTTGCTATAATAGCATTTCAAGAGAAAATATAAAGATTTTTTCTGTCTTAATACCATCACTGTTCTTTCAACACTTTTTTTGCGAGCATTTAATCATTTAGATAGACTATATTTGAAAAAAAAAAATCCCAGTAAATACCTTTTATTTTTACTCTTTGGTTCCTACTGTAATGCAAAAGTGGTTCGGATAGAAAATGTATGACTATTCTGTTTTATCAGAGGTAATTTGAAAACAGCTTGGTGAAAAATCTGCTGATATAATAAGTCATATTTTTTTCTCTATAGAATTTGAACCTTTGCACACTGATTCTTATTGTGAAGATTAACTTTTAAGAACTATTGTATATTTATATTTGTAAGGAATTCTTTAAATAATACAGAAAAGAAATGCCTTCTTTGAGTTGTCTTTTTAAAAATTCATTTTGATTTTGGAAGCCTCAAAACCTATAGTTTAAATGATATAATTCAAAATACATGTGTGGTCAATTTCATATAATCAACATATTTTCCTAGTTCTAAGTAAAGTATATTGTTGGAGGCATTATTGTAATAATAGCGTACTATATGTAACTTCCATTATGTCAAGCAGCTAACCTCCACAGCAATGCTGGGCGGAATTACCATGACCCCTTGCTCTACAAATAATGAAGCCAGGAGCCCAAAGGTACAAAACCAACCACAGTCACACAGCTGCTAAGGGGCAGAACTGAAACTGGAACACAGGAACTGTAGCTATCAAAGCCAATTCTTATTTTAATCAATATGTTATACCATTTCCCTGGAGAAGCAAGTCAGAATCACTTGATTTTTGGAAAATACAAGACATGCAGTAGACATATGGAGAAGTAGTGAGTAGGAGAAGAAATAAATCTGTTGTCTGATAATTATGCTTATTGACAGGACTAAAAGTTCAGATAAATATTTGTGATGATTGGGCAAGCTTCTTTCCCTTGATTCGTTTTAGCGTACAACTTTGAATGTTCAAACATCCAGTCAGTGTAATTAATAAAAATCAGCCAAATAGTTTTCATTATCATTATATAGTTTTTTAAGACTGGACAAGGGCAGTATGAAAAGAATATTGTGTGGGAGTCACACAGGCGTAGATTTGAATTACAGCTTTTACCTTGGGATAATTCCTAATCTACTGCCTTATTTTCCTTTCCTATAAAATGAGGATAGCACTGCCTACTATCTATGGTTGTGGAGGAGATGAAAGATTGTGCATCTGGTATATGATAAACATTGTTAACGTCATGATTAGCCAAATTGTATATAGTCTTTATGACAACAAAATTACAAGGGTTCAGTGTTTTTTTTTTCTTATGCTAATGACATTATGCCCTACAGCAACCAACTTTTATGATCTTTAAGATAAGTTGATTAAAGGGTCTAATTAAAATAGTCTTCATGTTACTTTAGTACCTGGAAGGGTATACTTAGTATTATAGGGCTGTTGTACAAAGGACTGCAACCTAGGTAACTTAAAGCAACAGAAATTTATTATCTCACAGTTCTGAAGGATGGAAGTCTGAAATTAAGGTCTTCGCAGAACCATGCTACCACTAAGCCTCTATCGGAGGCTTCCTCCTTGGCTTTTCTAGTTTCTGACTGTTCCAGGCATTCTTTGGCTTGTAAATACATCATTTTAATCACTGTCTCCAATGGTCATGTGGATGTCTTCCCTGTGCTATGTCTAAATTTCCCTCTTCTTATAAACACACCAATCATGCTGGATTAGAGGCCCACCTTACTCCAGTATGTTCTCATCTTAACTGATCACATCTGCACTGACCTTATTTCTAAATGAGATCGCATTCACAGATAATAGGGTCGGGGGGTATCTTCAAAATATCTTTTTGAGGAACACAATTTGGTATTATAAAAGTACTTGAGTCATTTTTAAAAATTCTTGTCAAACTAATGATTCTATTTCAATGAATCTGGCATTTTTCCTAGTAACAGCAGTCTTGGAATCAAACCAACATGGCATCAATCCCTCCGTTTTCATTTCTGCATCATCCCCAGACTCCCTCGGGTGTTATTGTGGCTGCAGGCTTCCCTCAGACCACATAGTCTTCTGATTACTACTTTGCGTCACACGTTGCATGGGCAATTCCTTATTCTGGTATGGACAAGAATATTTTTACCCAAATTATTCACTTATTTCTAAGAATTAGAAACAGTTGTGATATTGTGACATATTCCAATGTCTAGAGAAAGATTTTTGATGAAGAGATATTTATTGATCTTCAAAACAATAATTTACAGAGGCTCAAATGACACAAAAAATTAACCAGTTTTCTGAAACATACAAAATGTTCCAACATACTCATACTTATTAAGTTTGGAATATATTATGCATCTGCATGCATACTATATTGTTGCATAATATAACAATATTGGATAATATTGTTAAAGAGCTCAGTAAATCACAATGTTGTTATGAAGCAGTGCCTATGTCCATAAAGTTTCCTGTTATCCTTGTTTGATATCATTTTCTTATTTATTGTTTATATATGGTGTGACGTAGCTGCGTATCTATTTATAGCTCCTATAAATTTGCCATATTGTTATAACTTTATTACAGACTACTAAGCTGTGGCTCAGATAATTCTTATACTAAAAATAATTTCAAAACTAACTCTGGAGTAACTGTAGATTATTTCTTATGAAAATAAACTAGAGAAAACATTTTTTGGCTTATGTTCAAATCATATTTTTGTCCTGTCAAGCATTTTTAGTGCCAAAATGCCAAGTAGACCTTTTTTAAAAAAGATGAATTCATCCAACAAGTATTTACTGGAACTATGGCAAGCATTTTGGAGTTAAATAGATGCATAAACGGGTGTCCTGGCTTCAAGGGAATAAGATTCTAGGAGTGGGAGAATATGATGAGCCAAACTACCAACAGCTAACCACTGCAAGACAGGATGAAACCAATATTATATGGAGATATGATGTGCTGGAAACGATTGTCTGACTTTGCAGATGAATGAAATTTCTAGAGAGGTGAACACTAGGAGGTGGCAACAGCTTGCACCCAAGTATTCATTGAATTCATCAAATAGCTATGAAATGGATTTTATGGGCAATCATCCTTACTTAGTGCTGAGGTAAACACAGAGATGAATTGGAAGATCTTACTCTTAATAAGCATATAGTTTATACAAATATGAAATTCAACTGAAATAATTCTAATTGAAGAAAGAATCTTTTGGAGACTAGATTCACATCTAGTTTGGCCAAAAAGATTTAATTCACCAAATGGTAAGTGCAATTTCCCATTTCGTTTGCATATTGTATTGTAGCCTAGATGTGATATCATATAATTTAAGTTATATGGTTTCAGTTTATTATACAACTCTAGAATATTATGTATTACTGAAAAATAGACTATTTGCTTTTTCTCTATTTATGGTTCAATTTGTCTTCTTAAATGTAGTTCACTGTGGCAGGTTTCCTTGATTTCTATGTTTTTTCTTTTTCTCTCATATTCCAATACTATCTAAGCCATCATACTCCAATACCACTGTGCAGAGTTAATTTATTTCTGTAAAGATGTTGTTGATGAATCTGTATTATTTGGCATTTCTCATTGTAATTATTTGTTTATGGTGATTCTTTGTGGGATATTATTTAGTCTTATATGCTAAAATATTTTCCAAAATGTAAAACTATGATTCACAAAGAATAAGATAAACACGTATTGAATATTTGTATTTAACTCATCAATTAATGAGAGGTCAGTAAATGTCAACAGTAGTTCAAAGGAGACTCCAAAGAACAGACACAATATAGGCTATAGAAATACAAAAATGAATTTGCTAATAGGTGCAAAACCAGTCAATATCCACAAATTGGAAATTGATTTTAATCTCAACAGGTGAAATATTGTCTCTATGTACAATAATTATTTGTGTTGCTATTAGTTTTTTATAACTTACAAAATTTTAAGACTGCATCCAAGAGAAAGCTCAAACCTTTATAGAATTAGATATCTTTACAAGGATCCGCTAGAAAATTCTTCCATTTCCATTGAAAAGACAGACATTAATCTTTTTGACCAGTTCAAAGGTTTTAGAGATTTTCACAAGGACCCATTTGTCTTTAACACCTATTGTGTTAGCCAGTGAAAAACTCCATTTAGCCCCTTCCCTAATCACGTAATTAGGATTCTGCCTGAAGTAGGTGTAGTCTAGCAAAAAAAGAGCCTTTGAGGTGGTACAAAAAATTGGAATGGAGTCCCAGCTCTGTCATTTAATGGTTATGTAAAATTGGGCAAGTCTTACTTTCTTCGAGCTGTATTGTTTTATGGCTATAAAGTCAGGATGATAATATGTACTTTAAGAATGCAAGATTAAAAACGGAAAATGGTTTCTACATTATAAAGTGCTATCTAAAAGTGAATTGCTGTTTTTATGATATTTATTGCCAGGTTTTCTCCACAGATGTACGATGCCTCAGTTTTTTGTTTTGTTTTGTTTTTGTTTTTTTTTTGTTCACTGCTCTACCATTAACTAGATTGCTGTGAGAATGATACCTTTATGGAAAGAAATAAAAGTAACAAATACGTCTGCATTTAACCTTATTTTTAAAACCATAGCAATCGGAGAATAACTATTTGCTGTCTTGGAAGTTTATCCAATCTAAACGCCTGCATTAAATCTTTAGAGATTTCTCTTCTTTGCAGAAGAGTTCATGCAATAAGCTATACTTTTCAAGAAGTCTGGTTCTCTAGCTCAGTGTGTGCACTAAGTAAAGAGCACTGGCATGAGATTTTCATTCTGATCTTCTACTTTTTAAAATATTTTAGTGACAAGAATAGTTTTTATATATTTTTCTTTCTGTCAAGTTTACTAAAGGTCTGCACAGCTCAACTACTTTATTTAAAGAAGGAAATAGATTTATAATCTATGATATGTCTGCTAATTTCTATAAAATGCACTGTTTCAGTACCATACAGTTTTTTATTTTTTGGTCAGGTACTAATGTGAGAGGTGTAGAATTGATAGTATTTTACAATTTTTTTAGTTAAAAATGCTAAGGCTTCTGGAGCAGAAGACCCATGTTGTATCTAGATGAAATAGTTTTGCAGGCTTTCACCTACATTAATCTTTTCAGTATAGTGATGAGTTGGAAAGATTTGATGTGAGAATCATTCAAAAGCAAATAAAATCGAAAAAAGCTGATGAATAGCAAACAGTAAGTCACTGTTTGATTAGTTCAAAAGTTTCCTTTTTGTCATAATATTTTAATGTTATGAATTGCAAAATGTTCTTTTCTTATTCTCCTTTCTCCCCTGCATACTACGGCTATGCTATCTTTTTCATTATGGACAAAAAACAAAGGGTAAGAAAGACCCAAGAAGAGGAAATCTTTTAATTTGACTGATGAGGGAAAGGCATCTTCAATATTATTCAGCGAAATAGTAACAGAGAAGTGGTAAGAAATAAGTTAGTGAGAGGCGAAGTCAATCACTGCTCTTTCTTCAGTGAATCCTAAGTGTTCGTACTACAAAAATAAGGCCCAAATTTACCCCACATTAGCTTAGCTCTCCTGGACAACTGCCTCAACTGTGTTATATTAGTAAAGTGGAGGATGGCCAAAAAAAAAAAAAAAAGATTGTGATAGCATGTAACACAAATTTTCACCTTTGCCTCAGATTTTTAGCAGATACTCCAAAAGTCAATTTAGTAATTGCAAAACATCCTTATGTACTGCAGTGAAATGCCAGATGACCTATGAATTATATTCAAATACATTTTGAAACCAGTTTTACAAGTTGAGACTCATCACTCACCACTTGCAATAAAGATGATGGCATAGAATATATTGGAGGTTTGATGAGGCTGTTGAGAATCTGTTTAGAAAGAATAGTCAGTATGCAGTGTTCTTTTATGTTCCTTTGGGAAAGGAAATCTGGTTGGAGTGGGAAAGTCAGGGAAGTTTTGGCATAAGCTACACTCAGAAAATTTCAACATCCCATGCCACACACACAAATTACATGTGAGCTAAAACACAATATTGGGAGTTAATTTGTTATTTCATTGTTACGTCTAGGTTTTTTGCTAAAAGGTAATTAAGTAAATTCTTCTTCAGGCTTCTGTTTCTAATAGCCACATAAGACAATACTTTTTTATCCTACAAAAATCCATACATAAATTATTATGAGTATACAAAGACTTATTTGAAATGTCTAGAAAATGATAGGGATTCAATAAATATGTATTGAATGTATAAACTGATGTCAGATTTTAGATAGAATGGAAAACGTATAGCGGGGGGTTCAGGAGCATCTCACTAAGGAACTTGTCCTAAGGAAGAATGAGGCAGGGACATTGATGTTAACCTTATAATAAAATCAAAAACCTCAGGCAAGAATCTTGAGGTGCTGGCTGCTATCAGAATCCATACTAGCTATCCTGAATCTATATCTGGGTCCCAGGGATAAAGGAGACTGAAAGAAAAGTCTTATTTAGCTCTAAAATGCACTGGGGGCAGGGGACCCTCTAAAAGAGTACAGTACCAAAGAGAGACCTGTTCTCCCTGACCATATCCTTTTCTCTCTTCTTGCCTTGATCTGGGATGACATAGGCCTATATGAAGCGTTGACAGTTCAAAGGGTCAGAGAGACCCCTCAAAGAAAGATATTGGCCTTGTTGAACAGCTGCACTGACAGGTCCAACTGAATGAACACCTATGCATCTGGAAATTGTGCATCAGAGGAAAAAACAGAGAATATTCCTTTGGGCCTGACTGGGTATTCAGTGACCATCAGATCATTTCATTTGGTAAGTGCAATGTTTAGTATAAGCATGGCTTGAAGAATTACTGGGGACTTGGCAGCAGGCTGAAGTCACCAGATTTTTGAAGGAACTGGCATAATATGCATACCTTGATTAAAGTAGACTTCACCCTACAGAAGGGGTGAGAAATGAAGGAATGCTATTAACAGAGAATAAGTTCATTTATTTAAGGTTAGATTGAATTTTCCAAATCTCTTGAAGAAGTAGGGAGATCAGTACAGCTGAGTTGACCATATGAGGATTTATTTTAACAGCATCATAGTGAATAAATGAGTTATTTGTAAGGGCCATCCTTCTATAATATTAGCATGGTCAGAAATCTCTTCTGTTGCGATTTCTAGTTCCACAACAAAAAGATTTATATGGCAATGAAATCCTGAAAACACAATCTATCTGTATCTGATATGCCACTAGGTAGTTTAAAACAAAACAAAACAAAAAAAAAAACAAAAAACAAAAAAAAGGAAGAAAGAGCTAAAATAAGCACCTATGGCTCAATGCCCAATCATTTTATGTCCTTGGATAAAGCTGTTGGATATGAACACCTGCATATTTTCCAACATGATTTCGTTTTATAATGAGTCTTTGGTGAGTATATTGTGGTTCCAGGTGTCATTGTCTTTCATTCTTTGGCATCCAGAAATGTAACATTTGAATGACAAATGATTGCATTGGTTTTGGCAGGAAAGGGCCATTCTGCTGTGGGAAGATATGCAGAAAGGGACCTGCAGCTGAGGCTAGTTTAAGGTAACTCTTATTTGGTTGGCTAGCTTCTTTTGGACTTTGTTGTGTGTCTATGAGGTAAACTCCCTGGATGTATCAGTTCACATTGCAGCTGTGGCAATAAATGGTAGGCAAAGTAGTTGTTGCTACTCTTTGAGTTAATCAGTTTTTTTTTTTTTTTTTTTTTTTTTTTTTTTTTTTT